>NC_088104.1:28995833-29342500 GCF_036370855.1 Dromaius novaehollandiae | reverse complement strand
GTTTCCAGCTTTTCACCAGCCAGAAATTCTCAACTGAGCCGGAAGAAAGAGAAAAGGGAACAACTAGAATGCAGTTAAATTCATCTTTCAGAAAAATTTTAGAATGGGTTAACAAGAAAAAACAAACACTGAGTTTCCCAAACACTTGTAATTCTTCACCAACCAAACATGAGGCTCTACACAAAGCTCCCTGTCTTCTGCTTGGGAATGCTTCTCTGCTATCCTGCTCCATCTTTTCTTCCTCTCATGGTTGGGGAAAACCATCCAATTTCTCTCCATTTCTCGCTTGTTAATTAGTATTCCCTTCCTTGCCCCAATTTGGAAAATATATACAGAAGATAAGGAGGGAGGCTGTTACAAATGCAAATACTTTCACTTTTAAGTGTATTTTGAAAAATGAAAATTGTGGAGACAATTCCAAATGTAATATTGCTGTTAAATTCATAAAAATCCATTGAATTAAAAACTATGCAACAGCAAGGTTTACCTGACTTTCTAACAAAAGCTGAGTCTACAAACCACTATATCTCATAAGTAATCATCTGCTGTATTTTTCCATACACAGCCTGATCAGCTGCAAAGATGACTGCAAATAAAGCAGGTCTTTTTCCAAGTGTGACTAGCTAATAACAGCTCTGTCAGTTTTTATAATTTTCCTGTTAGAAAATTTAAGAAAAAGAAAATAATGCAAGATTGCCTAAATTGGCAAGTTCTAGTGGGATCTCAGCAATAAAGCATTGGGTTTTTTTGTTTTTCTTTTTTAAACCAAAACCCTCTTTTGGTTTTTGTCCACCATAAAATACAACAATGAACTATAATATTCAAGATTTTTTCACATCTCTGTTCTTTGTTATTAATAATGATCAAGAATTGTTTGTAAGGTACCCAGCAAAACAGCTATCTTGCCTCAGACAATGAGATTATTAGCAACAGAATAGTTCTTAGTGGCAGTTTATGTTTTTATGAGCCACCAGGGCTGACCAAGAGTAATCCAATGGCTCCCTTTGTGAAAGGAACCCTGTGTTGCTATTTCTTCTCAAATAGGTCCAAGCTCCACTACAGTGATGAGTTCAAATTCTGTAGGGTAGGAGAGTTCTTTAGGCAGAGCTCTTCATATATAGATTTCATTACAAACCCCTTTGTTGTGTTATGTTTCGCTTCCTTGCTTCCATAGAAATATCTTTTTACAGAGTTGTTACCTAGAAATGCAAACCTAATTTTAAACTTTAACTGCTTCTTTGGAGGTTTTTATATATATATTTTCTAATCTAAAGAAAAATTCACAGTGAAATTCAACAAACTTGGTAAAAGTTGTTTTTCTAAGGATGAATTTTATAAAGATAATTTATTCTGATTCCACCTACAAGGCTTTGCAGTTCAAAGAGCAAGAAGATGACCACTCCAGATGTAGAAGACCTAGCACACATACACAGCTAATCTGCTGGGTGTGCACAGCAAATTTAACATGTCCCTGACACAGATAACTCATGGTGTAGCGTAGCACTGTACCACACGTACAGTGAGTTTGACGATCCCAGCTACATTTTCTGGGAGTTCCTTCCTATAAGTTGTGTGAAAAAATTGGAAACAGTGCATTATTTTTTCACTAAATATTAATATACTAAAAATACTTCAAAAACATGCATGTTGATTGCACTCAAAATTTTTCTTCTTCTATTCAAGCTGCCAGTTTCTTGTAATGTAATTTCTGTTGAAATGACTAAATGGCAAACTTTAGAAATACTTCGCTGTTTCAGTCAAATCTACTGTGTGTTCAAACACCACTGCTTCATTGCTTTCTTTCATGGATCTTTATAATGAAACTTTCTTCAGTATAGCAGCTGACTTTGCTGTGTTAAGACCCAATATGCACATCGATCATGTAGCTTAATCTAGTTCTCATCTGACCTTGGTTTAGTAAAACCACAATATTGCAAAGAAATTAGGTCCTCTGGAGGTATTTTATCAGATTTACAAATCTTTATTGCTACCTACTTTTTCACATTGCAAAAAGATTGAAAGGTTTTTGGATACTTTGCTCATATTCTGCCTTCACACTTTATCACACACATCTTTGTCTCTGGTTATGAATTCTTTTCAGCTGAACATTTCTTGTGCTGTTTTTTCTTTTTCTCTCTGCAGATTTCAAAGTAGTCTTGGAAAAGGCATTTATTTTCACTGAGGTTTTCATTAATAGACTCAAGTAAGGGCAAACATACGGTAATAAAACCATGAAGGTACAAGACCACATAGCCAAGTCATGAGCTACTCCCATAATCATGTCCCTTCAGCATGTTTAATATTAAATATACAGACTCTCCTTACTTCAAAAGTCTCTTTTTATAGTAAGATCATGTGGAGGGGGAGAGGGATATGCTCTTTAATTATAATACAAACATAAATATTCAACTGTGCCCTAGTCTTTCTGCCATGAATATATATAACCTAGAAAGCATCAGTTCAAAGGGAAGCAAGAGATGTGACAGGTTCACATGCGATACACAGTTTCTTGTGGACTGCAGAACTAGTTCTTAAAAGCCCTCCATATAAAAAAGTCATGAAGAGACTAACCGTTACTGGATAGATCAAATATGGCATAGCATAAATGTTACTTAACACCAGGTGTTCCAGTTAATCGAAGTCCCTTCTCCCATATTTGCTGAAGTGACTACAGAGACCACCATCGCTAGGGGGCTGTGCAAGAACTCCCACGGCCCTTCTCCCATCAGTGAGGTCTCCTGTTCCCAGCCTGTTTGCTAAGGATTTATGTAACAGAGGGGAGAGGAGCTATTAAAATGCTTTGAAAATTGTTTCAAACTAAGATTTTTTTGACCTTTTGGTGATGAATATGAACTGAGAGATGTTAAGGTTTGCCCTTCCATGATCATAATCCTCTTGGAAGCCCAACCAATATTCCTCCTTGCCTCAGGCAGGTGACAGTTGCAGTGATGACACATGGTGTCATGCTATCAAAGTTAGACAACTTTAACTTGGCACTTGAGGGCAATCTCTAGGCTTAAATCACTGTAGTTTAAGCCTATGTACATTTCAAATGCTTTATTCTACAGAGGTTTATCCTTTATTAAGTACAGCAGGGGTACTAATCCCTTATAACAATATTCCAGTTTACCTGGATAACCTACTATGTACAGCTACAACATATAAAAACTACAGGAGAGATGCTAAAGAGAATAACCATTGAAAGCAAGCACACACCAGAAAAATAACATTTCAGAGTAACAGGAGAGATGCAATAACACTGAAATGAACCTGCTTACACACAGTTGATAACTATTCTGAACCAAAGCAATGGATCTGAACATGGTAATTTTCTCTTACACATTAAACCTGGCCCCCTGCCTCATACTAAGAGCAACTAGCTCCATCGTCTTTTTCTTTCTCTTCCTCCATTTACCTTTTGCTAGAAAATTCCAAACATGTGGCAGCTCTGAGCTCCAACTAATCCTGCTTCAGATCCCAATAAATATTGGGCTTGATGGTCTTTGCATTTATCTTAGCATAAACTCAAAAAAGTGCACTCGGATACTTATGGAGCAACTGCTCTAAAGCTTGTGGTGAAAGGTACAGCAAAATAGAAAAAGCAGGATGAAGCAGAACTTGAAGATCCTGAAAGCCTTGCAGGACTAGAAGCTGGGTCAGAAAGCCCAGATAATTTATGAAGCATATGCCACCAGAGATCTGCTTGCATTAGATGGCAAGCCCGTGTTTACAATTTTTCCTCTCTCAGCAGCACAACGTCCACATCAGTAGCCTGTCTCTTGTCCCTCCTTTAAGACCTCACCAAGGCTGGCTTCAGTCTGTGTGCTGCAAATCCATAAACCCAACCTGTGACAAACTTGATAAATCTAATTATAAATATCACCTCTAGTGAGAAAATAATGTTTGTTTCAAAGTTTAAAGTACTAACAGATATTTTAAGATGCATTTCTGAGCCATTCCATAAATTTGCAGTTAAAGAAATATCTCTAAACATAGCCATTTCAGCCTAATGTGTTTCACCAACTTTAAAGCAAACACACCCACAAAACAAAGTGCACGGGTCTTTCAGCATGTCATCAAGATTAATGAACTGGGCCGAGACAAGCCAGGGAGAAAAGCAGCATTGTAAGATGTCACCAAACTGCTGTTACAATTGCTATTTAGGTTTATATTTAACACTACGTACCTATTCAAGGAGAAGAACAAAATTTTTATTTTACCTACAAATACATTCCCTGTTAATCTTTACTGCATCTATAATACTTCTAAATTCTAAAACATTTTCATGGATAAATAAATGTAGTAATTTATCACATGTTTTTAAATTGTAATTATCAAGAATTATTCCCAGAAATAATCTGGGGAACTGCACTCGACCAAACTTCTAGTGCTGTGCAGTTTCTTACTTTTTTCAGCTAAAAGTAGGTTACAAATCTATTTGATCCATACAGAACTGCCATGATAAACTATGGCTTTGTGACTAGTACCGCTCTCCTGACAGTTGCAGAGAAAAACTGGCAATACAGCCAGGACTGTGAATATTAGGTGGCAAAGTCGCTGCAGTTTGAAAAGGAAATGTCAATAAGCACACTCACTCCAAAATCATATGGTATAGATCAGTACAGCCATAAAATATTCCAAAATATCAGGATTTGGAATTTCCTTTACTTGCATGCACATGAAAAGCCTATTACTTCTCTAAAATTGAACACACTATATTGTGCCTGAATTTATAAACTTGACGCCAACTGATAACAAACTAAAATTATGTAACCATGAGTTCACCTGCATTTCTCAAAATGGTCGGTCCTTTCCTCAAACACCACGTTTTAATGACAAAGTTTTATTTGAAAACCATCCTAATTAACTTGGTCTTAACATTACAAAGTTAATTATTAATAATCCCAATTAATAATTAATTTGACAAGCTTCAGAAACTCTCCTGCAAGTCTGACAAAGACAAGGCACAGTTTAGCAAGTTAACGGTGCTCACAGAGCAGGAGGCAAACAAATTATAAGATTCATTTACAGGTCATTAAACAGACATAAGCAGGCAGAAGGTTCTTTGTTGAAGGCTCTTGAAAACTTACTGCTGGCAGTAGACAGCATAATGCCTCAATAGGATCCGCTGATAAACCCGCAAAGAACTAATTAAAAACCCCTTTTTTTTTTTTTTTTTTTGGTAGAGGGTGGTCCTGTAACATTGATCACATATCCAGTATAAGAAGCAGCAAGGAAACCTGAACTGATTCATCCAGTCCTATGAATCTGTGATGTAAGATGCTTTCTACTACCAGGATTAATAGCAGAGTCAGAGAAATGAATAGCAAGCAAAACTGCTTATCCCCCCAAAATCCTCCCACCAGCCCAATACAGTACCTTACACAAATTCTTAGTAAATCTATTACAATTTATTTCACCTGTTTAAGTGATGTTCTTTATGACTTCTAAGTCATGTTCTTTCACTGAGGTTTAAGGTAAGCCTCATTATCCCACAGTTAGAATTAGTTAAAACCACAGTGACATGAATAACCTTGCCGGGTTTCAGTGAAAGACAGAGCCCTTCCTGTCCTTCCTTCCTTACACTGGCAAGTGCACGCCCCATAATGAACCAGTTTGGGGAGCCTGTCAGTTAGCTACTAAATTCCCCCACTAATCCTGCTTATCATCAGACAGCAGAAATGTTCCTGGCTAACACAAGAGAGATGGGTAATCTGGAGGAAGAAACCAGTGCACAAGGGAGGTAGGAGATTGGAGGGTTTTGGCCAACTTGTGGAGACTCGCAGTGCCTGGGGAACGGACTAAGAACTCTAAACAGACAGCTACAGTGGCTTTTCTCAGGCAAACTGTATTAACCCACCCTAATTCAGATGTGTTTGATGCTGCATCAACCCTAGAAAGCACTTAACTACTTTTGGTGCAAAAAAAACAGTGGATGAAAACCAGAAGGAAAATGCCCTATAAAAGAGTTGAAAGCAACTAAAAACAGGATCTTAGAAGGGAAAAGTACACTTCACCATAATTAAAGGTATCTTAACATCTGCCGTTCATTAGAGGGTGACAATTCCTATTCTAATAGATTTTCCTGAAAAATAAATATTTTACGCCTCCACTGTTTGCTGTAGCTCTTTGATTCTTGAGTCTGGAATCACCTCAAAGAACATCTTTTCTTCATTCTGTGAATTTCTTTTTGGATTGAACACACATTACCATCAAGTCTTTAACCACATCACTAACCTCACAATGATTAGAAAGGAGTGAAGCTCACATTGCTTAGAAAGCTGATTCACCAGTATCACCAGGTATCTTCCACATCTGAAGGCAGGCCACAGCTCTGTAAATATAGGGCTTTTTCCCTAAGACATAGTTAAACATTGATAATGGTATGAAACCTATGAATAAGTATCTCTCCAAGCAAGTTAGTAGTTATGGCCCCAAATAAAAACCAGGAAAATCTCTGAAATAGATTATATAGATTAGTATAGAAAATTTCTATACAACTTTGAAAGTTGCTTCCATTTAGATTGATTCCTATTTCCAATGGAAAATTAGGTTACATGTTATTTACTCTGAAAGAACACTGGCATTACGGCACAATCACTCCCTCTTCTTTGGTATCACAGTATGCTTCCCCCCCCAAGAAGAGAAGAAACAATGGTGAAGGATAGAGGTGATCCAAGGGATCACAAATCAGACATCTTTCTAGCTACTTTCTTGCTATCTCATACATTTCTCATTGCATTTCCTACACATGAAATGCTCCGCCAGAACAAATCCATCCTCCTGTAGACCCTTCCCAAGGGTCAGCTATGTCAACTATCATAGTCCAAAAAATGAACCAGTGGTAAGTGTTAGTTTAAGGAGGCACCTTTAGAGATGATGTGTTTAGACATATTGATTGTCTCCTTTTTCCCACACCCCTCAGTTTTTTAGATTATAAACACTTACAAGAAAATAGTGTGTGTTTATCTGGTATTTGGCATCCACATATCCTAAGTTTAACTAGTCACTAGACACTACCAGTATAATAAACCAACCTTTAGTCTAGACAGCAGCCTTGGAATAGCTTTACTTCTACTCTGCAGCCAGAGTGATGAAGAATTTCATCTACAGAGCTGTTGAGAAGACAGGATTTATATCTAAGCATTGGTTTTGTTAGCAAAACTTTCTGTATAAAGGACACACTTATCTGAACACTAGTTCCTCTACTGTTTGGAAGGAACTGACATCCTGATGGTTAGCTATTTCTGTGGTTAACGAAATTACATTTACCAAAAAATGAAATGCAATCCACTTTGAATAGGACTTGTACTTTAAGTGCCATCATGATTCATACCTTTTTTCCCCCACAATATTCTGAGTATGTCACAGTATACTAAGTATTAGAAGGATTTTTCCATCTAGCAAATTAATTTATTGTTAATTATTTCTGCTCTTTCATCAACCTGGTTTGTGGGTTGCTTTTTTATTTTGTGAAGGGGCTCAAGTCACTTCAACTACATGATTAAATGAAGCAGATTTTAAACAGCAGTTAAAAAAAGCTTTAAAAATAGCTTTAAAATATCCTCCTAGTTCTGTGGCTTACAGGATACCATCAGAGTGGATTCCGTATAGCTCAAGTGAATTCAATGTTCTAACTTCAAACCATAAATGACCTATAATGCATATATTTCAATGTTTCTTTCACTAGAGGATCACTTCAATTTCCAGATTTTGTTGGCATCTTAAAATATAATTCACTGGATTTCTCGACAACAAGCAGTCATAAACAAGAACAAAATAAGATCTACTGATTAGCTATTCCAGTTTAGCAAGATAAATGCTTGGATAGTTCTAAGATCTCTCTGTACTTCAGCCTCAAAATGCAATAGGCAGAAACACTTGCTTTCATATAATTTTTTCCATTGATTTTAGAGATAATTACCTTTTGTTATTTTAAGCTATCAGGCAAGTATATATGCCAGAAGGTTGTGTGTACCCTTGAGGTTGTTAAAGAATAGCGAACTGAAACTGTGTAGAGGTAGCCGCTTAACACAACTTATATAAAACTTGCTTAGCATGAGTAGCTAAATTTGCTGAAGCCTTAGGCCGCACTTAGATAAAATAATGAACTTTTACTTAGTCCAGTAAGAAAAGGGCCTCAGAGCTGGTTCAAGCTAGGAAGATAAGGAAGTTACAAGCAGTCTGCATTCCTGCGTCTCACACTCCGAAAGGGAGGGTGTCAAGGCTTTGAAATAAGACCAGTGCAGGGCATTAGGACCTTGAGGGACAAAGCCTTAGCTCACTGCTGGGGCAGTGTTAATCGTTATGATTTAGAATCACCTCCTCTTCCTCCTCCTCAGGACCTTGAGACACAACAGTAAGACCCAACAAAAACAGAGGTACAGCCGTCATCAGAGACCGCAAAAAACAAGAATAAGGAGAAAAACAGAATGACGACGAGACCCAATGAGGAGCGGGAGACCCCAGACCAAAAAATTACTATTGGTCTAACAACAGCGTGAGGGGTGGGAAATGTAAGTTGAAAAAACTATAAATGTCCAGGATTTGTTTATGTTAGGGTCCCTCTTTGGAGGCACCCAGCTCGAGCTGTAATTACTGCACGCATGTCATTAATATTTAATTATTTAATTTGTTTTGATTTGGCTCTGAAATTTTCTGTGGGAACCTAGGGTCGGGCCCTGTTATGCTGGCCGACAAGCCTAGTTTCCATAACAAGGTCACAGTCTTAAAGGACACCTAAAAAACTGAACAGAAGATTTCTGAAGATATATTCATTTGTACTTTGCTGTCGGCTAAACAGCAGTGCAGTTTCCAACAAATCAATGCTAGCAAGGCTGATAATACAATTTAGTCTGCTACTAACAATTTGTCATGGCATAATGTACACAGTTCATTTTAAGAAAAAAGAAATTAAGAAAACAAAGTAATAGTTTCAAGTATCTCTGTTCTTTACTGCTCATGCCCCTTTCTGCTACTAGGATCATATTGACCAATAAGTTTCTAAGATTTCCCACAAGCTCTAAGAGACCACTGGTGAAGTGGATAGTTAAAAGGTCATCATGTAAGGCAAGAGAAACCCTCAAACAGAAAGGCATGTATTGAATGATGGTGTTAGTCTGTGCTCTACTACTACTAGAGGAGAAAGATATTACAAATCAATGGTAACAATGCTTTTCCCAGATAACAGACTTCCCAGTCAACTGTTCTGCAGAGGCAGCAACACAGCTGTGTGACTAGAGCAGACAAGTGCAGAGGCCAGAGCACAGCTACATTGCTGTTAGAAATACTAGTGCAGCATCTTACTGGCAATGCAACAGTGGAGCTGAGTGGAACAGGATTTGTGCTATTCACATCTGACTGACTTTTATTGGAGCCAGTTAAACATTCGTACTTTGACATGCCACTCTAATTGCAAGCAAATCACAACTCAGCAAAAGCCGAGCCACAAGTAGCCTCCAATATTACTAACAGAACAGTTGTCACTCATCAAGGTCCAGAATCTAAATCAGTGCAAGCACTGAGTCAGCCCAACCTCTGCATTTGTGCTTCCAATCTTATTTGATCTTTTAATACAGCCTGGGAAAGTGGTATGTTAGCAAACATCTACTGGGGGTAAACTTCAAATAACCACCTTTCCATACAATGCATTTTAATTTTTTTCAGTATTCACTTTCTCCAAACACTTCCTAAATCTATATTTCATCATTAAAAAATCTCATTCACTTAAATTTACATGAAATGTCCATTAATGTTTCTCATATTACCTTCATGTTATATCAATATTTCAGCATAATCCAGCACTTGATTACTAACCAAAATTAATCTTGGCAGATAATGCAAGCAATTGCAAATGATCAAAATAGAAAAAATGTTTGTTCCTTAATTAACCCACAATGTCCCACGGACTTACTGCAACATCATAAGTAACAGTCTGGCTTTCATATATTGCATGTCTACAAGTTATTCAGTTAGACCAAGTAGCTTCTAATAGTCATTTTCCCTGTGTTTTAGCAAAATTAAAAAATACAGTAAACACAGCATAAGATCAACTGAAAAAAAAAAAAGCCCTGTGAATGAATGGAAAAATATGTTGGACAAAGTAAATTTTACTTATAAAGCACTGTATGAAGATTAGATCTTTATCTTGCATGTTTTTGTCCCATTATTCAAACTGATCATAGCATAAATAAAACCTCAGGATAAAAAAATTCAGCAAGTAATGTCTCAGAAAGATTTTAATCCTTTATCTTTCTTGTCTGAGCCAAGTCGAACAGCAACAAACAACAAATTTAGATTTTTGCCTCCTTCTGATAGTCTCCCCATTAATCCTTCTTTATCTGGTCCATCAAAACAATTCTTAAGGCAACATTTTAGTGTTTTGCTAGAAAAAAGTGACTGGGTTTTTAAAGTTTGGTCTGTAGAAGCTTTGGTAGAAATCAGTGATATTTTTTCATCTGGGATGGTCATGCAGGGACAGGGGGGGCAGTGCAGTCCCCTAGAAACAAAGCTTACTGTTGTCATACTGAACAGTATGAGAGCTGGGAGAGCAGAAAGGGTGGCAGTGCACAGCTTCAAGAGGCTGTTCAACTTTTTAAAGCCCACAGACTCATGACCTTGCTCATAGAGCTGAAATTGGACCCTGTAGAAATCACAGCTTCAACAATCAGCTGATGCTGCTGAGCCTGATCACAGTGGTGCCAGAACAGGCCGTCTCTGGAGACTTCAAAGTATCATCAAAAGGCTGTGACAACAACAGTACTCAGTGGCACAGAGAGACCAAATTGTAGTAGTATCCAACAACCCACATAAATCAGTTGGTACTAGTAGCAATAGAGTCTAGGAAAGTATATCACACAGTTAGCAATACCTCCCTAATACATCCACCTGGCTGCTAATAACCTGTTCTCAGGGAATTCCCAAACCAGTGATAGCAACTTTACCTCTAGTTGCCCTTCATGAAGGTTTATTCCATTGCTTATTTTAAAAATTTGTTTGACATTCAGCATCCAAAAATATCCTATGTCAGTGGGTTCTATTTTTAACTATACCTTGCACCCAAAAGTGCCTTTTCTTGCTTCATGTGAACTGGTAGTTTTTAGGTAATTTAATTCACTGCTTCCTAGTGCCATTCATGTGGGAAAGAATAAACAGTCATTCTTTATTCACCCTCTAAAATTTTTAGGACAAATCTAAGCTGTCTTTTCTGACTAGTGAGAGCTGGATTGTTGTGCATGCAAAGTTGGTATTGTAGCTTACGCCGAAAGTTACCTACATTGAATTTTGCCTTTAGCTTTTCTCTCAGGACTGTGAAATCCTTCCCCAGTTCTTCTCAGCCAGCTTTTGTTTTTACAGCCTTTAATTCTTAACATTACCTGTGAACTCTGTCACCAGTATGTTAGCTCCTTTTCCAGATGACTGCTGAACACAGTTCCCTAGAACAGTTCTCTGAAGGACTTCACTGGTGACCATCCTTTACTGAAGAAAACTACTAATTTATTCCTATTTTTGCCTTAAGCCTGTGAAATGTATTTCAGAAACCCTTGTACTAGGACAGAGCTTTATCCCCTTGACATTTGGCTGTTAAGGGCTTTGGCTCAGACCCTAGCTGAAATCCATAACAAAGCTAACAAGCTGAGATTTTATTATCCAGCCTGCAGGTCCTTCTAAAACACCTTTCCAGCTGACAAACTGCCCATCAAGGAAGGAGTCACATCTCTTGTCATCTGGCCCTCATGCTAAAATACAAAATGAGGTAGTGAAATATCAAGAGAGATGCTGAATACGCAGATTTAAAAAAAAAGTCTTCTGGAAGATGACACATTCCCCGTGGCACTGAAATCAGAAGCGTGCCTATGGATCTCGCGAATCAGCGGTGAGGAGCCAGGCTGAGCTGTACAGACAGGTGGTGGTACCAGCCTCATCACTGCAGCAGGAAGCCTCCCCTACAATCTTCCTCACAGAAAAAAATTTCATTTTCATTCTATTTCATTACTAATTTTCTAGATGTTTGGACATATTTGTTTTTCTCCCAGGATACACATGTAAACAAATAAGGTCTATACAAGCCTAAGTTAATTAGTTGTTTCAAAGTCCTTTTTCTCCAATTTTGGGGCCTCATACTGAAACCCTTCTGGACACAACAGGACACAAATACATACTATGAGGTGCAACGTTTCTTACTTAAAATTATGAAGGAAAGTTATAAACATGGAAGCCTGTCATAGCTTCTGAAAGTATTTAAAAGGCAAATAAGCTAAATAGCAAACAAACAACAAATACAGACAATAAAGGAAAGAAAAGTGGCATGTTTCTTCAGATTTCACTAAAAAGTCATCACAATACAGATTTTTGCTGTACAACAGCTGGATTCTGAAAGTCCTAAAAGAGTAGTAAGTTTTAACTTCATTAATGCATAGCTTATATCTAACACAAAGATTTTAATTACTGATGGGGAAAGAAATTATACACTGATTAGATTTAGATGAAAAAAGTTAGGTACACAAGATAATTCAGGTTGCAAGGGTCAATACACACAAAGTACAAGCCACTGAGATTATAAAAAACACTGGAGGCCCAGTGACATTAGTTCTAAAACTCTAAATTTTAATTATAATTCTAAACTTTTCAGTTCCTGCTAACATTTCTACTCTGCTAGATTTAAATCTTCTACATATTTTGGGACAATTTCTGGACAAAAACTGGCAGCAGATTCTGAAAACTGAAAGGAATATTGATAATATTTGACTAAATAAAACCTTGCCCTCATGATTTCACTCTGCTCCACTAGATTTTTATTCTTGGTAGAAACTTTGGCAGAAGAATTAAAATGAAAATTTTAACCTCAAACTTAAGGAAAAACAAACAGCAAATAAAAATCAAATCTTGCTGTGAGAAATGGAAGCTTACAGGGGAAAGTTTGGTAGATATAACATTAAACAGAGAAGCTGAAATTCTCAGTTCTGCCTGTATTCTGCCCTCTAACCATAGGCAAGTGACGTGATCGATCTGGGTTATAAAATAGTAGCTAATGGTGTGTCAAGAAGAAAAAACACTATGGGATTCTATCACCACCACAACCATTACAGTCTTTGACTGGACCAATGCTTAAGGAAATACTTTTACAGGGAGGCACTGGCAGCTAATAAGTTACTAGTCTGGGAAATCTCCTCAGTTCACTCCCAAAGGTCACCTGGAGCTGAATGCAGCCATTGGCCTGGAGCTGTCAGATGAGGGAAACCATTGCTGTGCCCTTGGTACTATTTCTGCTTGAAGCAGTGTTAATAGGCACTCCGATTCCTCCCTTTAAACTATCCCCTTTTGTGCAAATACTCCCTACCATGGGAAGTTATATTCCTCCTAATTTAGGTTCCTAAAAGCAACTGAGGCCACTGGTATACATGTAGAGCAGCCTCAGGAGAGTCTTACAGAAGAAGTTAAAATAGTGAAACTACTCGTATTTCATTCTATAATACAGCAGCTGTAAAAACAGAGGAGAAAACATTGCTATATGTCATTTTAGGAATAATACCAAAGGCTGTATTATATAGATAAAACATGCACGTACTATATATGTGACATATTTGCACAGATATATATATATATATATATACACAAATATAGGTTCTATGTATCATCATAAGCCATACTGCTTTTGTTAAGAATGTACTGCATGCTCTTCTGCAACTCTTTTTAGGCCTTTTGCTTGCAGATATAATTCTTGATAGACTTGCTAATATTTCAGATAATAAAATCAGTTGTCCAATATTTTATACAAATTGTTGACATGCTATGCATTACACTGAACTACTGTTTCATGAGTAGATGAATATATATGCCAGAATAATCTATTCATCTCTTAAACAATTCCTTATCAGTCTTCTCTTGAACTTGTCCATAACCTGCAGATTAAATATTAGCAGATATATATATAATGTTATAAATGAGTTTCTTTTTACTTACTTTTCTCTAGTATATTTTCCTTCAGCTACTTACATACATCAACATGATAAAATTCTAGGTGAGATATACTGCTATACGTAGTGAGCATTTCTCCCCATAAAGAACGCTAATGTGGTCCCCAGCTTAAAAACTCCTAGAAAATGCAATGTAGCAGCACTGGGGCTTTTTTGTGCTACAATCTCCCACTCAAAGAAAGTCTCAGACTTCATAACTAAGCAGTCAAGTAGATAAAACACTTAAATTTATCTAGCAATAATATCTGACCAAACTAGATTCAAAGTAAAGTTTCCTTTTTGTCACTATATTAAATCAATATTGAAATACATGTTCATAAACCTAACAAACTATAAAACAACTAGGCTTTATTCTGATTTGGCAAAGCAAGGGTGTATCAGTAGTAACTTTGACTAAATCAGTTCTTCATCTCAGGGAAGTCATTATTTCCAGTTCATACATAGTGCTATAAATCTCCAGTGGACTCAGGGCTTTGATAAACATATGGCAGCAAATGACAAATGGACGCCTGAGACTTACTGTACCTTCCCCTCTGCCTCACCCCCGACAATGTCACCTCAGGGGCAGAGATGTCTGACCTCCTTCTGAATCAGCTCTGGGACCATAAGAGTTTCAGCTAAACATATTTAGGTAAAGTTGCTACAATTTCAAAATTCACAAGCAGAAATGGTCATTCCATAACCAAATCATGATCAGATCTCATGTCCCTTTCTGGGGACGTGGTGATGTGCAGTGCTAGTGCTTTTAATATTTTGCTCCATGTATGTCAGAGCCATGAGCTAACAGATGTTCAATTAGTGGGGTGGGGTTTTTTTGTTTTTTTGTTTTTGTTTTTTTTAATTGCATACCTAGTACACCACCTTGCATAGAACTGGATCACAGCTCTGGAATTCAGATCAGAACCTACTTAGCATTCTGAGTATTTGGAGTCCAGTTAAACCAATAGCCCCAAAACACAGTGACCAAGTCTAGGTATGGTTCTGCATGCATATCTTCATCTGCTCTTCCTAATCCCTGCATGTCAGTTGTGAAATTATTTGGATCTATAGTTTTTATTTCATTACAAAACAAAAAAATACTCCTAGTATCTAACTAAACTGACAGCCACAACTTAAAAAGCAATCCTCCTTTGGCTTTTATCCAGACCATAGTGGAGGGAGGGGGCTGTGCAGGCAGGCTGGGGAGCATCACACAGGGTAGTTGTCTCCAGCCATTTCTTTTCTCACCATAACTCAAAGTAAGGTATCAATTTTTGTAAGTCAAGTCAAAAGTACTTGATGTCAAGATTTTGGGCTGGCCAGTTACAAAATATTCTCAAGTCAAGGAGGCTCTGGCTCCTGATTCATGTGTGTCCATCTCCATCCTCATCTGTGCTGCTGACATATTGCCAAATTCATGAAGGGATCATTCTAACACTTGGTCTAGCAAAAATATGGCAGAACACTGCTGATACTATAACCACCAAAAGGATGTTCTGTATTCCTCAGCTGCAGAACAACATTATTTTTGGTATAGAAGTATCTGGCCATCACTGAAAGTGGGATCTATAGAAAATGCAGAACTTCTGGTTTATTAGATCCAATCCAACAGGACACAACAAGTTTTGATGCAGATTTCCTGCAAAATACCTTTGTGCAAAAGCATCAGGTAATCACTCTACTCTTGTACTGGATACATGGCTGTTGCACAATATCCATGATTGCTGATTGCTTATTCAACCAATTTTTTGTGAAGGAATGAGAGAGTCAGATCCTGGCATCCCTTCTGAGCATGAAAGCAGATAGATTTCAATAAGCTATCAAATCTAGAGGAAATTTTCCTGAGAAAGGAAGCCACCACCTTGCTGTTGTTGCACTCAAATCTTTTATAGTCAAAAGGGAAGCACACTTTTTAATATATATATATATTTGAAGATATTTAGATACAGATACACCAAGAATTTATTTTTAGTATAATTGAAGTCTTAACAGTCTAATCATTATTAGTGCAGATTCATTACTACAGAAAAGAATTATAATACAGTTAAAACTGTTACATATGCACTTAGCTTCACTACTTCTTCCCCACTGGTATGCTCCCCCTTGCCCCTAAAGTCAGTAGTTTTATTCTGCTACTGGTGGTGTTACAGTGAGTTGTCAGCATCTGGAGTCCTTCACTGGAGAAACATGATGTTCATGTTGAGTTTGTTCTTCCTGAAGCTAGGATCCACTTGGGATCTTTGTTTGCTAGCATACTTTTACACCTTGCTCTTTCTTGGTCTGCAGCTCCATGTGACATCCAATTTTTCTATATATAGTGCCTTTTACATATCTTGGATACTATTACTTTGTCATCTCCCTTACCCCCAAAATCAGTTTTGTCCAGGTCCAGCCTGCATTTAAGTGATCATTAGCAGGTTGCTTAAAGCCACTGGATCTCCAGAGCAAGCCTGTATCCTATATCTTGTCATCCCATGCCTCTACTCCTCTATGCACCACCCTGTGCCTCCCCTTCAAGGCCTGTTATACCAAGCCTGTATTTTTCTATACCATATCATTATGTTACAGTCATAAAACCATGGTGGTAGCATGCAAAGATGAACAAAAGTAAAACAAATTAGCCATAGGCACTTGGTCAATTAGAAAAATAGCTGTTACAGCTAAATCAGATAAAGCTGCAGGTAGGCCAAGGAAAGTTGAGACCAAGCAAGCATGACAAACCTCAGTCTTGAGGCCTTGCAGACTCTATACAAAGCTTATGGCCTATTACTAGCAGAGGCAATACCATATCACACAGCTACACAGTTGCACCATTTGTATTGTGTTCTGTTAACCGCATGACAAAGTCTATATAAATGTGAAGAAAGTGTAGAGGAAAAGAGAAACTGGAAGTGACTCATTACACGGTTTTTCAAGGCAGATGCATTCAAGCCATTGCATATAACACAACCTTGATATGAAATGGTAGAGGAACTTTCCATAAACCCACAAGTATTGCTGGAATAAAATAGTATAAAACATGCTTCTTGTGCTTATATTTCATATTTGATTTCTCCTATATAGAGATACCATCATAAATACAGATTGTAAAGAACAATATTCTGTAACAAAAGGAAAACTTACTTCAAACCTAAGCAGCTGCACCACAACATAGGAGCAAATATAAGGAGTATAAGGGACTGAAAAAGTTGAGTTAAAAGATTAGTGGTGTGTTTAAGAGAACTGAAGCTCTTTTCAACAGAAAAAAAGACAACAGTAACATTTTCAGGTGATGAAATACTACACACTTTCCTGCATACTAGGGTAGAACCCAGAAATATATGAGGAGACCCATGTAAATCTCATCCTTTCCTTTTTTTGCCAGTTTTTTCCCTTATCATCTTTCTTTTATTATTTCTATACAATCTTTCCTATGCTCTGCCCTCTTTCTCCTACATTTGATTCCGGAAACAACTTTAGAGGCCAGAACTACAGTGTTTTGTCAAACTGGGGCCTCACTTTGAGAACCAAATCACAATCTAAATTGACACAAATTATTCTTCCAACTGAACCTTTTGAGGTGTCATTTATACTACAATACAGTTTGAACATCAGAAAGGTTAATTAGACATTTCTACATCATGTTCACTTACCAACTTCTAATTTACATGCTCTATTACTGCCATATTCCTAGAAATCATTAAAACCCATTTTTAGCCCAGCATTAAACTTTATAGACATCCTCATGTTACTACATTACACTATACTACACTCAGCCCACTACACTATCACTTCGTAAATATCCAGGAGCAACGCAATATTTTGGCCCGTGACAGTGTCTTTTCAATGAAAAGACATTACAAACTAGCGTAAATGTGTAGTCCTGAGATGTGTTACACTGCAGCAGCTGCAAAAAGTATGTGGGGTCCTTCATGCTCCTCTGGCACAGTCAGGAGAACTGAATTTCCCAGAACCAGCATCATTTACTTAAGTCTTCTGAGCATCTTGTTTTGATTTATCATAAAGATACTGCATTACTGCTTGCTTCTGCAGCTCTGCTAAACCATAGCCATCTAGATCTCAACATTAGGCTTGTTCAGTGAGATTGTCAGACACAAATAGAAAAAATGCAAGAGACATAATAGCAGTAGAAAGATATCCAGCTTTTCTAACATAGACCAAGCAATTAGGTTTTATGGATTTTGTATAAATCAGACCTCAACAAAATCATACTAATGGGAACAACATTTTCTACCTGGAGAGAGCTGCCCTTTTCAGGTTAGCCTGGGAAATCGAAGTCTGACTGCGTCACTCAAAATTTAACCTAATGAAGAAAAGTGAACTCGGACACAGCGCTTGGCTTTCAGTGACAGTTGGCTTTTAGTTTAACCCAATTTTTTCTTTGACCTCTGTGTGTATCAGCCAAATAAATAACTTGTTAGAGGTTACAGAACAAATGAGTAGCTCTCAGATCTGTTCTCAAACTGCAACATTGCAATGCTTTCCAATTTTCTTCCTGTAACTCTAAGACAGCTGAAGCACCCTAGTGATATCTAGACCATACCTAAATGCCATCATTTAAGATTCATCTGCTGAAAGAATTAAATAGCGTACTGCTCCAGTTACAAAGCAGCTTCAGGCCTTTATGCCGGAGATACCATTCCTGACCCTGTCAGTGCGATTTGTCAATCGCCCCTGGTATTCATTATCACGGGTCCCCCCAGGGGACAGCTCTAGAGATGTCTCATGCTATGCTACACAGCAGCAACATCATTCTGTCAATTACGGGATAAAGCGGACCTGTGAGCCATTCATATCAGATTACTGCTGAAGCATGAAAGGGAACATTCTTCCTAAATGGAGGCTGACTGAAGACAGGAGGTACTTTTTAACACTGGCAGAAAAGCCTGCTGGGTCTGTACTAAACCTGTAGAACAATTATGTTTAATGGGGTATAGAAAGGTTATTAGCAGCAACTAGGTCTAAAATTAATTTCTGAGAATTCATAGGATCACATTTGGATTCCCCATCACAGCCTTCAGTCCTCTAGAGGTAGTTGACTGAGCTTCAAAATCATCTAGAAACACTCTGATGAATTGCAATTGAGTATTTAAAATAAATTATAGTTTTGCTTACATGCTAAAACAATGTTAAGATATATTTATTTGCATGGATGTCTGTGAGAAATAAAAATAGTAAAAACATAATTCATAAATGCCAGAGGTATAATATACATTTGCTTGCATAAAAAGAAAAACAAAATAGTGTATAAGTATTCCTTAAATCTTTACCAGTTAGCAATAAGACTATTCCATCTGATTTATATTCTACATGTATTTTACAATTACTTTTATGAAAAAAATGAGATGTTACAAACAAAAGAAAGTGAAGAAAATGCAAATGAAATTACCAACTAATCAGTCATTTCTAGGCAAGAAAATTACCCAAATCAATCATATTAGGCTTTTACCTTAACTATTATTTCCTGTTGAGTCTTAGGAGTTATAAGAAAACTATTAAAAATTTAAAATACTTAAATTTTTGAATGTTTATAAGACTCAAATGTGCTATCTAGCTAACAAAAGAGCATGGAAATAAAAACACAAGGCTAAGATTTACTTGAAGAGAAGACTGATATGAAAGTTTGCCAAATCCTCACTTGGAAGAAAATGTGTTTTGTTATAGAACATGTTACTCACATTGTTTAAAAAAAAGTTAGCTTTGGATCTAAGTACAAAAGGAAATAGAGTGCACAGATAGCTTCATTTGTATTCAGAACAGAAGTTAGGCACAAGCTCAAACTTTTTAGACTAGGGATGCTTTCCCAAGTCTGACCACTCACACCTAACCCTTTACCCAGTCCCATTCCTAAATGCAGGGGGGAAACAGACCACTGTGCCTTTATTTGTTCCTTTTTCAGTGGGCTGTCTTCTAATCTTTGAGAAAAGACAAGAGAAGAAAACAGTGACTGCCAGTCCCCTTCTTTCATTGTGACTCTACTCGCTAAAACCAAGTAAAATATTCAGAGAGGTTCTGGGCACATCCAGAGTCTTTACAATCAGTTTTGAAAGACAATATCTCATTTGAGGTGAATCCTTGTGCTCCACTTGATCTTCGTTTAGAGATATACATGTACTAGTAAATCGCACACTAATTTACATTACTGTTTAGTGCATGGTAATCAGAAGTATGTAAATGAAGTGTTTGAAGAAAGTGTTCCTTCAGCTTCAAGAGTTTTGAAAACCTTAAGTAATTAATCAGATTCACTCACAGAATTACAAAGAGGCCTTTAATTCCTCTCAGATTATAGTGTATTTTGTTATCAACAATTACAGCTGTATAAAATTTCTTTGTTGAAAAGCTTAACCAAATCATGTATGGTGTACAAGTTTCAGGAGCTGCCTTCCACTGGAGTAAGGAGAAAAACAAGTTCATTACTGCTGCAGACAAAAGCCAACCTGTTCTTCCCTATCTTGTAAAAAAAAAAATCACAGAAATAATCATGCCAGTTATTCTTATTTCTGAAGCAACTTTAACATCATGAGTTGCTTTGCAACAATTTATAGACTCGGAGAAACTTGCAGCAACAGTCCAGAACTAGACTGCTAAAACTGACTGCCCCACTGCATCCTTGGCAGATGTTCCTGCCCCCGAGAAAGCAAGTCTTATCTGCTTGCAAATCAGCTATTGAATCACTCTGTATTTAGTCCCCTGTAGTAAGGTGAACTGAAATAGAAGTCAGTTCTGTTATGATGCCAGACTGAAAACCGCTGCTCTTCAGGACCTGATTCTTGAGTTGATCAGACATCCCTACCCTGGGGACAGAAACATCCATCAAAAAGGGTGGAGCAAATGGCTGGGGACAGCAACAGTATCTGTTGTCTTTTCTGATCCTAATCCACATTCCTGTGCCCCTCTGAGACCTTATTTCTGATGGGGATTAACAACATTATCATTGAACCAGAAGATAATTTGTCTGCATCATCACAGCAAAAATCACTGATTTCAAAAGAGTTATCTTTGTTGAGCAAAATTAGAACCAAACCACTGAAGTTTATGGTCATGCCTTTGTACACTGTTTCAATGTTATATCAAAAGAATTTCATATAAATTCAAAATATTTTTTTACAATGATTCCTAGACAGGTTCACTGACTACTAGAAATGCGTAAAAGCTATACAATAAAATGGAAATGAAACAAATACCAATGAACACACACTAAAATAACTTTAAAAAATTCTGACTAGTAGGTGTAAATAACAAAAAAGCTCAGGGGGAGAATAACTGCATTTAGGCGCATCCATTTTGAAATTCAACTTTTTCCCAAACATTAAAACCAAATATCCTAGGTAAGAGTGAAACAAGTATTTCTGCCCCCCTCCCCCCCCCCCAGACAAATACAATAAAAGAGACAAGATGACTAGCGCACCTTAGTGAACTAGCCAGTTATTTGAAATCCACTTCAAAAAACACTGATTTGCCGTTGGAAGAAGCATTGACTATGTTAACTTCATTACTTCAGCCTTCTGAAATGAAATACTTCAGTATTTCCTTTTTCTTTTGGACCTTGAATTCCTTACTGCAAGACTACAGGCTGCAAGCTACCAGCAGACTGCAAGCTACCAGACAGAACATAGCTAAATAAAAACCTGCCTCTGATTCAGTTAAGTTTCAGGCATAAATCAGTTATTTCATTATTGGAAAATAAGTGAGAAGGGCAAGCAAATAAACAGATGAACAGAGTGAGAGTGAATTCCAAAACAACTTCACCTTAACACATTAAATCAACTCCCAACAAAACAGATGGGTAAGGGAAATGGTCACAGGTGAAAAGTACTATGGAAACATTCTTTTTATATATATATTGCTGTGTGTGCATGCACATATATATGTATATAGTGATTACTTGTGCCAATGGTGAACTGATATTGTAGATCTCATACACATCTCTAAATATCTGAGATACTAGTAATGATTAGAACAAGACATTCTTTTGCAGGTTTTACTAGGGTTTAACTTTTAACCTGGGTATATTCATATATTGCCTTAGAGAAGCAGAATTACCTCTCAATGTCAGACCACATCTTACTTTGTATATTATGAAATCACATTGGGGAGAGGAGGATTGCAGATAATAGCTTGCAGTTCCTGAATCTCAGAGAAATAGTTTTAACCAATTATGTCTCACAAAAAAAATCCTCCTCAAAACACACAGACATCTTAAAGTGCTTCAAAGATAAATATTCAATAAATGTTCATACGCTTCTGTAATAAAGGCTGCATATAAACAGGTAAAAACTGATTTTTTCAACTAAAACAATTTTGGATTTTATCCAAAGTAGTTTCTGAATCTGCCTGGTTTGGAGGAAATCTTTCCCTTAGAATCTTTGACTTCTCTTGGCTGAGGTCATTTCACCAATTCTTTCCAAGAAGAAAGCATGGATTCATGGGTTTTGCCTGCATGTGACAACACAGCACTAAAAATACAGGCTGTACAAGTTAACTTACCCACAGAGAAGGCGTTTATACTACTGTGAATCTTTCATCATTTAATCTCAATCATTTTTAAAAGATCCCATTCCACTAAGTTGGTAACTCTGCATGCAGCTAGGAGATGCATCAATTTCGCTGTTATCTCTGACTCTGCAGATAGCATTGTCAGAAAAGACAGACAGAGCATGTTCTCAGCTACAGTCAGTCAACATACCTCTATTTACATCAAAGAAACCTCAAGCCAAGAATCTGGTCAGAAAAAGAGTTTTTTAGAATATATTTCTATTCCTAGAAGATTCATATTTTACCAAGGGGAGCAAATACCAGCTGACACATCAAATTGCCTGGTTCTTTTGACTCATAAGAAAATACCAGCTAGAAAACATGTTTCTAGGCAGCAAGTTTACCCAATGTTACCTTGCTGGTTAAACAGGGGCTGCCTGCCTCAAAACATGTATCTAGTGCCTGGCTTTTGACAAAAAAAAGGTGCACATCCACAGAGGAATTTAGCTCTGCAACTCGACAAATAATTGGTATAAATGCCTTCTCTAGTTTTTTATTTTGGCCAAAGCCAAGTATCAGATTTGAGCTTAATTTTAATGAAATAAGATTAAATCTTAATGGCTTTAATGTGTAAATGAAAAATACATGAGGTAACACTAAAAAAAGGCTGAATGTAGTGCATCATCTTAAATCATTTTCTTGAAACAGTTCAAGTGATGAGGGAAATTCCATCTTGCACCCAGCTTCAATTTTATTGAACTTTAAAGTCTGAGAGTCTGGGTTAAGGACTGACAATGCAAACATCAGTAAAAAATATGCAGATTACAAGGTTGTTGAAAGATCTAAACATACCAGCTATGAAGACATTATAGAATACAAACAGATGCTCTACCTAAAGCACACTGCACAACAGTAGAAGCGTGACCCCTGAGAACACCTAACAGATGGAATCCTTCAGGGGACAAGAATTCTAGAGACCTTAATCTCAAAAAATATATATTTGGGAACCAGTAGTTTCCTTAACATATGTTACTCAGCGCAGTCCTTTATTTTCTTATTCTCAGCCTTTGCTATTTTATATTTTTATCTTCAGATTCAGATATAGTCAATGCTATTTGCACACTTCCCACTTAATGAAGCTGCAAATGATTAAAGAGTACAGCCAACACGTAAAAAATGCATTATACATAACTTTCATAAAACAAGTCACAGCAAACAGTACATTTTCCTAGAAGAAAGGCCATGAGCTGGGTGAACACAGCTGCGGGTGGCAAGGTCAGAATTTTGCTGCTCCTCTTGTTTTTTTGATGAGAGTTCTCTGTGAAACAGGTTTCACAGTTAACACTGCTGCAAATGCTTAATGTAGAACCATTATGTAAACAACAAATAATGATGATAAAGGATTTGTACAGTGAAAGCAATTTTTAGCAGTGAAAAAAGTTTGAAGTAGCCAGAAACAGAGTCATTGGAAGGCCCAAACTTAGAACAGAAGTTTCTATTTTCAGTCACTTTTTTTTAAATGACATAATTCCTGATACTTTGAATCAATAAACTCCTAATGGCAGAACCAGAGCATCATTTTATTCAGAGTGGTCCATCCACCATATGCACCAAACAACAGATCTGAGGTCACCCGCAGCAGGCCAGAGGCAGCCCTTCCAGATCCTCATGGGTCACACCGGGGAAAGTCACCTCCTGCCACCCTCTCTGCACACACACAGCAACAGCTCTGACTCCTGGCATGCTCCTATCCTGTTCTGTCCCTCAGAGAGCAACAGCTCTTCTCGCACCTCACTAGGATAAGGCAGCAGACCTGGCTTCTGACCCAATGATGTGGAAAAGGACATTCAAGTACTGTGCTTTGACACTTTTCCTACATCCTGAAGAGGTAAGAGCATGTGGTTGGTAGAACCTTTCAGCCCATTTCTGCCCACAAGCCACCAGGTTGAATATGTATGAGTACTGTCTCCTTGCTTTTGCTTGGTCTTGTAGAAAGTCTTTTTGTATCTCCATTCTGTTTTGTGGGACATGACTATTTTACTTCTTAGCATCAACTCCACAAGTGGTGCTATTATTTACATATTATTAATGTTGATAATGTAACAAATTATAGATTCATTATATTAATAATTACTGAAATACTGTCTTTGGATTAGAAAACTCCAAAATTCTGAAATTTACTTCTGCCACTATTCCTGCTATGAAGTCTTCAAAGTCACAATACAGAAAGTAAACCTAGGACACAAAAATTCTTAAAAAAATTGATTTATCACCCCAGAGAGAAAGTCAATTGTAGTTTCCTTTTAAGACTATCTTTTGCTTTCATTTTTTTGCACTGAAAACTTTTGAATGGGATGTTTTCACATCATCATTTCCCTGAGTGTTTTTTCCTGTTTCGGTTTGTTTTTTCCACACTTCATCATCAACTTATTTGTGTGAACTATAATGACTATTTCCTCAATACAATACCCAAGAAAAATTCAAGATAACAGGGCTGTTATTTTCACTTTGAAGAGAACTTACAAAATACTGCAAGTTAAGAAAATTATTCAAAAATAGAAAAACCAAATCAGTGGGGACGAGCTTATGTCATTAAACATCTGCATCAGAAATCTGAGACTCACATGGAAATTGAATTGGTTTATGGTAGTTCATAATATTTACTGTAGCATGCTGCCTCATGTTTTCCAGTATAAAGTACTAAACACAAGATTAAACTAGTCACCATCCCTCCTCCATAAGTGTTTCCCTTATACTTCATTTATAAATCATTTAAAAAAATCATTACAGGGACTAAGGTATATTTCCATCCATGGGGTCTGCAAGAACTGTCCCACTTTTATTCACAGTATTCCTTAATATCTTTACCTCTACCCAGTACTGCAAAATGCTAAATACACACTGACATCAAACTACATAACACAAATTTGAGCTTTCTGCGTAACCTGTTTTTTTCAGTTGTCCACAAAGTACTAGCAAGTGCTGTAACAGCTAACGCTAAACAAGTCTGTTCTTCCCCAGGGCTTGGCATGTTGAAGGCCAAAGACAATGTACTGAAAATTGCCTACAGTTTTCTTTTGAAAGGAGATGAAAACATTGCTGTAAAGAAAATTAAGTTTTGAACAGGAGACCTCTCTATTGAACACTTATCTCTAGGAATTTTAAGTTGTCTGCAGCTATATCCACTGACAAGACCCCCTCAAATTATTCAAAGGAACTACTTTAAGTGACTGCTTCCCCCATCACCTCCCTGCTCATGAGAACAAACTTCGCATCTCTATAGACCAGCCACTTGCTGACAATAGGATCAGCAAAAACCTCATACCAGTGAAGTGTAACACAGAATGAAAACTGCATTAGATCAATACTGGTCTTTATCAGAGAAGAGATATTCAGCAATAGCTTTGCCTGGAACTCATTACATTATATACTTGGTGCTAGTTTTACTCCAGTGAGATTAAAATATTTGCTATTTAATCTCATATGATTCAAGACTGCATTTGAAGCAGAAAAAAATGATCATAAGGTGCCTTGTTACTACCATATACTGACTGTCCAGATCCTACGTGGCAAAGAAAGTTCTTGTGCGCCACATTTTGCTTCTCAAGCAAAGGTCTTGGAAATGAAAAGTCTAGGCTTTCCTCTCCTCTTCCAGATTTCCAGCTTCTCTAGCAATACCCGGGTACAGATACAGACCTAACTTTGGCTAGGATCATAGGACTGAACAGAAACTTGTTAGTAGTACTTCTGCGACTCCACAAACTGAAACATGAATTATGTTACTCTGAACCACAATAGTTTCTTAGATTTCTTCCAGCAGTGTGTGGACAACAACATGCTGTCATTTCCTTCCATGAAAAAAATCACAGCTTAGCCCATAAAACTCAAAGTGACCACTTTCATATACAAAAAATCCAAAGATTTTGCCCAAAAATGAACAAAGAACATAGACCATCTTGCATTGTTTTGCCTTGACCAATGCACAGCACTTCCCTTCCACAGGAGAGGAGCAGAATCCTGCTATTCAGCATTTCAACTGTAACACAGGAACATTGTAACAGGAACACCTGTTTCATGGATAAATTTGGTTCCTGCCTTCTTAGTAAAACACAAACATTTAAGGCAGAAGAAAAAGAGAAGCTCCTCTACCATAGAAAAGAGTGAATTACTACTAAATGGTGCTAAAATTTATCATTAATGAGTTGTTTCAGTTATCTGCAGCTTAGTCTTGCATAAACCCCAAGGTAAGTAACCTCATTGTACATAAATACCATCAATCTCAGTTACCACTAAGTAGTATTATTTTTAATCCACAATAATATTCTTCAGACTTTTTATACTGAAAATAAGCAATCGCAGTCTAAATGCTTCTTTCAAAATTTATTATTCCTCCTACAGAACCCAGATTAGAACTACAGTTCAGCATTACCATCTTGTTTTACTGCTCCAGAAGAAATAAAAGTCACAGTGTGTTATTCCAGGGTAGTTTGGGATCACAGTTCTAACTAGCAGTCAAAACCATGGGGGTTACAGGAGGTTAACTATTCCATTCCTCAAAAATGCACTCAAGCCATAGTTGTAGCTGGGACTGATGCAGACACTGAACGAAAATAAAGCTCAGTGTTCACCTAACCTTGGAGGAAAGTAATTTTAATCAGTTAGCACTTTGATAGCTGATCAAGTGCTGGTACTTGAGGCAAGGCAAAGAACAGGAAGAAAACAAAGTGAATAGACCATGTTGTTAGGGCTGTCACTAACTAACAATATCAGCACAAAATACTGCCACAGGTCAGGCATTGATTTTAACAATACAAGTAAAAATTCACAAAATAAATGCTATATTAAGTGCTATGAATTGGTACACAAAACAGAAGTGCCAGAAATTTTCTAATTATACTTCATAGTAGTTTTGGATATGAAATGAGGCCAAAAAACAGTTAAAGAACTTAGCAAGAAAAGCCTTAAAGTCCTAGTGAAAGAAAAAAGCAAAAAAGAAAAGGAAGAGAGAGAACAAGGATGAACTGGAGTCATTGAAAAGCAATGGAGCAGAAAGGATGCTCCAAAGAAAAATGTGGGTTTTTTTATTTATATTCTTGCATACCAGGACAGTGTCTGTTTGCATGAGTGAAATGCATTGATTTTTGCAAAATAAGTATTTGTTTTAGTGAAAGTCTATTGCAGTTATTTAACACATCCTTTTTTTCAATGCAAATTAATCTAAAAAATACACAGACTGGTTACAGTGGCAAAACTACAATGCTTACACTCCATATGAAATGATAGAGCTAGCATGAGCAGTTCTATTCTCTTCCACTTGCTGGCAGGGAGAGCATCATTTATCGTGCATACCTGCAGCAAGATCAGGCCTAAAGCAGCAACTGTGAGGGTAGGAAAAGTTCTAAAGGGACATGAGTCAAGCAACGTTCACCCGCAGATTGTGAAGAAAAGACGAGAAGTTATAACATTGACCTGTTTGCTTTGCAGTCTTCCCAAAATTCTGATAGGGACAGAAATATTTCTCAGGCTACAGCTCCTTTGCAGCTGAAAGGCAGACTTCACATTGCTCTTAATTCAGATAAATAATCCATCTGAGAAAGAGCTATTTTTATGTTCACTTCTCTGCATCTTCCCTACAGAGTGACACAGATTGCCTCAAGCTGCATTAATACTCAATATGTTTCAAGGTTTGCTTGAAAGTTCTAAGAAATGGGCCATGGTAAACCCTGTATCTACCACACGTGGACCCAAGCTTATTCTAAATTTACTAGATTTTTTTGACCAAGCCAAGTTTCAAGCTAAGAGATTGACCCCATTTCTAGTACTACTTTCTGAATCACACTCCACAGCTTCCTGGCAATGCACAACCCTACAGCATGCAGCTCTGTTCACTTGATCTCAGTAAGAATAATTTCAGAGTAAGTTTTGGTAAACATTTTAAAAAGCAATGGCACTATATACTTTGTAGCAGTTTGTCATAACTGGATAGTCATTTTTTACTAATAAAATGCTAATGTATAAAAAACTGAATTATTAGTGAACTACATTAATACGGAACTCAGTAATAAACAGCACACAAACTGCCATTTGCTTACTATGCAATTCTTTATAGTATATTTTTAGTTAATTTGTATTTTGCTATTGTAATTCCCCCTGTAGAATAGCAAAGTGTTAGTTAAACTTTGTATTACAGTCCATAAATAGGTGATGCACACATTTTCTCTTAGCATAAAGAGTAAGGGTTTATGCTCCAAATTTATAGAATATTTTTCTGTGGGTAGAATTTGCCTCTGATCGCAGATTTTTCTGCTGCACAGACTTTGTATCACCCCCCTCCATGAGCAAACTCAGATTTTTCAGATGCCCATCTGTGAATCACAGGCTGCTCTGAAGTTCCAGTTGAGCAATGTTTTATATTCTAAATATTAACTGATATCACAAAGAATTCTTGCAATTCGTATCTGTAAACCATTAACATTTTATGTCTCAAGAAAGATTTTTATTAATAGGTCTAATATTACCTGTGGACAACAGTAGGCTTACAGTATACACCAAAAGATTCATCACAGTTGCTGATTTTTTATCCTTATTATAGTTTATTTCCTTTGTGTTAATTTATAAAATAACATCCCAGAGGGGAAAAAACAAAATCAAGAAACAAAGCTGTAAATGGAGACTAAAGAAAGGGCAATTAACAGCAATTCCACTGCCACAACCACTCTCCTCCCCCAAAAAAGGACTTCTATAAAGTGTAGTCGCTTTTGCATTTTTCATCATCAATGACATTGCCATTGTCTTTATTAATCTGTCTCCTTACATTACCGGCACTTTATTGCAGTTAATGACCCATTTCCCATGCTATCCCACTTTTAATCTATGTCTTTCTTTATTAAAGGACTAGTAAGTGAGCAAAAAAAGTACTGGTTGCATTATCACTGTGAGCCTTTTTCATTAACACGTTCCAATGAAGATGAAGATTAGGCATTGCATTGGCTTAAATAAGAGCTGCACAGAGCCTTAAAAATATTCTTATATGGATAAGTTTTTCAAATAATTCATCTCAATATTCATAGCTTCAAAGGCTCTTCTATGCGGAAATTCATTTTCAACCCATATTGTATTTTAAAAATGGACACACAGGTCTATTTTATTTGCACCAGTGTATTCAGAGTCATCAGAACAGCACCTATATGCATAAAGTCTCATATTGGAAATACCACTACCAATGTTGGGGGGGGTTTCCCACTTATTACTAATTTAGAGTCAAAGCTATTTTATAAATTTAGAAAAAAAGTCAAAAAATACTGAAATTGTTGTTCTACCCACTAACATAAAATTATGCATTTTTATGGATAAATATTTTATACATGTATTTTTCCAAGAGGGACTAGGGAAAGCATTTTCAAGAAGAAAATTAAGGAACACAAGCCAAAATATGGCAACAGCTATCTATCTTACCACTTTTTTTTTTAACCTAATAAGAAAAACTGACCTTATCTTACTATATTCTTTTTATACAAACAGCTTCATTCTCAGACTTTTTTCCTCCTCCTTTTTCCACACCTATGTTCCAGCAAAATAGCCATTAATTGAATGTGCAAATGAGAATATTAAGTCTGAACTGCCTGAGTATCTTCCTTCAGGCTGATTATATTGATATGGGAAGGTTAATCTAGAGGTCCACTTTATTCTTCTGACTGATGCTTCCTGATGGAAGGGGGAAGGAAAAATGACAGAGACAGATATTTTGCATCAGAAATAACTATTCTTGGTACAAACAAGGCTTCAAGGAAGCCATTCCAAATTACAGAATTCTGCTGGGGAAAGTAAGTGAAAAAGGTTGTGCTTAGAAAAGTTTTCTCTGATGACATAATTTTCTAGCATCTTTTGCAACAGAAAGCTGCAGAAAGCCAGTTTTACCCAGTCTTTTTCTATAGTAAATGCATCTCTCAATACATCATTGAAAATTAGGAACTGCTAATCAAATAAAAGCATTTCTAGTCTACGCCTCTAACAATGATAATCTGACTGTATTTCAGAACAAAAATATCCCTTGACAGCAGTAACTGTTGGATAAATGTAGCTGGAAGTTTGTGCTCAGTATGAGATTATATAGATCTGACTAGACCAGAACAAGGGACCGCAAGTTTCATGTCCACCTGTTTTTCTCCTGTAGAAGAGGTAATCACCCAAACACGTTTCATCTATTATAAACACATGACTGCTGCATTCAGTTTTCTTTGAGACTTGGATCAACTGTGATATGTCACTTGACTTTGCTAGGCTCAAAGTCATCCATCACATTCTTTAAAGCTTATCATATCACCTAGTGCACAGAAAGATGATGCTCAAGAAATCAAGATGATGCTATGCCATCCTTTCAAGTTCCACTATCAACATAAACTTCAGGACTGATATCTTTTATCCATCAGCTATACATATAACAAGACAGAAGAGTAAAATAAAGGCATACTTCCCCTTACTAGGCACTTCCTTACAGTACCTCTCCTTGGAACAGAGGAACAATAACTCTCCTTGGAAACACTGATACTAATTAAAAACATTATTTTGCATTTTCCTACCTTCCACTTATGTCCAAAGTAGCACGCACAGTCATTCAGGTCAACCTGTTTATGTATCTGGTTTTCATAACCCATGTAAAGCACAAATCCTTTAGTCCATCCTCAGGTAAAACCAAACTCCTCAGCAGCGACAGCATAGCACCTAAAGCTTTCATTCCATATGAATCAGTGTACACCCTATAGGTCCAAAGCCTCAAAGGCTTTTCTGAACAGCCTTCCTACACTTCCATTTCGCTTCTGATATTGGAGAAGTTACACTGGAGAGTGCTGAAGTAAGGAACTGATTCATATCCTCAAGTTATCACTGAACTGCTAGTTTGCTGATATTTTTGCTAACTGCTAAGGGTAACTCCCGGGTAAAACTTTGCAGCTTGGTACATCTCTCTTTTGGAGAGAAGTCTTCCACTAGACCTCGTACATAGCTTGAGCACTATTAAGATTACAACCAAGTTGTATTTCCAAGTATTAGAAAGATTCTGTTGCTGTTCCAGAACACCTAAATAAAAACAAGACAAAATTAAACTTAATAGAAACATGAGAAGAAAATGGGGTCAAGATATCAGTCTACCCTTATTTTTTGCCTCAAAGCCAGAATATATTCTTAATGATACATACATCTAGTGTATAAGCAACCAGATACAAATCAAAATAATTCAATGTTAAATGTGTGTGGAAAATCTGCATATAAATCCTAAAACAAGGGCAACAGGACTCATTATTTACATGTGCAATGTACAACAATTGATTGCTATCCTCCCAAAAACCAGATTGCTGAATGGCCAAGAATAATATTTTTCAGTTCTCAAAGTTTTCTTTTCCAGTGCAATTGGATCAAAATTTGTCCCTGAGTAGATTCAGAAATATAGGTTATTAAAAAAGGCATTTGTTTTCACTGGAATCTGACTTGCTGGGTAGGGTCCTTCCACCCCCCACCCCCTCAAGTAGATCTTGATGAATAGATGTTTTCAGAAAATCAGACCACTGTTTCTGCAGTAATGACTGGGAATATGGCAATTTCCACTTTGGTGGTCTGTGGAGAGCAGCTTCTACCCTTTCAACATTTGTTGAAGTACTGGATCTGCAAGCTGAGATAATGCAAAACCACTCCCAAATGAAGGTTTAGTCAAAGCACTACAGAGTGATGACTTCTCTACCACTTCCGCTGAAAAAGCTCAACTAGCTATAAATGAAGTGTCTCGTACTTCAGCAACAACTGCTGATCTTACAGTATGAGTACACTGAATACTGTGTTTGACTACAAGTAATAAGTTCTCATTTTTGATGAGTAACAAAAATCTATAACTTCAAACAGGAATCACAGTTAAGCAGTATGCCCAGTGCTTTGAGGGAATAAAATTTCAGCAAGTGCTTTTTGTGCCTTAGTTCTTTCTTCTTTTACTTAAACTTTAATAAAGTATTGGTTTTCTAGTTTTGATAACAGTATCTAAAATAGGATCTTAAGAGACCCTTGCTTTGATATTGCATATAGTGGATTATAGACTACACAGTTTTTATCACCTCTATTTATATAGCACTACCAGCATGCATGACAGAAGCAAAGGGCCAATGCTAAACAAGTACAAGATCTGAACATATTCTCTATGAATGGTTCATGACCAATTATAAGTTACAAGAACAGATGAGCTCATATTATTGGAAGGATCAATGACTTTCTGTATCTGACTAGCCTGTATGATTATTTCCCTCAGTATTGTTCCAAATTTTACAAACTCTCTAGAGCCTTTAAACTAACAAGATATATAAAGTCTAGAACAGAGAAATGTCTTCAAGATTGCTACCCAACTCAGACATCATTCTCTTTGCAAGTCACCTTAAGAAAAAACAGTAGCTAAGAATAAATGTATTTTTTTTTAACAGATGCTCTAGAATTAAATATTTGGGATTTATTCCTATTTAGAAAGACTACCTACTATATGGGGCAGTGCCAACAAAAAACATGTGGATTGTCCAGACAGACCCGTGTTCTGGTAAGGATAAGGTGGTACAGTACAACACTTGATTAACAGAACAGTTCTACATGACTACTTCTTGGCCTCTGCTTGGTCTAGTTCTATTTTGACAGATTTAACTTGTTCTTTAGGTCAAGCAACTGAAAACTAAGAACTAGTTGCTTTGCTGCCTCTGTAAACCATTCTACCACATTTATACTTTAAAAGCTGAATTTATATTTGGAATAACAACAACTGCACATCAATATTAAGAATAGTTTCTACTGGAACAGCCCAACAGCACCCCAACAGGGTTTGGGATATTGGCACTAAGGAGGTAGGTGGAGAGATGTTTTGTTTTGGAGAGCGGGTTTTTTTGGATAAAGCTTACAGTCAGCAACAGCCTAAATGCCAGTCAAGCAGAAAAGAAAAGCAACGATCTCTAGCCAAATATGATTTTATAGTATCTAATTTATATTTCATGAGGTATTCATCTTTCCTATGGAAGCTTCATTAAAAACAAATCATTTAATATCCTTTCCATTGCAAGTTTAACTTAAGAAGTGTTGATATTTTACTTACATATGCTACTCAAGATAAGAGCCAACTGGGCACTGAAGCCCACGAAGTGACCCTACACTAAGAAAGAATCCGTTAGTACTGAAATCACTTTTATGTCTCTACAGTAAAGCGACCCAGACTGAAAAAAGAAACACTTACATACTACATATCCTAACTGGAGACAGGAAGCAAACAAGCTCAAAATGAAATCAAAATACCAAGTTAAAAAAAAAGTATAAAAATAACAAAAAAGGAAAAATATTAAAAATAATCTGAACTTTGAGCATGATCTTTGTTAATAATACAAAAATAAATTGAATGATTATATTTCCATAAGTTGCAATATAAAACAATTTGCTTCCAAGAGCAAATGCACAGTTTCTGCCTACATTTTTTTTTAATTCATTTAAATGTTTAAGAATAGGCATATATAAAAAAAATCACCTCTTGAACAAGGACTGTTTCAGTTCACTAAAAATCTAAGACTTTTTTGGAAATACCTGTTTTCAATGTTTTCAGCATGCATTTGAATTAGATAATTTGCCAAAAATCTAAGACTTTCCTAGATACATGGGACTAAACTGTTTAGTTTTATTGAAAGCAAGTCACATTTAGGATGTCAAGATTACATTTTGTAAGCATCTGTGTGATCCACTATCTACTGCATTAAAAAATTTATAATATCCTGTAAATCTTTCACTTATGAGGAAACTACATGGTAATTTGTCATGGAAGTTGTTCAGTATACTATTGGACTTCCTGACAGTCTTCCATATATCTATGATCAAAGGATCCAGTCTTCAGAGACAGTCAATTTGAATCACTTTTTTTTGTTTGTTTGTTTTGTTTTGTTTTGTTAAACCTCTCCCACAATATTCTATTCTTAGGGCACCTGAACCACAAAAAAATTTCAATAGCTATCTGTTGTGGCACTTAATAAATGAACATTTGCCAGGAGTATGAGATCTCCATCAGGAAAAACATTTGAAAAAAGAGTACCATGTACCGGTGTTACGACCAATGATTCTTGCAGGATATTGTTGGAGTCAAGTGGGAATTCTCAGATTCAAGGAAATACAAGTCAGGACCAACCACTGTTACTCAATCTAGCATTTGTATTTAGTTTGCTAAAACTCACCAGTTCTTGCATATATTTAAAATTTACTTTGGTAAATATTTTAATTAGTAAACTATTTAATAGCACTTTCCAGACAAAGTTAAGTAGCACTACGATAACATCAAATCCCTATTTCTATCTGTTCTGTTCATATTAAATCACAAGATCCCCTTAGCCTTCATACTGAATACTCCAGAATTGGTTAACCCAGATGTTTCTGAACTGTGCTACATTAGAGAGGTTCCACAGCTAATTGCCCTGAAACTTGCATTTCCCTATGCATTGTGCTTTAGCCTAGTGCTAGTACATCAGTAAATCATGTAAGGGTATTAGCTGACCAAAGCTATGGAGTGAGGAATCTCTAGAAGTCTATTTATAGTACCTTTTCCTTTCATGTGAATTCATATTAATTTAACATGATGCCAAGGGGGGAGGAGAGAGAACATGGAGAAATTATATATAGGTTTTGATATCACAGGAATTTCAGCATTTGAATTCTCTCTCAAACTTCTAGAATGGAATAAAATACCATAGCACACTAAAAGCCCACAAGAAGCAGATAATGAAATAAAAGAATCAATTCGGTGATAACTGAAAGAGAAAGTTTATATATTTTTCTTCTTTGGAAACATGATTAATAGAGCCACTTCCACCTCTGCCTCAAAGGCTTTAAGTCTTCCATTAAAGCTGCATGGTGATCATTGCCTCCCCATCATCACTAGTTACCAAACAGTAAAAAACAACTAACAGCACAACTAGTAACACAAGGTGCCCAGCCATCATGCAAACGACATAGTGACCAGTGACCACCAACTCCTACAAGGAACAGCATTCCCTTCTCCAGTCATGTTTCAGCATGTTATCTTCCAGCTTCTAACAATATTTTTCATTTATTTCTTTAATGTTTGAAGATATCCCTGCTTGTACACTCCTGCTTCACTTCTGAAAACATCCTGATAAAATACTCACTATTTGAGGTCCTACTTCTATCTGTAATTACTGTTCCATAATTGCTCCAAAGAAAAAAACATCTGTTGCTGCTTATTATCATTTCTTCCCATTGCTGTGCATTTTTTATACATTTTGAAAGCATGTTTGATTATATAATCATTAAAGTTTTTTTGATGCCTTCAGCAAGAGAGCCAAGCCAGTTAAAGTAATTCAGAAGAGACCAACCATGAAGGTGTTTGGTAGAACTGAAGATTTAAAGGGATTTTAGAATACTTTTGTTTGAATTGCATATACGACTGCCAAGTTTTTCATTCCACATATATGTAAAAACAACACCTGAAGGAGAAGGAATCAAAAGATGGAGCAGCAATACGCAAGCTGATTAGCTGGCATTCCTACACCATTCACTAACTGCCTCTCAAAGGCAATTTTCCCAGTTTTAACACTGCTGCACATGGGGATTAGAACACTTTTAGCATGCCAATATTCTCAGTAGAACTGTAGTACTGGAAAGTAGATATTTTCTGGCCAACTCATTAATGCTAACTCATTAGACTAACCAAATAATTAAGTGGGCATAACATTGTCTAATAAGTGCACTAACTTATTTAACATGTGTCATTGTTGCCACTTAATCTTTTACAATAACTTCCACTACTCCTTCTGGTAGATACTTGACTTTTATAGTATTTACCAACAGTTTGTTTATTTTTAATCCCAAATTTTATATTCACACGCTTAGCTCAGTGTGGTTTTGTGTGTGTGTGTGGGGGGGGGATTTGTTTTGTGATTAACTACAGCTCTCTCAAGCCTGAACTTTTTTCCCCTCAGCAAGTCCCTTTAAGTGGGCTTTATTAGGTTGATTTGTTATCTTATTGTTAATTACTTTAAATTTCCAGATGGCAACAGTTATCTAATTCAAATGCATGCTGAAAACATTAAAAACAGATATTTCTAAAAAAGATGTTATGTTGTCATTATTTTTGGTTTTTGCACCCCCGTAAGTATTTCAATTTGTTAACTGGAGTTTTCAGCTAATTACAGACATTATTTTCAGTTGCAGCTTTGTAGTAGGCAAAACCACTAGCAATGCCAGACATCACAAATCTGACCTACTCATACAGCTGTCAGGCTTAAATAATGATTCCTGCAAGAACGGTTTAAATTAATTCCAATAATTTATCTTCAAATCCACTTAGAGAAAGATTAGGGAAGATATGCAAGCAAAAAAACAAAAACAAAAAAGAAAAAAAAAACCTTAAAAAGCATGTATGATGTTACCCTGCTAAGAGAAGTAGCTGCACACATTACTTTCTTAGATAAGAATAATAAGATTCAGCCATTAGCTAAAATGGAGGTCTTGTTGTTTTATTCTGGACTATGACCTATAAGCATGAATAGCAACCCATATGCAGGACAGACATACTGAATACACATGGGCATGCTTCAGCAAAATATTCCCACGAGCTATAGGTTGATGTTATTTTGGTGCTTACATACCCTTCGGTTTTTCTTTGTAGTTTGGTTCTATAAATACTATAGTTTATCCTTAACTACAGAGGACATTATTTAGACTAGGTCTCCAGTATTAAATCTATGATATTGAGCATCTTGGTCACTAACCGGCATCTCAGGGTGCTAGAGTTAAGTGTGCATTAGCCTGGATCAGAATAAAAAATAAAAATAAGAAACCCACACACAAGAATAAAGAGCTTCATACACCAGCTGCAAATTCTGAACTACAGAGAAGTACTGTTTTGTAGCTATTTGTGCATTTAATAACAGAGTTTTCTAAATGGTAGAAGTTTGTGGTTCAGCTTCTACCACATATAAAGTGCTTCTAATACTTATCTATCTTTGAACATAAAAGCCCTTGAGAGGGCCTCTACTACACAAGCAGGTATCTGCACTGTACCATCTGTATAGTTACAGCTAGCAGCTGACCCTTTATCATGCATGAAAATCCCAGACACAGGAATAGTCTGTATATACAAATAGATACCTTAGATTTGCTTGGAAGAGAATTCTTGATGGAAATAACAGGTCTGTGATAAAACAAGCACAGTAGGTCCCTGTATGTGCATGTGGAAAAAGATCTCACTGCTCCTCTGCAAATGCAATCTTCACTGCAGATCAACACTGCACAGGGCAGAGGAGGTCTCAGTTAAATCAAGTGTCATGATACTGTACTGTCCTGTGTTATATTTCAACTATAATGCCCTCAGAACAAAAGCTGTTTTAACACATGTTGCTCTAACCATGGCTTTGCCCTGTTTGCATGCCTGTGATGTCCTTGTTGCATTTTATTTTAATTTAGTTGTTCAGTAACCATTGTATATCAAACATTTAGATTTAATCAGTGCCAGTCAATGAAATAGCAAACTGGAACAATTTGTAGTAGCAGCATATTTTTCCTAAAATACTTGAACAAAAAGGTTTTTTTATTTAGAATTCAAGTTTTATTAAAGTGACAGTTAGCAATAGCAGCTACTTTTCCATTGTCTGTTGAACTCAAATTCCTTAAGTAAACATCTATATTATGAATTATTTCTACATAATTTTTCCATTTATCTTTAAACATTAATGGGGTGCTACTTGTGGCTACTATGCTGCACAGATTTTCCTTTTATTTAATACCAGCAAGTGTTTAAAGGCAGAGCTATATGTTTTTTCTAAGTAATATAATCAGTCTATTCATTTCTACTCTTCCATCCATTCCACAGCAAAAGCCATCACTCTAAGGTAGCTATTAGCAAAATATTTCTGAACTAATGTTTTGACATTTTGCTTAATGGCAACAAGTCATCAGTTGAGTTGCTTCAGACAGACACCATGAGAAGGCCCGTACCACTTTTAGCACTTTAACATTGTTTCCCTAGGGAAAAACATGCAAGCTGGAGTAGAGTTCTCTGCAGTACATAAATATTTTATAGACTGAAAATGCTTTTGATGAATATATATGGACTGAAGAGATTTTAAGCAGACAGCCACACTTAACAGACTAATTGCAGTCACTTTCACTAAATGGGGACTTCTGCTCTTCAACGCAGAAGGTATAGTATAATCAATGTCTTTCAAGATGTTACCATGTAACTTCATGGGTTGAAAAAGGACACTTACTTCAGCACATCTTTTATTATTTCCATTTTGTTACAAATTAGCATGGATAAAATTTGAAATAAATCCTTTTGTTCCTTAGAAGTATAGCAATAAATAAAATGCACAATTTTATTTATAACCCATAAATGGTATTTAACCAAAGTTACTCATTTTAATAGGAATCAAAATTTACCATATGTACATCTTTAGTTGATTATCAGTGTTCTCTTAGAGTCCATTTCCCTTTTGTATAGTTACAGCAGATGACAGATACTGTACATAAATGATTTGATACAAGCTTTGGCCTGAAGGAATATATTAGGGAGTTATTTAAACTTTTTGCTTACTCATCTCACAAGAGTGGTCAACTGGGTATGATTTAGTCATACATGACACTGTTTAGAAGGAACTGAGACACACAACACTACATAGCACATGAAAAGTGATTCCAAGTATGCCATTTTGTCCCACAGTCAAATCATAAACACACTAAGTACAGTGGTGGAATTAAGAGTCAGATTTTCAAAGTTAGACTTCTGCAATTGTATGTGAACTCTTGTGTCCAGTAGCTGTCTATTATCATATACACACATTCATGAACAAAGCAAATATCATGCCTCAAATGCAGCCAAGATGAATTTTGATAATTGGAGAAAGTAAACCCAAGTTTAAAAAAATCTTCCTGCTTGTCAAAATTTCTGGGACATGGAAAGCATCAGCTGAGGCTTCAGAAATTCAGTAAAGTTTTTTTTTATTAAACTGTAACAGTCAATAGTTAGAATATCAGCCTCTTTATTCTGAACTTTTTCAAAATGCATGTTTAAGTATAGAAAGATCCAACTGAATTGCCTGTCCATCTGTACTTGAAATAGTGATTCTAAATGCAGATGAGCAAATTATGTAATTGTCCTACACATTCATGCCCTGACTGTTAAGGGACATCCTTGCTGACATGCCCTTTTGTCATAGTTTGACTGCTGAGTTGAGTAGTCAAGGGAGAACGTCTAAAAGCTCTGCAGAGATCTTAAAACCATGGATTAGCTCCACATTCAGGAGCAGACTGAAATGCTTTCAAGACTCTGTAGGAGTGGCTGAGAGATGCAACACAAGGTTAGAAAAAAATAGTACAATTTTCTGCATTAAAGTTTTCCTTCAAATGCTTCAAAAGGAATATGCTAATCTCACTGCTGTGCATAAGGGTCAATTGTTAAGATACAGCAATAAAAGTGAAAAAACTTCTGGTCTTATCTAAGGAAAGAGGCAAGCAATTTGCCAAGGAGCTTCCATTCCCTGTGATCAACACATTTGATCAGTGTCTGATTCCAGGCAATTATTTCTGAATGATATGAGACCAGAAGTAACCTATGGGACTGAATCCAATGTTTCAGATGTGACAGGATGTGGAAATGACTGTAGAATCCTTTCACTTAGGCATTTCAACTTCAAAGCAGCAGAAAACAAAGACAGCTGGCAGTACTCAATGCATTTAAACACAATAAAATTGCTAGCTGTTCATTTAATACGTTTCCTTCTCTAGCTTAACATCATGCATCAACATGAATTGATAAACCATTGATTAAAATGTTATCTACTGCTCCAATTATTCTGTAACTGTCACACCAACTTTCAATAGCAGACTTCAGTGTGAAAATGCTCACTTGTTTTCAGATGGAAAGGAAAAAATACAATGAATGCATAATTAAAACAAATTTCTTGAATTTTATTACAGTAATTGGCACTCCCCTCAAATCCAGCTCTGAAAATAAACACTCACCTTGCTGACAATGGCAATATGTGCAATGGACATTGGCTCAAGGCTTTAAAGGTAAAATAGATGCATGCTGAAAGGGCATATTTAAAATAATGCTTCAGAAGATTCTAATGTAGGAGTATATTCTCAGGACTGGATAAGTAAATAATTTGGGGAAGTGAACTCTATAAGTGAGATTAACAATTATATTATAATTTCACAGTTTTTTTTGTATTTTTAACCCTCCCTCCTCAATGTCAGAGAATCTTCTAATTTCTCCTCTAAAGGTAGGATCAGAACTCTAGGAATGCTACAAGACTTGGCACTTCTTACTTTTTCTCCCTCTGTACTGTGCCTCTGGCTGATCTTACCTAGAAATACAAATGCAGCCATCATTTCTGTGTGCATGATTCATATCTCATCTTTCTAGTCTGACATCTCTTTGTCGATGTTGGTATTTCAGCTATAGCTCAACATTTGCAAAACTGGAATTCCTAATCCTCCCACACAAGTTAAAATTCTTCAGTTATGCTAAGTAGCATTCTGCTCCCTGTCACAAGTTCATCACTTGCACACTATCCTCGATTCTTTCCCTCCCATCCCTCCATATCTACCTATACAAGTTTTCACAACCACTCGTTCTCATCACCATATATATCTATGCCACTGTAACATCCTCATGGCCTAGAGAAATACTGTCTTGCTATGTTTATAGACATGTAAAATGCTCCTGTAAACGCTACTTTCCTGATCTATTGTTTTGATCAAGATTAAAGGGTTCTTTCACAATCCTTTGCTCTCATGTTAAAAATTGGTGTTACACACCCAAGCTCTTTTGTGTACAGTATGTGTTATAGTCATTCACCACCAATACTACTAGAACATTGCTTACATGTCTGTTAAGCTAATCTTCACCAAATCATTTAAGATTTCTTGTAAATACTCTTCTCACATTGCTCTTCATACTAGGGAAGAGTGCCCTAGTGCCCTGTACCTATTTGCAAACTAGCTCATTAACTGTCTTGATATCCCTCTTTAAAACTTTTCTATGTATAAAATTCAGCAAGTGTCAGATAACTTTTGCATAAAGATCAGTCCAAGTTTATTGGTACCTCTTCCCTTATGCTTGCCCTTATCCACCAGTCTTAAATAAGCTCTTGGAGAAATACTTTAAATGCAGGTTTGGATAGTGCAAACAGACTATTTGAGGTATGCCAAACTTCACACATCCCAGCTGTTGCTGATCCAACTATGAGATCACCATTGCCACTCACTATAAATAATGCGAACTACAGCACTCAAAGATCAAGAAATACCAGAATTAAGATTGCTAGGCAAGCAACTTCACATACAGTAGACAAGACAAAGGAAGGGGATTGAAGACAACACATGGCTGCGCTGAAGCAGACAAATATCTGCAAGGAACAAGGACATGAAGATAAGAAAGTGGGCAGACAAGAGCAGTGACTGACAAAGTGAGGGAGAGGAAGGGAAGTGAGGAAAAGTATGCTAATGGCTGCACAGAGAAATCAGATTGAAAGAAAAGCAATAGTTCAAGTTTGCTGGAGCTCTCCATTTTCATGAGATCATTGCAGATGAGTAATTTTAAGCTGAAACCCTATTTGACATAATAGGAGCCAAAAGAAATAGAAACACAAAGAAAAAAGCCAAGAAGTGATGGGAAAGTGTTTTAAATAGAAGGATCCATCAGGGTGAAAAGGATGTTGAAATTGGAAATAAGTTGCATAGAAAGACAAAGGCATAGACTCAATCTGCTAAAATTGATAGGATTATTATAGAAGTTTCAATTAATGAATCAGGGTTTGTTGGGAGAAAAGGGTAAGGTGGGAAAAGAATCTAGAATTAAAAGACAAAGATGAACTGGTTAGAAAGAAGAATCCACCATAAAAGTAGAATCACTCTATAAATTTAAATAATCCCATCTTTTTTATTGCTAATTTCATAAATTTCATAGAAGCTGCATCTTCTACAGTTAATAATTTCAACTATAGTCTTTCATCAATAAATGCACAAATAGAAATATACAGCAAGTAACAGCATAACATGTCAGTTATCACTATGTCAATTAAAATACATTTATCTGGCTGGATAAGTCTTCTTGCTTCTTCCTACATTAAAGAAGTGACAACAAAAAACTGAATACCAAACTAAAATTTTAAAATCTATCTTCGTATACACTCTTAAATTTAATTACAATCTCAATTCCTAAATAACAAACAATCCAATCCATGAATATTAGTTATGTCATTGAAAACCAAAGATTAATGAGGATGAGTTAATTTTGAAAAATGCACAGAACTGATTTTTTTTTAATTTAAAGTTACATGTGCTACATGCCATCTTTTTTTTTAAAAAAAAACCTTTTGTTGTCAGGACTTCCTAGAACTTTGTAGTAATATTTTTCTCTAAAAAAATTCAGAATTATTTTGTAATAAATACTCAGTGAAATGCTGCATATCCCTCCCAAGAAAGTTGACATTTCTCTACTTGTGGACTCAAATGGACCTTTAAACTAATGAAATTAAATGCCAATTTGAAAATGTCCAAGTATTTTAAACAAAAATAGTTTTATATTCCAGAAATTGAGGTGTTTCAGCACATTGAACTGATCTGAAAAACTTTTTCAGGTCTAAAGAATGACACACTGTCTACAGTGACACTGAAGTCTGATATCCCTATCCTACCTGAACCGTTACAGCCACTACAACCGTATTTTCCTTCATAGACCATCAGACAACTGACAGATTAGATAGAATTTAGTAGATAAATTGTGATGGAAAGTGTTCCTCCAGAGTGCTCAGCCTACAGAACAGATTCAGACTGAGCTGCCAAGGCATAAAAAGGATTCATTGTTTCATGAAATTCACTTGAAGCAGCATATTTTGACTCAGCTCAAAGTTTTTATACTTCAGGAGTAACAATGAAGTCTTTCCCTCTATTTTCTTGACAGGTAAGTACCAACAGACTATTACTGAAGGATCTTGGACATTCAGTTCTAGTCTTTTAAAGTACAGGCATATTTTCGCTTCATGTACAGGAGAGAATGACTTTGCTTCAGATCCATAAGACTAGGCATTACATTTCCTCAGGAGCTGAACCTGCAGGTTCAGTTCTGCAGGCTTTTTATTGAGGAAGTTATTTTTATTTGTTCCCCTAGAAGTACTGGTATAGCTAATATTACTCATGCCTACAGTATTTGCAGCATTGAGATATAGACAAAGAAATATGCTTTGCTAAAATGCAGACATGATTAAAACAAAATTTTGAAATGGATATATAGCACAATGAGTACAGAAGCCAAGTTAGAGGGAAACATTGTTTCATGGAAAGAAATAACTGATGCTCCCAATCCCCAATATTGTCCAATGCTCTCAGTAAATATCTTCTTGCAAAAACTGAAAAGCCTATATTTTGAGAAACCTCCACAATTAAAGAGTTTTCTAAAGTTTTGGTGAAACAGTAGCAGCACAAACCAAGACAAGTGTCACACTGAAGTACCAAGACCATCCCTTGCAGCACTGCAATTTGTCCACAGAAGTATTATATTTATCTGCCAGGAGCATAACCTCAACAGGCCTCTGAGAATATAATGGCACAAGTACAATTGTATAGTATGTTATACTAGTTTTTGCTAGCAATTCATGTAGGATCATGCTGAACCAACCTGTTTGAGATAAAACTGAATTTTAGTCACTTTTATTTGCAGTTCCAAGCAGGCCATAGACCATGCTCCTGATCATAAGTTTATGGCTTTCTAGATTATAAAGGAAATACTAGCAACTTGCAGTGAAATTGGCATGAAGTTTCTCTTCCAGAAAGCTGTGGCAGGGAGGAAAGTGGAATTAATGGATTCTGATGCTTGTTCTTCCTTGTCTTTGAAAAGGCCCTATTTCACCAAGAACAACTCTAATGGCACAGATCAATGCAGTTGCTGCATCAGAGGTTCAGAAGCACACAACATTGGTGCTTCAGCCAACAGCACCATGCAAGAATCTTTACCACTCACAGCAAGCTCAGTAAGAAGGAATACCCTTCCAACTCTAGAGTTTAAAAACAATTATCTTCTAGCAGTTAAACTGTATTACACAGGGTACGCTATATTTGCCATGCACTAGGTTTTACAGCTTATACCATAGTACAGAAATCCATGTAGTGTAGCCTAATTTCATTAGCAATTGATTCTTGGAGATTAAAGAGCAGCCATATAAATCTGACTTTACCACTTAACTGAACCTTTTAAACTTGTCAGCTCAAACTGTCCCCTCCCTGCTGCCAGCTGGTTACTCTGGAATTCCTGCATTCCTCTATGAATATTTCATTAAGAGTAACAGATCAACAGATCTACTCTGGGACCTTTCATGGAACAGGCTCGGATCCTTACTGTCTTGTTACTTTATTAATACATTCAACCAATTGCCTGACACAATGAATACTTTTAGTGATACTGAAAAGCTTAAAAAAGCTCAAAGGAAATACCTCATCACACAGCTTTGAGCAACTATAATCCCACAGAACTAAATACAGGCTATATTCAACCTACTTGAATTTACCAGTTCAGAGGAACAGCTGGAAACATTAACTTTTCCAAGATTGAACTGGGTGTTCTTGTAGGCATGACTTCCATCTGAGTGCAGGCTGCCCACATATTTTATCTATGTTGAGAGAAAAAGACATGAAAGATTTTCACAACATCCCTGCAAGTAAAGACATGATACTCAAAAGCAATAAGGAAGATCCTTCTACCCCAGCAATACTTATTCCAGCTAAGTTCATCAACAAGGTACACTAAAAATCACTTGCAGTAATGAAAGACAGGTACTTTGAAATGTATTTTTCCAAAATCAAACTTGCATTATAAATAAATTTCATAAAATGGTACAAACTTGCAAATTTCCTTATGTGATTGTTATATCTTCACATTAGCAGAACATTTTAGTGTATTTTTAGTATCTGTCAACAGAATTGGAAATAGAATCACTGCAGAAGTTTATTTGGTACAGCTCACATTAGAATGCACTTTATAGTTCAGAAAAAAATGTAAAGAAAAGTAGTAAGTTTCAAGATGGAAGTGTAACTATATGACTTAAGCTTCTGCTGAGATTTCTGTATCAAATTCTCTTTTGCACAAGTGTGGCTCAGGCTGCAATATCTATGCAAGACTAACTGCAAACCAGGAATGAATACTACCCCCCCACCCAAGCAACCTCCCCTCAAACAGCTATATCCTTCTTTCAGGATTCAAACTTCGTTCACTTGTAATTCAGTTTGATCACTTTCAAAAGCCTGACATCAACTCAATTTGCATTTCTGTTTTCTGAAAAAGACTGAATGAGCATCTAAAGTTCTCACATGGAACCCTTTTTTGGGGCAAAAGCACTAGAGAAGACACTTGGTGACATGACAAATGGAATTAATACACATGTGATGGCCACTGCTTAATCCCTATCAACTCTGAAGGTCACAAACAGCATATTTGATAGGTTTCAGGTGAGTCCAAATGAGTTGCCTGCACATCAACTTTCATACTGAGCAAGAATGACTGGATACTTAAAAAAAGCCTGTATCTTCATGCTTCAATAATTCAGATATGAAGTGCACTTTGTATGATCACCTTAAGGTGTTCTCACTACATACCACAGTCATTCCTTCACTTACTGTGATTGAGCTAGTGAGGCTTCTGATTTCTTAACAGCTGGAAATATTAGTCCCCTACAAGAAATTACCACCTTTTAAAGGACACCAAGTAACCTATTATATCAGGCTAATGAATAGCTCACATAACCACAAGGTCTAGTGTCTTTAAGCCACCTTGCTCCTAAGATCTTGCCTCTGTCACATACACCATACCTTAGAAACTTAAAATTGTAAGAGGCCTGCTTATATTCTTGAAGAAAACCCATCAACAGATAGAGGTACAGACAAATTCAGGTCAGTCTTCTTCCCCACCCTGTTCTCTGCTCATCTTCCACAACAAACATGAAAGAAAACTCTTCATACATTTAAGCTAGCTTGGGTTTTCAACCTTTGCTCCTGCTTCCAGAGAAAGAAGAAAGACCCAGTGTATTGCCTTCTCCTTAAAGAGAAATCGGGGAAAAAAAAGATGCAGACTCTACAACTGCTTCCATCTAAACAAAAGTGGAAAAGTTCATTATCCCCTTACAGCTTAAAAAGGCAACATCAACTGGCCTAGAGCAATCTTGCTCCTCTGTTAAGCTGGTTTATAACACATTTTTTCTATTCCATCTTAATACTTCCACACACCATCCTTGCCAACCCCATTCATCATAGTCTGTGTCGGGACATAAGAGGATAAGTTAATACAATGACCAGTCAGTTCAAAGACCTACTGACATTCATAAGCATCAATGTCACTGAAGGATGAAGCTTACAAAACATCTTCTCAGAGAAGGCAAGTTCATTTGACAAAATTACTGAAATGACACAATAGTTCAGACTGATATTTCAGAATCTACTCAAATTAAGACTTTAATTTATAAGGCGTTTTCAGCATGGGTGCAGACAAGCTAGAAAACACTGCAAAGTTTTCACATACCTTCTGTAAAAATTATTTAACAGTTTATTAAGAAATCTGTTAGCTTCCTGCAGTGGAGTGCTAATAAAACTAGCTGGATTTATTGGATAATGCTAAATGTCTCTAAATGGCTTTTTGGTCTCCAATTTACTGTAGAATTTAAGTGGGAAAGAACTTCAAAATTCACACTCAGGAGTACAATACAATTTTCAATTCCAGTTATTTAATAATAATCCTAGATTCTACTTATGATTAGAGGTTAAGATTCAGAGGCAAGCCAAGTTTTGTAGACAGATGCTTTCAAAGTGAACAGAAGTAAGAAAAGCTTGCCATGTCAAAATAAACTAGAGATTTAATTTCTTGTAAACAGTTTTCATCCACTGTTTCTAAATAGAAAGCTATTTCTAGAAGCAGTCCACTTAGACAACACTGAACACTGGAGGTAGGCATATATTGAGAAAAGTGTCAGTGTTCTCCAATTATTAGATAAGTACAGACATATCAGGGAATTTAAAGAAAAGCTGAATACTGTTTAGGAAAAGTGTATTTGGAATTCATAGACATAGTTTACAGAACAGTTGAGGTTGGAAGGGACCCTCTGGAGATCATCTAGTCCAACCCCTTTGCTTAAGCAGGGTCACCTAGAGCATGTTTCCAAGGATTGTGTCCAGAGAGCTTTTGAATATTTCCAAGGATGGAGACTCCACAACCTCTGGGCAACCTGTTCCAGTGCTCAGTCACTCTCAGTAAAGTTTTTCCGTCTTGTTCAGATGGCACTTCCTGTGTTTCAGTTTGTGCCTGTTGCACCTCATCCTATTGCTGGGCACTGCTGAGGAGAGTCTGGCCTCATCCTCTTTACGCCCTCCCTTCAGATACTTATACACATTGATAAGATCCCCCCTCAGTCCTCTTCTCCAGGCTGAAGAGTCTCAGCTCTCTCAGCCTTTCCTCATATGAGATGCAACATTAAAAGTTTTTTAAATACAGAGAATGTTGAAGTACATTGACATTTGACATGCCTTTTATGAAATTTAACTCAAGATCAGACCTACTTTACATAGTTGGATTCTTTAAACAGAATTAAGTCTTTCTTGAAACAAGAATAGGCACACAGACTTGATAGCAAACACACACAAATTGTCTTCACAAAGTAACAAGTCTTGGTGGAGTTTATTTTGGTTAGTTCAAAGCTTAGTCATCTCTTGCTATGTTATACAATATCAACTTCTCTGGGCAAGACAGATTAAGGCCCAGAAGAGGTTTCAGATTATATAATTTTTCACATAGATATGAATCCCCAACACTGAGAACTGTTCATTGCCCACTTTGAACTACCAGTACCCTGTTCACAGATAATCTGAATAGAAAGTGATGACAATGACAACCTCTTTTGTCAATTGGTAAATTATCAGCCCTCTATTACAAATTACTCATTCACCACTAAGCACCATATTTAAATGGATAAGCCTTTTCACTTCCTTTGTACTAGTGAAGGCCACCATTTACACTGTTGACTGTTTCTGTCATTTCTTCTGGGGCAGGGAACTGGAAACTGGTACACTCTCCAAATTAGTATTAGCATGAGTCATTGTTTTAAGTTATTATTTGCCAAATAGTTATGTCAGAATATAATAAAAACATCTCAGTTCTGTAAATATGTATCATGCCTATGCCAGAGGTGAATCATCCTGTTCTCTTCCAGTAGTCAGCTATCCCCTAGATAATGATGTTGGGGCAATAAATTCTGAAGTGTGGATGGAGATAAAATTAATTTACAATCATTACAGCTGGAACAGTAAGATGTACCTTCACTAAATGTTGTTTAATATGCTGTAACATATTAAATGATGACAGAGTGTTTAGTTCTGTACAAAGCAGAAATAAAAACAGCCACTGCTCTGTAAATAAAATACTACTTGTTCAAGAGAAGTTCAAAAATCTAGCAAGTCTCTGGTAGAAAACCTTAAGTGGCTTATGCCAGAACTATGAAATTTCCCAAAGGTTTTATACAATACACTTCTGTTTCATACAATACAGTTTCTGAAGAACTGGCTAATTTACAGCATATACCACGTAGGCCTATTTTCCCTCCTTAGATGGGTCTCACACAGTTAGAGTGGATTGACTTTCTTCTCAATTTATGTTTCATTAAAGTTGCATAGCAGTGTAACTACCTAAAACACCAAGGCCTTTCCCTTAAACCATATTCTTAATATAAAAATCTAGATCCCTTTAATATAGAGAGCCAGATACCATATACAGGCCATCAGGACAGTTCATCTCAAACCCAAGACAACATGCAGACAGAGGAACATCGCCCTTGCTGTATTTTAAAGAACACTGCTAATTTTCATCATTTATCCTTATGCTCTAACCCATGTAAAATTGTCCTAAGCCACAAAGTTTCATATACTTGAAACAAAATTGAGTCAAATCAGCAGCTAAGTTTTTTGACATTGGCAGTAACCAAAGCACAAGTGGCAAACAGATCCACCAACCCCCAAACAGGAATTTTGGTGTTCTCATTCAAACAAGCCATGTGCTGACTTTCAGAATGTACAATATATCCACTTGTTACATCCCAGGAAAGGATGAGGGGTGGGGGAGGAAAATGCAAGTCAACCTGATTAATCACATTGGACAATGATGTATGCATTGCTTCACACTAAATAATACTAACTCTTATGCATCAGATAAGAGAAAAACACTTGGCAGTGAAATAACATTCACAAGAAATTGTCAAGAAAAATGGAATTATGGTAAAACATCTACCTTCAGCTGTTTGGGTTCAGTAGTTCAGTGAGTTTTGTTTTTTTCTAGAGTTTGCCTGATATTTTGACCCACTTGCAAGATTTGTACAACAGGGAAAATCCTTCTGAAGGTAGAAAGTAGTGCATCAAGCTATTATAGAATGATATTCTAGTCCAAAATCCATTAGTTTCAGGGCTTGAGGTTTCTTTGGATTTTTTATTCTAAAAATTTTTAATTAGTGTGCCAGAATGACAAATGCATCCAATTTTTACAGATGTTTCTTTCCAAAAAAGCAAAAAGTCATCCACTATAATAAAGCATATAGCATCTTCATCACTCAAGTTTCTTATTTTTAATATGGGTTGACATATATATAACATCTAAACTACAGACTACACCTAGTGAAGCTTAAAGATAGACTATAAAGGAATATAGTGAAACTTTTTGTAATCAGAACATCTGGTTTGTGATGCCAGTCAAAAAGGAGGAAGATATAGTTCAAACAGTTATCAAAAAGTGAGTTTGGTGTAGAAACTTCATTTTACTGATTGAAGTATTCAGGCCCATTGGTAAGGTGTAAAGAAAATTTAGAGTAGTTCAGCTCAGTTACCAAAGGAAGCAAATGAGCCATACATACATAGAACAAGTGAAAGAAAACATGGAGGCAATATAAACCAGATGCTTCAAGTTATAGATATTAAAAACACCACTGAATCCCAGGCAAAAAATCTAATTTTCTAAAAAGAGGAAAAAATGTACAGCCAGAGCTGAAAAAGGAGCATTTCATCAGGAAAAAAAAACAATTTTAAAAATACTGATCTTCTATTTTTAGTTCCAAACATTATCACCTAATAGGAAAAAGGGAAGAAAGTTCTGTCCATTGGCTCTCCCTTCCCCTCCCATCAACAAATATACAGCCATATTTATGTGACAAGATAAAATATTTTTCCAAAATAAACTAAGGATAATATTTAAAAGCAGCTACAGCCATTGAACACTTAACACATCAATGATGATGACTTGCATTCAGCAATTTTTAAAGAGATGGTCAAAAGCTCTCTGGATCATTAGATTTGATTTTCAGTGCTTGAGAACACTGAGCACTACTACACAACTAGAAGAAATTTATTTCATGACTCTAGTTAAAAGTAGTGAAATAAGATGACACAGGAGCCAAGGAAATGATGGTTTATTTAGCTAAGTAATAATAGCTTATTACATTTATGGAACTAAATTGTGTCATAATAGTCTACAGTAAAATACTTGGCTGTCCTATAACTATCTCTTATCAAATATGGGTATAGCTGGATATAATATAGCTGGTTATGTCTGGTATCAGACATTTTCTGATTTCAGGGAATTTTTTTATCAGATATTTAGACTGCCATAAGGTGCTTGGCATGGCACAGAATGAACTTTTGTCTAAAAATATGGTTACAAATTACTATAGTGTTTAAAATGGCATATTTGCTACCTCTGCAAATGTAACTGAAAAGTGGAAATCATTAGACATGTGTGGCCAAAGGTCCCAAAAGGAGTGCTTCCTCAACTCTGCATTACTTACTGCTTTCATCCGTGACCAGAAGACATGAACAGGTAATTTCTGCTGAATAATGTGGGATGCATCTCACATGATCAAACAAGACACACTGGCTTTCTTTAAATAAAAGCTAACATACTTTGAGACAAAAAAGCTTCATGCTTTCATATGAAAGATTTATTCCTATCATGCCTCATATCAGACCTTTATGCATCTATACAATGTTTTGTAGAGAAAGAATACAGATCCTTATTTTATATATTTAATTCAATTTCATTGAAACTGGAACAAAAGAGCACTGCCAAATCAATATAATACTCTTTCCTTGTAAGTTTGAGCTATCCCAGACTCTTGATCATTCAGAGCTCCAAACTGATGATTCTGTGCTTGAACTCAGCTTAGAGCTTCCCCACAAGAAGCCCACAAATCTGTAACTCCACACTCCTCATTCTGAATACAGTAGAGGTATCCTGACATATTTGCCAGAAGAATGATATTATCTTAAGTGGCATGCCAAAAGAAACCATGAAAAAAGCATGTATTTGAGCTGCATGGGAGAAAGCGGTCTGGTCCCACTTTTATAGTTTGAAATACAATAGCAGTTTAAAAAGATTCAGTTAGCTCATGCGTTTATTGCAGGTAGGAAGTCTCATTGGGGATGTCAGAGGAAGTGATATTTAATCAACATGATGTCAGTCAAGTGCTTATCATAAGCCTACTACAATTTTTCAAAATCTAAAATGTTTTATACAGTAATTGATGAAAAATTACATGTAGAGATCTGGCCACTTGAAAATAAATTACAACATTCAAACCTTTTCTAAGACTCTCTTGCAGGATGCATTGTTAGCATGTTTATTTTAAAAGCCTCCATTTCTGTAATGTAGAAAAATTTAGTATCATTCTATTTTTCCCCTTCGAAAGACTGATTCAGACCATCTGCAGGAATATTTAATTACATAATTATAAAATTATAGAAGAAAGGTATTAATTTAAGCTACACTGTTTTCTACAGTTGCATTACAACAAGAGTTTCTGAATAGGGTACAGCCTAATCATCAAGAAATATACTGCCCACTTAGAAATAGTACTTAGGAAGTGTACTGTTTATTCCCATGGAATATGAATTGGCTACTGGACTTGCCTAGTGTCAGATGACTACCTTCATGTGATGCCATTTTAGCAACGTTACCTGGTCCACTGAAAGATTAGCCTAAGGTTAGACTTAAAAGTTCCAAATATCAGAAAAACAGAAGATACATTAGCAATAAGATTCAGAAGAGGCTACAAAAGTCAACTCAGGGCTAATGCTCAAATCAAAAACAGAGCTATTAAGTCTTGAGACAGATAGCAGACCTGGGCCTTGACATTGAACTATGGCTATGGATTAAGGCCATAACAAAAAGGGATCATCTGCTTTAAAGCTGCACTTTATAAAGCACCCCATAACTAAACAAAGATCAGGGTCCAGACCTAGTCTTCAGCTTTGGGGTGGGGTGGTCATACCTAACCTAAGTGTCAGAGAAGGGCTTATCTAAAACAGATAAGCATTCAGACAAAACAAAAACCAGGAGAAATAGCAAGACTACAACTAGTAAAGAATTACCAAATTAGATAGCAGGCAGAGGATTCCTGCACTGACTTATACTAAGAGTCTGACCTGTTAGGAGCAGTCCAGAAAGTCCTGGATTGCTTGCACACTGCTGTTCTGTCCTCCCAGCAGAAAGATGTGCAGATCCAGTCTGAATGTGCAAAATCCTCCCAGAGCAAGCAGTTACGACAGTACTGGACAGAGCCCTGTATGAAAAACTCTTGTGCAACTTGGCTTCTCAAAAAAGTGGCAGTTATCTCTGAATTTTTATTATATCTATTATATCTAAATACTCTGAAGGTTAATCTAGTGTTGACAAGAGAGCTCCATTAGAGTTACACATCAGTTTACCCTATGGATGGGTCTCTACTTATGTTCAAGGAATTTCTGTTAGGGTACAGAAAAGAGACTTAATTGTTTTAACAGATTTGAGGCTCTAAGCAGCAAAAACATATTTGAAAATACCACAGTTTCCAGGACTTTTTATTACACCAGGATGCAAGTTAGTAAGGTTGGATTACACCAAGTGGACAGTGGAAGCCACAGAAGAGCCTAATGATTAAGAAACTATAAATGCTGCTCCACAGATTACCAAAATCTCTGCATCAGCTTTCCCCAGTGAAGAGAGAGTTTGCCTATCAATAGGGTCAGGGCACACATGAGAGCACACTCCCCAGTTTATTGAGGTACATCAAAATTTCGTGGTTGAAATTGCTTCATAAGCATTTGCAAGCTCCAGCAGGAGCTCTCAGCACAGATAAAGCATTGCAAGTTCAAAAGGAATTAATCATGGGATCTACAGACATTCCTGCAGCGGTAGATGAACAAACTGTTAGCCCCAAATCAAACGGGAGACTTCTTAAAGTTTGATACACTGGGCTGCCAGCACCCTTCCCATCCAACTGACAAGAATTTACAGTGGCAATCTGAGCCCCATCAGCAGAGTCCAGTAAAGTGGATACTCAACAGAAACTGGAAAAGAAACAGATTTACAGTATCAGTGATATTGCAGTGAGGACCCACTCAAAGCAATGAATATTTAACATTACTAAAAAGCTTAGTTTGACTGGTAAGTGTTTGGAATTACTGTATACATGAGACTTCTTCAGTGTCTTCTGACAAGTTTTGGTTGAAAAAATATAGGCTACTGAGAAATAACTTCATATTTCTTAGCTTGGGAGAATGACATTCTGGGGACAGGCTTTTTGAAGTTGCAGTTTTGTTTTGCAGTTACTGACAGAATTGGCCAATGAAGACAATCTTTCAATCATATTGAATTCTGCAGATTATGTTTCCTTTATTTATCTATATGTATCCATGTTTCATAAACTTCTAGCAATGCATCTATACTTTTAATCATACCTAACAAGGAAACCTGACAGCTTCTTTATTTGGAAAAAGAACAGCACTTGATCACTCATTTGGCTCTTAAGGCTGCTAGCATTTGATAAGTCACTGGGATACTCTTAATTTTCAAGAAAGAAACCACTACCATACACAAGCTTTTACTTTCAAAGAGTTCTCTTTGCTAAATCTGAGGTATTTGAGACAAAAAAAGATGAACAAGAAATTAGTTTTAAAAAATGCATATAATGTTTTACAACATATAATTGAAGAGCCAAACATGCTGGGGTTCACTCAAATGCCACCAAGAGAAGAACTTCCAAGCTCAGAATACTGAAAGTGCTTCCTGTAGTGGTCTTGACAGAAAATGGACCTTGGAGTGTTTATTATCTTAACAATACATCATTGCAGAACCACTCTTACATTGCAAGTTTGATATAAATATTTTGGTTAGAAGCTTGAAAACCCTGGCATCTCTGCAAAACCTAACAGAAGTATTCTTAGGATAAAGTTAGGACTCAAGGCCTAAACAGCACATTTAAATATTCTTTTATCTATTGCTACTATTGCAACCTTTGCCTCTTCAACACAGACCCATGTGGATTCACCATTTAAACAGACTAGCTGCACAAATAGATTCACTACTTAAATGGACTTCTATACCACAAAGATGGCAAATTCTATAGTCTATTCTGCAGACAAAACTACAGCTCTATTTCAAGTTTTCTTATTGCCAAGTTTCCCTTACATCATCAGAATGAATATTTCAGTTAGTAATGACTCAAGTTGTGCTTTTGCTTCTTTACGGTTGTTTGCTACTGTTTGAAATAAGCTCAAACGCAGTTTTCAGAATTTAATATAGCTTATTTTTAGCAGCGCAGGCTGTCTGATGATTTTTTTCCCCCCATTTTACTGTTTGGTATAAGATGGGCATTCACATTTAATCATATCCATAGATTACCTCAATGAATACAAATGTGTTACATTATCTTTAAATAAATGAATGTCAATATGTTCGAGGGTAACAGAAGTAATTGCATATTGATAACAGTCATTATCATAAGTCATGGTTGCTGGCAGAAAATCCACTTGTATTTTTTAATAAGGTGCAATATTATGGTCTATTTTGAGATGATAGCTTTGTATTTCCCCATACATAACACTATCACTTCAATATAGCTGGCAGACCCTTGGAATAGATAAAAATTCAGAAAGTAAACCCACAAATTGTAAGATTTTACAGTCTTGAAACTAAGGTGGCTATTCCAATACCTCAGCAAAACTGATACGAAGGAATTATCTGTGCCAGGCTGATGCACCTTCCATTCCGCTCACCAGAGCTGATAACAGTGACTAGCATATTATCCTGAACTCGTACAACCAGATATTTCAGATTCTGTATTGCAGTCTATTGCAGTTTGCAAAGTAATCTGAAAGACACTTGAGAACGGGACCTCTTTCCCTCATTTAAGAGGCATGAAACTTTAAAGCCAGCAGAGATGTTCTGGATTTATCTGCTAAGGTAAAGCAAGCAAGTTATAGTACCCAAACATCAAGAGTGGAGTCTCTTGCTCTGCATTGTTGCTCTACTTCATTGCTTTAAAGTAGCAGGAAGGTAGAATTCAAAATAAGCAGACAAATGCAGAGTCCTGCTCCTTGGACAGAATATCCCCATGAAATAGTACAGGCTGGAGAAAGACTATGCAGCAGCTTTGCAAAAAAAGCATTTGGAGGTCCTGTATGGACAGCAGTTGTAACATGAATCAGCAGCTCGCCCATGCAATACAAAAGGCTAAACACACCGGCCTGCATTAGCAAGAAGGTCAAAGAAAGCAGTGACTGCACACTTGGCAAGCCATATCTTAAACTGTGCCCAGTTCTCAACCTCCTTGTACAAAATATTGACAATTGGAACAGGTCCAGCAAAGGTCCACTAACACAGCCCTCTGAAGAGAGGCCACAATGGGAGTAAGCCTCTAATGGTGCACTGAAATGTAAATTGAGGCACAAAGTATAAAAAAAATTCATAAACTGGTTTTATCCAGCCTTACAGGAGGGGAACTCATTTCTGTTCTCAACTGCCTAAAGCATGTATAGAAAAAACAGCCAGACTCTTCCTAGAGATGGTAAGTGAAAGGACAAGAAGCAATAATCACAAGCTGTAGCAAAGGAAACCCCAACTACATGCAAGAAAGGCGAAGGGTAAAAAAGAAGACAGGATTTCAGTGGGAGCAGTTAAGTGCTAGGGCAGCAGCTCAAAGGGGGATCCCCATCCCTGAAGGTTTTCAGATTCAAATGGACAAAGCCCAAAGCCATAGGATCCAGTTTAGGACTCAGTCCCACTTTGAGCAGGAGTCTGGACTACAGGAGTCTGCTCTGCACTGAGCACTGTAGAAACTCCCTTGTTTAGGGATCACTCATCATAGTGTATGATAAATACAGAATAAAATCAATTTGTATCACAGTTATGTAACTTTATTGAGGTCTCTACACAGAGAAGAGAAAGCATCAACTCTAACTCATCTTAGTCTTGCTCAGGCAAATATGATGTTCTCTGTTACACAGAGAGGTGCAATATCCAGTGATTGTATTAATCATACAAACTTTCTCCTGAACTCTTATAAATACATAGTTTTAATTACATTTGATTAAGAGTCTATACAATTACTTAATAGAAGTCTCAAACCTTAAACTTTCCATTCAGCACCCAAAGTACCCAATTTGAAAAAAGTCAGATATTTTAAGATAGCAGGGCAAAAAAAGAAAACACATGGACAAAGAAAAGTCTTGGACAGGGGCTGCACTGTCCCAGAGCACTTCGCCTACTGGAATACACCCCACAAAGCTCCAGGGCAGGGCAAACGCTGCTGAGGGCTTACAGCCACCCCTTGCCGTTTCTTTGCCCGCCCCCAGCACAAACACGGAGCTCCCCGGCAGGACCGGCCCAGAGAGGCTGCCCCAGGGCCTCGCCACCGCTGCCACGCCTGGGCCCTCCGTGCTGGCAGTGCTGGGGCAGCCAGTCACCAGGCAACCGCGATCTGCCCAGCAACCAGCCACCCCAGCGCAGGAGGCTGCAGCAGCTAATGGCAGCACACCCAGGCAGCCCAAGCGTGCAGCCACCCACCCGCCACCATTTTGTCTCAGGGCAGGTGTTGTGCTGAGCAGGCACCCTCTGCCAGCATCAGGCAGCTTGAGTTTATTTCACAGACCTCATTAGAGACCTTCTTTATGAATTTGAACAGATGTCCAGACATCTGTTAAACCTGCACAAACTTTAATATTCACAGTCTTGCCACCATGGCCTATGACAAGCTGTTGAGGAAAGGCTCAGACTTTGCCTCACTTACAACAAGCGCTGGTAGTTAACTAGTAGTTAATTGGGAGCAGTCCTTCTTGCACATGCAGGAGGGTAGGTGAACTTGCTTCCAGCTAAGGCAAGGAATGCCCCCAGCCAACTCAGCCACAGCAGGCAGATAACCTATCTCCAATCAGCAAAGGCACAGTGCAAAAATACCAGTTAATAACCACAGCAGAGACCATACCTTTCTTTGATTTGAGTTGCTAAGAGCTGCCCATCTTCCTAGGGAAATGAAATAAGGGTTTTCAGCTCCTCCATGGCTAGCCCTACAGGAGGCACTCCTTACTGAAAAAGACACTGCACCCACACTCCCATTTTTATGGGCTGGAAACCTGCCCTAATTTGCCAGCACAGCACCTGCAGCTTTGCTGGTCAAGTGGGCCCAGCTGGTGCAGCCACAGTGGGGCCCAGTGGGGCTGCAGGCGCAGTGGAGGAGCCCTGCCGTGGGCACCAGAAGGCCTGCGGGACCCGGGTGCCTGCTATGATGTGAACACGTGTCCTCAAAGTACCAGAGATCTTCCTCAGCCTCCAGGGCCACACGAACCCCCAACCTTCCCCAACTCCTTTCGTGGCACCAGTAAAAAAATCGCATTCCTGTGCCACTGATATTGCTGACACCTGCCCAAAGACAGAGCCCCTGCAAGTGAGCAAGGGGCAACACCATCTTGCCTTTCAGTACTCACTGGTGACTGACTACATGAACTTAAAAAAAGCACTTTTTTCGGTATTCACATACCGAATTTTTTTTTAATGGTAGGTGTCTGCCCATGTTGATATTACTGCAAGTGTAGTGTATAGTCAACATGAAAGTGTGCATATAAAGATACCAAATTTGGAATATTTTACTGCCTGATGAAAGGCATCTAATTTAGACACGGAACATTTTTTGCAGTGAGTAGGCATTTCTATGAATTTCAATATACATACTTTCCCACAGATTGAAATTTTTATGGAAAGTTGCACATTTCTGAGCTGCAAATACTGTGTGTGCTTAGTTAACAGTTTTATGAGCAGCAAAGTTGTGGTTGTTATCAGGTATCATTTTCTGCTGTGTGCTCTTCTTTAACTTCACAGCAAGTATAAAGGTTGTTCTTAGAAGAGAATCACCTTTCCACTGAGAAATAATCTTTTTTGGTATGCTCCCTATATCTGGCTTCCACTATTCTGCTACTGTCAATATTCTTCAGTACAAGGTGACTTACACATATAGTACCGCTTACTTCTTTCATTTTTAATGTCAAGAAATCTAGAAAAACTATCAATACTGGTAATACTATGCTCAATATTGATCAGTATCGGAAAAGTTTTGCAGCAAAAGGTGATTAAAAAGCTATCATGAAAAAAAACTTAAAAGATAGGATTGTTTACATTCAACAGGAGACAGATGCCAATATTATAAAAAAAAAATTCAAATATTTCTGTGCATCTCATAATCTTAAAGGAGATTTGCCTTTTTGTATACATAGAAACTCTTTTATAATGTGTATGGAAATTACACAAAAAAAAATACTTATTTTGGGGATGGGACTTGGAATCAACAATTCTAATGGATTTTCAGCATTGAGGACTGGTAACTCCTTTACTGGATTGTAAATCAGATCAGAATTTAGTCCAAGGATCTGTTTTCCTTTTCTGAACTGCTTACCTCCCACTATGACAGATGTAAATACATATGGGAGAAAGAACAGTACAGATCCATCTAGTGGGAAGACAGGAACAATATACATGTTGCTGTATTGTATGTGACCATGAAGCAGAGTTAATTTTTTCACATAAAACATGGACATGTGCATATGCTTTATGTATGACATTTTACATTTTTAATAAGCATTACATTTGAAATCAGGTAAAGTGATATCACAGAAAGATATGATAAAGGAAAATCAGAAGTTAAATTGTCAGTTATTCTTTAAATCAGCACATTCTACCTCTTTTTTAATTTTCTCAGATTTTCTTAGGATTAAATATTAGCTTTAGTATTTTTCTTGGTTTGAGCTTGAACTCTGTTAAATTATCTAATATGAATAGATATTTAATAATAGATATTGGGGCACAATGGAGCTATGGCTTTCATGTGCTGAATCAATCTGGAGAATCATCGTTATATAGGGGAAGAAAATATTTCTTTTTTTACTTTTTTTTTTTTTTACTTTTTTACCTCTCTAATTCTTCTTCCTTTCCCTGTCTGTATTCTTACTCTTGCATCCATAGTATTTTTTTACAGTGATGACTGTTTTTGCAGAACGCATTTTCCCAAGTGAGTTAATGATGATTGTTTATTGCTTTGGGTGTTCGTTCATGTTTGTGTCAGATAGTAACAAGCTATCTTTATAAAAAAAGAGCTGAGCATCATGATTCGACATCATTCAGAAACTTCCTAAAATGTAAAATGTATAAATTATACAAAAATCATGTTCTGCCTGAAGGCTGAGAGACAAGAAGCCTTAAAATGTTGAACAGGTTATGTAGTGAGAGGTTGTGAAGTGAGAAACAGTCCTCATTCTTGCGCAGTTTTAAAAATATTAGGAAATTCCAAAGAGAAAAGCCTACTTAAAGTGAAAATATCACCATTCCACTAATCTGAAATAAACATTTACTGGGATGATTAATTTATTGATGTAAGCGTCCAGAAGCTTAGCAAATGAGAGTCTACTATGTCTGGTTGAAGGTTTAATATCATGTGGTTTTCATAAATACTTTCACCAAGCTGAGTTTTCCCAGATTTTCACATAACTATCCAAGCAGAAATATTAATCCAACTACTTATTTGGTTTCTTTGGTTTTTAGAATATTTAGAATATATTCTATTCCATTGCAAAAGATGTTCTCAGAAAGATTTGCTCCTGCTATGGGAAAGTAATTTCTAAGATGAAAACACATTAAATCAAACTATTCCTTCAAAGCAGGCACAGTCTTACAGGAAAAGGATGAAAATATTATATGACACTAGAGCGCGTAAGTCTTTCTCCAACAGATCACAGGGGTAGATGATAGCAGGGAGAGGACCCTGTTCATGTGCCTGTTGTGTGGTGCAGCAGTTTTCTTTCCGACTTCCTGTTCTATATACATTTTGGGTGTACATTTTTTGTAGTACTAAATTCCCAGAAATGGTTGGATTGAATTCTATCCACTTATGATTAGTTCATTTGTCAAGACCTCACATAAATTCTTCACAGTTCTATATTCACCGCTCATATGGCAAAATAGTGTACTGTTCTCTAGATTTTAGATAAAAAGTAAGCCAACTGACCAGAATCTTAGCTGGTATAAATTAGGATAATACCCTAACTTCCTTAAGGACAGTTCAGTGATCTGCTCTGTCTAGCCTCAGGAGGGTAATAAGAGGAAGAACTCCTCCTTCATCCATTTTCCTGTAGACAAATACTGAATTAGCCCTATTAAACTAACTCAAACAGCCCCCCATAAGTGACAAAGTAGTTGATGAAACAGCGTGTAGTGTTCTGTAGGCAAATTGGCAGCATACATTTCTATTCACTCTCCCCTTTTTTAACCAGAATTAGTACTCTCCGTGACTGAAGAAAATGATTGAAGCAAAGGAATAACCCAGGAAATAACAATTTAATCACTTGCTGAATCAACAAGTCCCAGAAAAGAATTTATGTATATTGTTTGTATAGAAATTCCCCCTTATCTGCTTCAAGTGCTTCTCACTCGTCTCTATAGAGAAGATGATGTTTAAGCTATCGAGAGACTGATGAGATCCCTTTCATATGAGATATTTTATTTGATTACTTAAATATTCATATGTATGACCTCTATGCTATATTTATATTTTTAAATGTTAAGCCATTTCATTAACTAAACTGTTGATAAAAAACTATTATTGCATTTGTATTTATGATAGAAATCAGCAGATCTCAGACTGTAGGAAGTAGAGAAAACAGAAGAGGTCAATGAGAAGGGAAAAGACTGGAGTCAGTCTGACACAACTAAATGTAAATTAATCTGACACAACTAAAAGTAATAGGAATAAAGGTTATCTTAGGTGTCTGATACCTGGCCCAGGCATGTGCAAAATGAGGACAGCAGAACTCCTTTTAGAAAGGAATGCAGTCAAATCTTAAGCCATAAATAGCTCCATATGCAAAACACTGGTTAAGAGAGCAGATAATTTAAAAACTCAGCTTCTACAACAGATGGCTTTATTTACCATGCCTAGAAACTTTACATACAGGAATCACACTACCACTGGGAGCGCAGTTATGTATACTGCAAAATAATCAGATCTGGGTCAAAAATCAGACTGCCCTAACACTTTGTGCCAATGTTTATATAAGATTGTCACAATCTGTCCAAAGTAGAAACTGATCCAAGTAATTAAACATATTTAGTGTGTGATGTTTTCCCTCCTAAAATACTTGTAACTAAGTTAGCCATTATAACAGCTCAACTGTAACATCCATAAGGGAATAGGTATCCAGTGCTGCTTTTTTGACTTGGCACACTACTTCTAATGTGACTTTCATAATGCTCTTTCTTGCCACAACAATCTATAACCATTCAATCTATCAACCTTCTGATGAACTCCAGTAAACCTGTAAAAATTGTAGTGTGCTGAAGACTGAAGAGTGGCTTGCGAATGGAAACACTGAAGAACTACTCCAAAAGGCACAAGAATGTTGCAGAGAAACACTGCATTCTACCACAGAAAATACTACTTGGTGTTCTGTAAATTTGATCTCCTTGCTGGTGAATGTCTAGGACCTATGCAACTATCTACTATTTTTCTCCCTTCTTATTTTTGCAGCTAAAACGCTGATGACCAAGGAAAAATAAAAAAATGTTTTCGCATGAGCACATCCAAACAAGTATTCAAAAGGAGAAACCGGAATCTTTTTTCCACACATCTTTCTAATAGTAAATAGTAACAGGAAAAAAAATGTATATATATGATTAGTTCATGGAACCTGAGCATTTCAAAAACCTAATTTTCCTATTGCGTGGTTCAGAGGAAAATCATTAGTACAGTATAAATGCACTGGTCTTACTGGACTTTTCAGGCAGAACTTTAAACTGCAGACCCAGAACACAAATACAACATTAATTATTCAAACACAATTGATAGTTAAAAGCAGAAAGAGAATTGCATTATTCCTCCACATTGCAAATTTCTAAACAAACCCATAGTAATCTAAAACTGTCATTAATTCTGAGTAGGAATGAACCACACCACAGTTTATGAGTTCAGTAACTTTAAAAATTATATAAAGAAAGTAAAAAGAAAATAAAATAAGTTATACCAGCACTTGCTTATAAGATTCATTGTCACTGTACAAGAAACTGAAAAAAAAAGGCTGCTCAATACTGTTATCTGTCTTAGGCTAAAAAAAGTGTTTATTCTATTTTATGTAGACATTTATAGAATTACATAACCAGGATCTTGGGACCCTTCAAAAAAATAAATGACTGACAACAATTTTAAATGCATAAGTAAAACTAGATGTATGTTGCAAGGGATGGCAGCCTGATTAATGTTACTTTGGATTTTAAGGCTTGATTAGCTGTAAACTTTATGTTGCTGCTACAACAATGAGAGTAAATTTCTTTATTATAATATTTAAAAAACATGTGGCATTAATTTCTGAGTCTGATTCTCATTTGTAAACCTAAAGTTTCTTGAATCACTGATTTTTATGCTCTTGATTGTCCAAGCCGTGCCTGACTCCAGTGAACAAATATGATATCTTGGGTCCATTAAATCAAATGGCAAAGTGACTTTTCAGTGGGAGAAGAATTTCATGTGTTCACAGCAGAATACTGTGAGCTGCTTTCAGGGCAATCTTGCTGGAAAAACGGAAGAGTACAACAGAGTTTACTGTGTCTAGCTGATACATATCAATAGCAAAAGTTGCCAGTCCAACACTTTTCATAATATTTGCCAAAGAAAGAGATCTAGAAATCAGGAAAATATACAGGAAAAGTGCTGTGAAAATTGCATGTCTTTTGACCTCAGCCAACTCCTTTGAAATGTTGATGTATAGAACTTGGGTTTTTACTCCATAATTTTAAGGGTATTATTTCTTACCAAGCAGCAGCTAAAGCACTGTGATGATGATAGATTTTTCGGATAAGAAATTTGATAACATACCTAAAACAGAATGGTCTTTTTTTTTCTTTAATAACTGGATTACTGTGGAGGATAACTGTGTGCCGTAAATGTCTTTGTTAGGAAGACTTGGGGGGCTACCAATAAGAAATAAGTTTCTCATTTGGAAAACTTCAAATAATTAAATTATATGTATGTTTCTAAAAGGGCAGACAGCCTGATTAATTCATATCATAGCCAAAATGCTTTCGATTTTCCTTTGTCAGAATGCTTGGATAAAATTGGAGGGGAAAGAAGGGGGAGAAGGGGAGACAACATTTTTCATGTATCTAACAGCATCAATGGAAAAGCAAGAGAATGTTTGCCATTAGCCCTGTATCAAAACCAAAAAACACCTCTTGATTTCCTGGGTCATTTCCGGATACTGATTAATAATTGATTAAATAAAAGGTTTCATATTACCTCATTATCTCATTAATAGTTTTTCTCAAAAATACAGAATTTTGTTTTAGGCTGGCACTGTGCCAATAGATTAAAAAATTCAGAACAATTTTTATTGACTTAAAATCATTAAGCTAACATCTGAAAGTGTCACAAGGGAAGTATGTTTGACAGTTTGAGATGTGCTGATAGTGATGGATAACTACTTTACATCTGTGGCCTTCTGAAGAAGTGTATTGAATTATCACTCTTTCAGAAAGTCACCGTTAGCAGAAGGTGAGTTGGGAAAGTCAAGTCACCACAGAAGAGTTCACCCCCTCGTTCCCAGGGACAATACACAGGCTCCTGAGGGGGCCTGGGAGACTCTTTCATACCTGGATGTAACGTTAAAGAACGGTATTTTTCCTTTCCATGAACTAACACTAATGTATTGCTTAGACATCAAAAGGGGAAAAAGGAACATATCTGGTTTTAGGCAGATATGGTTAATCTTACCAATAATATGCACCTAAAGCAAAAAAGCTGATTTGGCTGTATCTTGAACAGATATGAAACTGCATACATCTGTCTCTAATTAGGAAGGTGTGTAGACTGACATTTGTTTTTCAGTTTAGCACATCATTAACAAGTAACGAGCTTTGATTTGAAAGAAAAGAGGGAGAAGAATAACTTAAACTTTAAAATGATTTTCAATCACTTCAGTCACATAGTGCTCACTCCAGAAGCTTTGATCATGTATAATCCTGTTGAAAGGCTGAATTGTAATCAGCCTGACATACATGATGTTGCAATGCTATGTCACCAGTGCATGACAGAATTTTATTTTCCATTAGTTCATTCTTTGCTGGAAATATAAACACTCTATATGCTTAATAGTCCAAAAAATGAATGTTATTGCTTTTTAAAATTGCCTGTTAATGGGAATTTTGCTTGCTATTAAAAAAATCTGAGTGCCTTAAAGGACCATCTCTCAAATGCTGACATACCTATTTTCAACATCAACACTGTTGAACAATCAAAACAGAATCGTCCCAGACTGTGCTTTTAGTAAAAGCAACCATGTTTTTTGAACTGATCAAAATGGATGTTTATAGCATCTGAGCAACCAGGACTGATTTTTAAATGTCTTTTCACTGAACTGTCAACAATTTCATATCTAGTCCAGTTCAGCAGTGACAGCCATGCAAAAACCTATGTCAAACAAAGACAATTATTTTCTAAGGAATAAAAGGTTTTTAAAAGGTTGTCTTGAAGTAGAAAAGATGGTGGGAAACCTTTGCATTGACCTGAATCACAGAGCCCATGAAAATGTACAATAAAAAGTGAAATCCTCAAGCTACAGATAGGCAGTACTGTGCTTTCTGTACTGAGCTCATGCGGGATCTGATTTTCTGTAGCACCGATAGACGTCAGTTGGAATTAAGGATGACTGCCATTTCTAGAGGTCAGGACCACACACGTGGTGAAACAGAATGATTTTCATTGATTCCTAATCCATATCTCATTGGAAACGGACCTTTATTCTGCTTTAGAAGCAAAACAAAGAAGTGAAGAAAAGGATGATTAGAAAACATTCAGTAAATTAAATGTATTGTTAATTTGGTGGTTTGTATACAAGACAGGGTCTGACAGAGCTGACTGTCATCATTTACAGAAAAACCAGGAAAAGGGCCTTCCTGAGTTCAGGTGGGGGCTCAACATGCATCGTCGCATAGCAAAGACTCCTGCGAATCCCTGTCATCCTCTCTTACCTGTCTCTACTCGAAGAGAGGGCATATTTTTAAGGACTTGTGTATACTAACATGCCACTTCATTAGTAATAACTGTAAATGCAACTGTGCACTCCAAGGAAATTATGGAATTCATACAGTCATCACAGTTTTATGGAATGTGAAATAAACCTAGATTGTCCTATCTGCAGTTTTTCAGGTAATGAAAGGCAGGCTAATTAAATAAATTATTTTCTGTTGTATTTGGGAAAAAGATAATATGCACGTAGGCAGACTCAAATATAAACTGATGATAAAATAAACTTAGAAAGGATCTTTTGATTATATTCTGCTAGGATACACAAATACTACATTAGACAATGTTAATATGGCATAGTTTATAAGTAGTTAACTGTGATGAAGGATGCAGGATGGGAGAGGAAGGTATAGAAAAATCTGAGTTTATCCCTTGGTAGTGCATTTTAGGTTTTTTAGAGCATATTTGAATACTTTATGTTTTGGACATTTGCAGTTATTGTGGAACAAAGCTTTCTTTTCTTAAAATCAATATCAGACAAAGGAATACAAATAAAAAATTTTCTGAAACTCAGTTGTGTTAAATGAAAAGAACAGTCAGACCTAGAAAAAATTAAATTTCCACAGGCAAGCATATCATCTACCAAAAACCTCTGAAGCTATTGCACACAACTAGCTAGCATACCCACAAGAAAAAAGTGTTTTTTTATTTTGTCTATTTACTTCTTTTCCTGTGATCATGGCTTGGTTGTTTGTCTGCAAGAAGAAGTCAAGCAATGGACAGTGACATCAAAGAAAACAATGTTTTCTTTATTATTATTTATACTGAAAACTGAAAATAATTTGAAAATAATGCAAGATAAAACTATGTTGTATTTTAAAATAACAGTCCATTGAAGCTGTATTTATAATGTCTGGGGGTTTTGCATAGCCAATTAAGTTCTTTATGAAACATTTAACTACCTGTTATTGTACCTATTGAAGATGCCCAGGTATAATTTAGGAAACCATCTATTCCCAGAACACCATTGAGAATAGTGTAGAGAAATACTCTCTTTCACTGTTTAATTTGCAGCATATCTCTTTGTATGAACTGTACACTACTTTGTTATGTATAAAAATACCCATTTTCCCTACAAGCAATCACTGATTAACACATACAAGGTGCAGACCTGTTAGCTACATATAAAGAAACAGTCCCGAAAGGGTTTGCTCTTGAGGCTGTATTTTCTAATATTCAAGAATACATTCGCATGATCTTCTGTTAGATCATGGAATCTCTCTAGTTTCATTATGCACCTGAAAGAGATAGGACAAGGAACTAAGCCAGATTCTCACAAATTAGGAAACGGTCATACATTTACTCAACAGTAGATGGAATTAATGGTTCAGAAAGTCACTAGAAAGGCTTCAAGTCACTAACGCTTAATTTGTAGTAATAGTATACGATACCAATGCACGTGCATCAGACATGAATAGTAGCTGTGGTGTAAGCTTCTTTACTGCATTGCTTAATAGTTTGTCCTCAATACCCCTGTGTTGGTTCAAAAGCTGAACCAAAAATTAGATCAGTTCAATTTGAAACAAACCTATTTGTTCCATGTTCCTTGCTTAAAAAAAAGATTTTTAATCCTCAGATAAAAAATATGTAAAATTTGAGGAGAGACTGTACAAGTTGAAGCTACATAGTCTTAAAAATGACCTGAGGATGAAGGCAGGGATATAATTAAAGTATTTAAATTTTTAATAGAATAAATGAGGTCAACTCAATTTGTTATTTTCACCACAACAAAAGAACATTTATTAGGTAATTAAACAAAAAACAAAATCAGAGAAGATGTTTCTAAATACTTTTTCATTTATAGAATTATACTGAAGTAGTAGCCTTACTAAATAAGGTCGCTCAAATTCCAAACATGGAAAAAAATTATGAGTTCATTCAAGAAAAAACTAAAAAGAAGCCACAAAACAACAGGCTATATTCGAAAGAACCAGGGTGTTTTATTTTTAGATGCCTCATTACAAGCATTAATCTTTTCTGAATCTCTCACTGCCTTTAGTTTCCATAAATTGATAATACAGATTCTAGCAGCAACAAAAATATACTGCCAGCTTGCCTCAGGAAACATGGGTAAAACATGTCTCCTCAGCCACACAAATCCAAGCTCTCAGTATACATTCTCCAATAACAGCACGTGAAAACAGGTCAAAATAATTATTATGCTTCTCTGTGTGCTATATTTCTTCCTCAAAAAAAGAGTTTCTAAAACAGATACCATAAAAAAATTAATTTCCATGAACAAACTTTTGGAAACTAAATCAGCATCATCAGCTTCAGTTCATTTTCTGGGCCAAACTCCATGGCAATTCTCTATTTATTTTACATAAAGTCAGGTGATGTCATTGATGTCCATTTAGAATGATTTAGAAGACCAGACATAGTCCTCCCCAGAAATGATGGCAGTTTCCAAAAGAACAGTGTAATTTTCAGTACCGATGAAAGAACAAATGAGTGTTTCAATGACAGTATAGGTATTTAGATTAAGCACAGCAGGTTAGTGAAACCAGCTTGGTTTTCAAAAGGACAGTGCAGGAACTGAGTTTTTAAGATTTTAGACGACTTTGTCTCTCTCTGGCGTCCTTATTATCCCTGCATCGAGAATTGGAAAGTGTTCTCTTCGGCCCTCATGCACCACTTTCTACATCTACTACCCAGTAAAAACACTAAATAACAAATGTGACAAATACTACACAACATCAGGCACCGTTAAAGAACTGTTTGCTAGTTATTCCTAACCATAGGTCAGTCTCTCCCTGCAATTTGGTCAGGTAAGGAAGCAAGGCCAAAGACATTTCCTTTATCTAACTCACTTCAGATCATTCCTAGATCAACAATTTTTGGCAGTCACACTTGACAGAATGGATTGTGGCTCTTCTTCCAAATTTTGGGGTGCAATAATCCCAGAGGGCTATCAGAACAGACACTATCCTCTACGTAGCACTGCCTCTGTAAGCCCTGGCCTTGCATGTCATAACCAACACAGCTGTAATACAGAACTTTCAAATGACAACTAATTCCCTAGTGTCTTTCTTTGAAAAGGAGTTCCCTTTTCCTAGAATAGCAATGATATTCCAACATATAGAGTACTTTACTTGGCTTATATATAGTGCATACATTAGTATCTATGCAAAAAGAAAAATTAAAACAATTCATTTGAAAATTAAGGTTTTAAGCTTTCCAATTTTCCTGCAGATGTGCGAATCACCATCTTTTATTGCCTGAAGGAGGTCAAGAGCATTGTTGTGACCTTTTTTATTTTATTCCTCTCAACAATTACCGTCTGGCAAGTTTTAACAATGATTTCAAACAGAATCTGAATATCTAAGGGCACAGCTGTATTACAGTGCTAGGGAGCTATGCTCAGGCCATACTCTTGGCACACTGCTCACTAAATATTTTTGCACCTACCATGTCAGGAGGAGGTGGTTATTTCTTTAATAAATGATTGATACATGACTGAAGGAGGTTCACCATAGTGTAAGGGCCCACCGTATAATTATTAAAACCTTAGGCTACAAGAAGTACTTTATACTAGATTTTTTTTAGATTACATGTTTCTTCATTTATCAGGCCTTGATCTGTGTCTTTCTCCACATTTGAATATTCCTGATTGCCCATGGGCTGTCTGCATGGCTGAAGCACATCTGGGTAGTATGAATGAAACTATTCAGCAGATTGAGACTATTTCAAATTTAAGATTCACCATTAGTGGTTCGATACCTGACTCCTTGAGTAATAATTTTAAGGTAATTATTCTGAGTGGAGAATATTCTTCAGGTTTCTTTGTGAAAATTCTTCTACATTTAAAGGATTTCTCTTTTATTTACTACACTTTATTTGGTGTTGCTAGTAGCAGCAAGAAGTCAAACAAGAATAGAGGTCTAGTACTATACATGCATTTACTAATACAGGAACTGGTTATGTGCAATCTGACCCTAACATCATCTTTTTCTAGTTCTCCAGAAGAAACAGACACCTCTTATAGGCCTCCCAATGCAACTTGGAGAACAAGGATTTCCAAAGCAATTAAGATTTGAGTTAAAAAAAAATCTTAATTCATATAATCAACAGCTATTCAAACTTCATATCCTGTTTCTCTGCTGGCATACTTGCTAATTAAAGATGACAGGAATTAAGACAGGTACATAATATGGCTTTGATGTAGGCATCAGAAACGTGATCTGCTCTCTCAGCAATTATTCAAGGAAATACAATGTCCACATTTTCTATTGTGTCTCTCAAATGTGTCACAGATATGATCCCTTCACTCTTGATTGCCCTCCGCATGTTACTTTTCAAGGATGCAATGTAATGCCACCTTTCCGATACAGTGTATCCAAGCAGTATCCCTTCAACACAGCTCAAGCACATATTTCAAAGAAACAGAAAACAGAACATTCAGACCAAAAGAAAGCCATAAAGCAGTGATCCTTTCTCGGGGTTAGAAGTGTTTCTATTCAGATGAAATCTGAAGCACTGGTACTGTTTTCTTGCCTTGAAGTAACTGTGTTCATCTAAACCACATTACACAGTCTTGCGGGAATTGGAAGGGTGAAAGCAAAGGCAATTTCAATTAGTATTTTCAGGGCTGAGTTTATTTCTTTGTTCTGTACCATTAATAATACATATGATGTATCTGATCTGACTGTTTTTCAGTGCTTTGCATCTTCAGTGAATCCTTTCCCTGGGAGGGAGGAAAGAAATTAAGAACTTTTCAGGGATAAAACTCAGGAGGAAAACTTCCTTGTCAGGATAACTTTTTTTGAAGCCTATGCAGTTGCTGACCACAATCTTCAAAGCTATGTGTCTAGTGCTAGGACCATAAGTTCACACTTCAGAAACTTAAATAAGAAGCTTGATTTAGTGCCAAGCAGCTAGTAATCCCAGAAACTACAGAGAACTGCTGAGTGCTATGCAGTTTGAAAAATCAAGGCAGCTAACTGAAGATAATAATTTTTCAGATTTTCATGAAGAGGCAGTTGTTGAAAATTCTTGGACTGGAGAATCCAGCTCTGGCTATCATACAGGAGGAAGGGAAGATGGAAAGTTTGAGATTTAGATGCTAAACTGAGGTCTAGGAAAACTTGCTTCCCGTGTCACTCTCAATCCCTCTAAGTTTTGGGACTTCATCTGTAAAATGGTAATAATATTTTTACCTGTCTTGTGAGCTCAGATGCTCTTCAAAGGCCTAGTTCTCTTAATATGTGTTTGTTAAATACTTTGGGACACCCAGACACTATTTTAGTGTATACCAGAATAATATAACAGCAAGGTAGGGAACATAGATTAGTGCTGTGTAGCTACTGCTGAAAAATCAGATCTGGTTATGATGAGAAGGAAAATCCACCTTAGCTCATCATGTCATTAGCCCTCCCTTTCCCCCTCCCTGCAAGCTGTGTTTGGCCAGCGTTAAGGCCTTAGCGCTGGAACTCCAGGTTTCCTCCAGGAAGTAATTTATACCATCTTCTCCCATGTACCCAGCAGTAGGTGAAATGTTGCAGCTCTGTGACTTTTGGTGCCAGGGTGACTGTGGGCTTTGATTTCTTTATCTGTTTTATTACTTCAAACTGGAGGTGAATTGAAAATTAGGCTGAGCATTTTCCCAGTGCATCACAGACAAGGTCCTGTCTCAGCCAGTTTCCATCTCTACTGATTTACAGATTTATGGGAGAGATTTTAGGCTTCTTAATTCTCCCCCCACATGAGCCTTCTTATAATAGGAAGCTCGATGATCAGCAGACTCCTGCCCTAGAACTTTATTTAAGTCTCTCTTCTCCCTGTACGTGCCACAACATGTGCAGCACCCTGAAGAAAGCACATGAGTTAGCTCAGGCTGCAGTTGCTGCTAATAAGGGTTCGCACTTCTTCCATTCACCTTGTTGCTAGATTTGAAGCCTTGTTTTTGAAGCATCTAGCATCAACCTTCTGTACTTGTCCCTCGATGAATTTAACAAGTATCTTTTGTTTCAGCAGCCTCTCTGCTAATCTCGCACTTGTTTGAAATTGTTGTTGACGAGGTGAAACCCTTTGTAGAGGAGTTGACTGCTGCAGAGGACCTTTATCTTAAATGAAAATGACAGCACTTCAGCAAGGCCTAACGTAAATTCTTTGACAGAATATAGATTCACAAAGAGAAGTAATTCTTGCTGCTGTCATAAAACATTGATTTTTTTCAAACGTCAGTATCATCATGAATGGAGCAATTACTAGCACCATCTATTGGTGAAGGCATTGAACTGAAAAAAAGAGGATTTTTTATTTCTTTAAAGTGGATCTCAAAAGAAAATAAATACTGTATGATTATCTTTCAAAGGTGCACTAGCCAGTGCCACATTAACAACAGCTCTCCATCTGAGTTTTCAGAAAAGAAGCCTGCAGAATGAACTACATGGTAAAGCATATTTGTGCCCACAAGCCCATGGAATATAATTTACTTTTCAGTTGCTGACTTGTATTAAGAGAAGAGAAACCATGACTATACCTACTCTCCACACCTCTTTTCCTCTTTTTGGGAAAACTCTATCAGGATGTGGTGCAACATGAGAGTAGCTGGAGTGCCACATTCGAACACTAGAAATATGCAGAATTCTCCAAGAGGACTTGCATGTCTAAAAGGAATTCACCATAGATACAGCTGTATCAATATTGCAGAGGAACTGGGAATTATGAAAGAATTTAAAGAGATTGTGCCGTAATGCTATGATTCACTGTAAGTCTGATCCAAACATTATCAAATGAGACAACCTTTTTTGCTCTGTTGGGAATTACACTAAGCAGTAGGTGAAATTCATTAGCAGGGAATTTGGATACTTTGCAAAACTTCTGTGATTTAACTATAAAACTGTCTTCCCTCCAAGTGACAGTGACACAATTGACTTGGAGTTATTAGGCATAGCCTCCTGTCTTTTGAGCCTGGAAAACACTGAATCAATGGGACGTGCAGATACATAGCATCTTAGTTTAAGAAATCACAGAGGATTCCCCCATTTTTTCACTGTTGCTGATTAAAAAATAATTGTGGATCTTGGATTAAGACCTAACATCGGAAGAATAGATGAATATTGTCATATTTAATCAGCTTTGATTGTGTTCTCTGAATAAATCAAGTCTCCAGATAAGGTCTTACCTAAGACGTTTCTTTCCAATCCTTTCACCTGATAGTAAAAATAGAGCCAGGCCTAGATGATTTACGCTCATTTATAGATAGTTGCAGAGGATCATAAAGAAATGCACTGAAACCTGCGTCAGAATCATGATGAAATATTCCAGACTCACAACCAGACAAGCCAGGAAATATAGAAGTCCAAAAGCTCTTCCCTCAAATTCCTTCCTAAAATGTGTATCAGTCATCTCCATTCTCACATACAGAACGAACATACAGAACAGCCTGGATTTGGTCTTCTGACTAAATGTGAAGATACCTGACAATCAATCACTCTTGAGAATAAACCAGCCTTTCTGAGGCAGTGGTCAGCAACTTTCAAGCTTCCAAGCAATGATGCTGATTCATCACCATTTAAATATTCTCAATTTCCTGTTATCCTTTACTGGATAGAGGGCAGAAACTTCAACTAAATGCCAAAAAGCAGGAACTGGTACAAACATGATGTAACAGAGTAAACTCCTGAGCCAAGATCAGCATCTATTGTATAGGCCAAACTGCATCCCAGTGAACTATCTGAGACCATAAACCTATCTGTTTTGAGAAGCTGTACTCTCCTTAAATGCCAAACACAAAATACCACCAAGAATTATTGCTCTGTTTCACTTTAAAGAACACACTTTTGGGAAGCTTCCTCAGACTGCATGGACTCACTTTGCCTATTTGCATCAGCTGAGAACCCAACTGTATTCCCAGTTTGGTATATTCACTCGCTGAGAGATTATGATACTTTGCAGAAATTTTAATCAAAGAAGTCATAATCCAGTTCATGTTTCTAGGGTCTCAAGAAACAACCTCTTGAAGTGTCATGATGCTTCATTCAGAAAATAATTCTCTTTTGCCTTCTTCAAGTGATCTGATGTTTGTTGAAGAAACCCACGTTTGAGATGATAGTTGCAGGACTGGTGATGAAATGATGACTCAGATCTAAGGTCATAAACCTTGTCATCCTTCATTTTACATGCAAAGTACATATCTTTGCCATGAAATATATGGCTTAAGTTTGGAGAGTTTGTTAGTAAAATGATTTAAACTGCTACTGAGCAGTGGTGTGGTGTGAATTGCTTTCGCTATCTGTGCCTCGTTCTCCTTTGATCCACTCTTGGCTTGCCACTAGCTCTTGAACCCAGTCGTGTCAGCTTTGCCACTAGTTTCTGTTTGTTCAGCTCCTTGAAAGAGTGTGTTTGTCCTCAGACACTTACACAGCATACTCACTTTTCTAGTTTGTAAGCTCTCATCCTATCTCTGAAAGATGTTGCCTGGATTTGGCTTGGATGGCTTGGAATCTATACATGCTACAGCTAGAATTTTCTTTACCCTATTTATCAGAAATGCCTCTTGACCTTAAAAAATGGCATGTGTAAAACACACATGTTCTAGGTCTGCCTATCGATCCTCTTCACTTGCTCCTTTTTCTCTTCACCAAATGTTACTAGATGATGCTTCATTTCCAAGTTCCCTCCTACTAGAGTCCTTTGGAGGAATTTCTTTTGTTTTAGGCCTCAGCCGCCAGGCTTAAACATGAATTTTCATGGAAAAGAAAATTTTTAAACTCTGTTTGAAGAACATGCTCTACTGTACCCAGTTCTTCCTATGCAAAAGGACAAAGGAACATCTTATGACAATTGTGTCGTTCAAAGTCTTCTAGAAAGCCACTCAAGCCCGCAATGATAAGCATCTTCTAAGAAGGAAAAAGAAAAAAGAAATAAAAGTGGTTGGTCTGATCCTTCCTCCACCAAAGAGAGCGTAATTTCTCTTATGTTTTCTAGTTTATTTGTCTGGGATTTAAAGTCAAGAAATCATCTCCTACGCCACTGTCTTCACATAGTGCATGTCACGTTTCCTCATAGGCAATTCTTTCCCACAAGAGAATCTTTCTTACCCCTCAAGTCCAAAGGCCACCAGTGTGAGCAGACAGTGTTTTATCTACCTTTGCATCTGTACTTCTCCAGAGCAGAGGGTGCCTATTTCCCAGCCACAATCAAGAAGCCCAGTGTTACCAGGAAAGCACTTGCATAAGCAAATATTAGTTTTTTCCATAACAATCTAAGCTGCCAGTAATATATTATGTGTATAAATTGTACATGCACACATGCACATTTTTCTGAGGGAATGACTGTGCTTTGGAAATTTGGATTCTAAGTTCAAACCCGCTGCTAGAAGGTGGAGTGGCAGAGTCTCCCTAAAACTCCACAGTGCTTTAGCACCCAGCTAATATATTCTTATTTATAATAACTCATTTCATTTGTTGCAATAACAAAATAAGTCTTCTTTGCAGTTTTGAGTTGTTTTTTGCAGAGTTTAGAATTCCTTTGTCCTAACATAGTTTAAATTTTTATTGCTCCCTTTAATCTGAGCCAGGTGCTTAGTATACACGTCTTTCTTTGTTCCTTCTCTTCACTATTCTAAAAATAAATTATCTTTAAAAGCTAATTTTTTTTTCTTCCCAAGCCTTACCCTGGATTTTATTAATCTATGATTACAGGAAGATTGTTTTATGATTAAAGTGTAGGTATGGTTCTAATCTTGACTCTGACCTTGACTTACTATGTGATGTTAGTTTAGTAACGTCATATTTCTGGGCTTGATTCTGACCATATGAATTCTGTAAGATGCTACAGGTACAACGTGATTCCATTTCCCACTGAGTATTTTAAGAACTGAGGAAATTCAGCATGTCATGGATTTAAGCTTTTTTGGTGCCAAAAGCTCCCAACTGAATGGGAGAATAGAATCAGTCTTTCTGTTTTTGTATCTTCTTTAATAAAATAAAGACAATTGGGAGGAATTAAAAGCATCTAAATGATTTAGGTGTTGAATTCTTCTTTTCTAATGTGACCTGGACATTTAAAAGCCTAGTTACCGTAGCAGGTCAATAGGACTTGAGTTCTTCTGACACTTTGATGCAATGACAATTTCTTCTTTTGTAGCAGAGCAGCAATGTTTATAAATTGCTCTGAGAGCCTTAGATGGAAGAACTTGTAAATATAAAATACATTAATTTCTGATTACATTACTTTCTAAATACATTAGGTTTCTAATTAATTAATTTCATAAACTGCCTCTATAATCTCCTTCTGATGTCCTTCTTAAGTTGCTACTGCATGTAGAATCTGTTTCCAGTTATAGTTAGGGATTCATGTTAGACAAAACACACTGAGGCTTATTCAGTCCAAAGGAAAAAAAAAAAGTGTTCCCATAATCAAAATCCTATTTGCCACTTTTAAATTTGAATAATCTAGCTATGAAAGGGTAAAGAACAGGCTGTTCACAGGATTTTTAATCTGTTGCTATGTATTTTAATATTTGCATATATCCTGTAAATATTAATAAACATAAAAAGTGTTGTCTATCCATCTAGTTCTTTGTGATTAAGGAATTTGCTCATTTAAGCTACAATACAGTTTTTTTATTCAAATCCTGTCGCCTGACCTATTCATTATATTCCAATACAAACAATTCTTTAGTTAACTCTTTTGAACCTTTATTACCTCTTTAACCATCCAAAGAGTGCTAGACTAGTACCAAAGAAAGAAAACTCACTTTAGAAGCAAGAAATTTATATTTATTCACAAAAGAAGTAGGGTAGGTCATCTTAAAATTAACTGATTAAGTAAAACCAGTACAAATACTATCATAGAATCCAAGTGTATTTGATCAGTTATGACTTCTTTAAAAACATGCTCTTTTTTATTTCTTCAACAAAAAAACACAAAATCTTGAGGGTAAGATTATCAGTTATTTGATGTAAAAGAAAATACTTCAGTGTAATCACTTTTCTTCATCTCGCTAATGAGTAAGTCAAACTCATTTCAGGGCTGGATTAGAATCTCTCTCATAATGTGTCATACTTCGGAAAGTTATTATTGTTTTGTACTGTTCATATAGTGTTCACTTTGAACTACCTATACAGTGTTCGCAGCACTTTAAATGATTACGTAGTAAGTATGTGTTTATATATAGTATGTAATCATCTCAAATGCTAGGAATGCAATATGAATAGGTAATAAAAAATAAACTTTACATTTGATTACATAGCCCTGTCATTAATTGTTCGAAATTTGGTAATTGAAAAAAGCTCTAATTAGTTAAAACAAAAAAAAATAATAATAATAATCCTGACAATGGGCTGCTACTATTTCAGGTTAATATATATGATGTGATTTTTGTCATGTGCAGAGTATAGCACTTGGGAGGGGGAGGGGGTTGCTTTGTTTTTTATTTTATTTGGTTTATTCATTGATTTCCCATAATAATGTTTGTGCTTATATACTGCCTTTCCGCTGAGGTTCATAAAGTACCTTACAAACATTAATATATTTTTCTTACCATTTTTATTTACATTACCCTTCTAATGAAAGTATCGTAGACTAGCTATATACATTACCCTGAGACAGCAATAGAATTAGAAGACAGACCATGCACCAGCAAAAAAAAAGAAAAAAAAAGACTGGAATGAAAGTCCCAAATCCAAAATCCCAGGTAACTGTTCCAACTTCTAGATTGCCTTCCCCAAAGAAAAGAAACGTTGTAGACAGAAGGCTGCTTTAGGGCTGGGTCAGCTGTGTAGCTGTCACTCTCCCAGACATTAGTCTAGCATGTTCTTAAAAATTTCTAGTTATGGAGATTGCCTGGGGAGACCATGGAATCTGTTCTCATACTGAGCTACCCATACTGTTAGAAAGCTTTTCTTAATGTCTAATCCAAATCTTGTTTGCTTGAGTTTTAGCTCATTACTTCATGTCTTATTCCATGGACACAGAGAATAATTATTCCCTGTCTTTGCAATAGCCTGTTATGGATTTGAAGACAATTATGTATCCCCTTTGTCTCCCCCGCTTTTTTTTTTTTTTCAGATGAAATAACTCCAGTTCATTAAATCTTTGCTGGTGCAGTCATTCTTATTGCTTTACACTTGTCACTCTCCATTCTCATCTTTCATGAAATGTGGTGTTGAAAATAGGCGTAGGATTCCACCAGAAAACTTAGTGGAGCTCAGTAGCATAGAAGGATGCCTTCACTTGTCCTGCAGGCCGCCTTTCTTTTCCTACATCTGGTGGAAGTTTGTATCTTGCACAACAATTTGACAGTATTTAAGCATGTTCAGCTTGGGTTTTTAAGGTCCCAGATCTTCCCCTGCAGATCCGCTACGCAGCTGCTTCTGAATCTGCACTGCTGATTATTGTTGCACAAGGTCAGTACCCCATGTTTGTCCTTATTCAATTCCACTCTGCTTTTCAGGCTATTCCTCTAATTTATCAAGTTCCTTGGAATGCTCACTCAGTCCTGCAAAATGCCTGCAGCCCTGCCTAGGCTGGTATTTGATATGCATATTTTTTGTTTCATCATCCAAGTGGTTGATGAAAATGTTGAGTACTGCTGCAACCAGAGTACACAGGAGCCTGCTTGATACTTTGACAGTGAATCATTAATAACCTCTCTATGCCTGTGGTTTTCCAGACAGTCTTGTCTAGAACCTTAGAGCAGTTTAATATGGACACATTTTTCCCAGGTTACCTTTGAAGTTGTCACATTACACTTACTAAGGTCTACTTACATGACACTGACTACTTCTATCATAGTCACTCTATTCTTTCATAGAAAAAAAATTAGTTTGAAACTCAGATAATTTGTTTTTGACAGATCCTTGTTGTTACATACTTCCCTTTTTTTTTTTTTTTTTAATTTTCCTTCAGAATGATTTATTTGATTGTTTCTTCTGTAATTTTTTTTCTGGGAAGGCAGGATGGTTTTTAATTTCTCTAGTCCTCCTTTTTTTCCCATTTTAAAGATAGGGATTTCATTTGCCCTTTTCGAGTCTCTGGGACTTCATAAATCCTCCACACTTTCTGAAAGATAACCTTTAATGGCTCCATTTGATTCACCTCATTCTCTTAGTTTCCCAGCAAAGATAGAGCAAGCTCAGCCAATTTCAGACATCGAACTTTGCTTAGGTCCCTCTAATGAGTTCTTCCCCTGCTGTAGCCCAAAAACTTTCCTCTTTGCCACTGGTAATGTGCAGTTCATCTTCCTACTGACAATTGAACGCCAGTGCAGAGGAAAATAAAAATGGTGTGGAGTACTTTGGCTTTCTCTGAGTTACCTGTCAATAAAACTGCTTTCTAGAACAGCAGACCAGCATTCTCCATCATCCTCGATGTCCTCTGTACCTGCTCCCTACCTATCATATTTTATGCCATAATGAAAATGCTGGCTGCTACCAGGATAAAGAGCAGGATAAACTCCTGCAGAATCTTACTGGATACATCCTTTTAGTTTTATCTTACATTGTGTGATATATCATTATTAAACCACCCTTATAATTAAAGATAAAGAGATAAAGGGCTATTTGTAAGATACAAAAAAACTTTGGGCATCCTCATATTCCTTCCACTCCTTGTATAACATCGTGACAGAAATACAGACTTGACAGGAACCAGAGCAGTTCCCATAAAAGGTTCTTTAACCACAGGCACTCACCACTTCCATGCTGTGACTGCACAACATTTCACAGATTCCACTTACATAGTTATAATACATGTGGCTGTGATATAACACTTGACATCAGTAGATTTCAGAGCACTTTCCACATTGAACTTTTTCATAAGGCAAAAGTAGGTAAAGTGCTTTTCCTAAGGTCACCCATCAAGTTATTGGCTGAGCCAAGCACATGATCCAGATCTGCTGAATCCCTGGCCAGTGCTCTGTCATTATGCCATCCAGCCTCCCATATTATTAATGTTCAGCCTAAATATATTCTTGCAGCAATTGATTCAATGCCATTAGTTTCAGACAGCTAATCCAAAACTCCTTTAGTTACGCAGCCTCCTGGGATTTACTGGAACTATAGGACTGATCCAGAAAATAACATTGTAACTTTTGCAGGAAACCTAGCTACCTTTTTATTGTAAAAGTTATTTCAAAGAGAAACAATAGCCTAATTCTAAATCCACTGGAATTCAAATGGAAAGATTCCATTTAACTAAGTAGGGCTGCAATCAGGCCCACAATGTTTTTCGGCCTTTCCTTTTCAGACTATCATTTTCAATAAAGATATTTGGTAGTAATTAATGGGATAAAGAAAAGATAATGATCACACTACATGAAAAGAAAATTAAGTGAAAAAGCGTTTAGGGTCTTGCAGAGATAATCAGGGTGGGTGGAAGTGAAGACTGCAGAAAAATTACATTCATCCACAACCTCATGTGCACAAAAGCAGATAAAGATCTATGCAAATAATAGAAATAAACCAGATTAGGAGAAAAAACAACAGAGGGAGAAAGTATCTTCACATAAAGATATGAAAAGGACTTCAGAGTGCCTAAGTCCTTTGGGAATGCCTAGAGGGTTCAGTTCAAAGAGCTCTGAAGAAGGCAGAAAAGTTAGAAATCTCAAAGAGTGTTACATATTCATTAATCACATGTGAGAATGCAGAGGAATTCAGGACAATTAGAAAAATATGCACTAAGAGAAAGATCAAGAAAAGGTCCAGAAATCTTTGTATCAATTTAACCACTTAGTCTTCTATGCTTTTGACTTTCATAATCCATGGTGTAAAACTAGGAGGAAGAGCAGAAGGTAAATGCACATTTCAACCTATTATTTCACACCTCTGTATAGATTTTGTCTCATCTGGATTTCACTATGGCATAGTTTCAAATTGCAATAGCTTTCAAAAAGCTTTGTTTATTCTGTATGTATTTCAGAACTTCAGTATGTATTTTCAGTATCTTCAGTCCAACATGGATGCCAACAGTGTTCTTTATGGCAAATCTAGTACTATAATAACTTCTGTTTTCTACAGCTGAATACATTAAGAGAGTGCTCGGTGTTTCATATACATTAGCCTACACAAAACAACCATTGATCAATTACATGCATCTTTTTTTACAAGATCCTTTCTGTTACAAATTGGCTTTATAGCTCTGTAAAGACCTTTTCCCTTCCCACTTCTTCACAGGGCAGTGGAGACCATGTGTGGCAATATGTTCAGTGTACTGCAAATTAGTAAGCACCTTACATATCATGCATTTTTCTATATGCCTGCTGGTGTTATAAATATTTTAGGTAAATGTAAAATCAATGCTGCAAGTGTAAAATTAAAAAAAATGCAGTAATGTAGACTGGTAAGCTAAGACTTTATCACTTCTAAACAGGAATATCCCCAAACAGAAAGGAAAAGATTCAAATTTCATCCTACCAAACTTCTGGCGTACTGATACTGGATTTATTACAGGGAAATAGACAGGCTAACAGGCTGAATTTTTGTTTACATTCAGATTCAGTGTCCACCAAGCACTTGTGATGTTTCTTGTGATTTTTCTGCAGCCTTTCAAAAGAAAAGGATACACAGCTATTTCCCAAAGCTTTCATACCTATAAACACAGAATACATTCATTTCATATATTTATTACTCAGTTTTATTATATCCTAATAATGTGAGCTAGATCAAATATAAAGTGTTCCCGTTCCCTGGTTCCAGTTCTGCAAAATTATATTTTTTCATTATTGTGTAGAAATAATTAGAGTTAATTTTAAAAGTTTAAAAAAAATTAACAAACTAAATTTTAAAATGTTGCTATTCATTTGAATTTTTATGAACATTATAAACAGCAAATAAATGATATACGTGAGATCACTAATCCAATTTTTGATCAGATGGTTAAGGTCAACATATGAGCATATGTCTTCAGAGCCTAAAAGACATTTTTACTTAATTTACTCTCATACCTGCCACCCTCTGCTCTCATTATCTCCTTTCCTGTGGGGAAAAAAGACCTTGTGAAAACTATTTTCTTTGTGAGCTGAACTCAGCAAGGAACCCATTGTTATAGTGACTATGATATTTTGCAATTCTGTACTGATTGCTGGATTGTCTACATAAGGATGATGTTTTTTAAAAGTGCTATTTATAATTTCAGATAGTAATTGCAGCACCTAAAACTTATCAAAGTATAGCATAGATCTGTCTTTCATCTCAACAGTTACTCTTTTTCATTTGGCCGTTGACCAACAGATGCATACTAAAACTACTTGTGTGAGAATTATATTTTTAAGCTTACTTTGACATTTTGACATAATGTTATATATTTTCTGATTATTTTTTCCCCCTTTTAAATTGTCAGACATCTATTCTCTTGTAGTTCTCCGGAACAGCCAAGTGGCCAATATTCCTGAAAACTTTCTTTTATGTATTTATTCCTAGCTCATATTTTACATTCAGGTTATGCAGAACACCTAGATGTCAATCTAGTGCTGGTAAGCTTGAATAGTTAGTAGGAATTCTTTATATAAATAAGGTATCTTCAAGACTATGTTAGCAAGTAATAAACTAGTACTTTAAAAATTTACTTTGAGAAAGGAGGAGGAATGGATGCTAACAAAGATCAAAATAAAAGTGATCCTTTATACAGAAGTACAGCAAAATCAAAACAAGCTCAGTGATTAAAAATGGATCCTGGGATCCTTTCTGTCACAATTGCCTGTTGGGCAATAGACATCTTAAAAAGAATAAGGCTACCTATTGATAAAAGACATTATTCTCCAATGACATGCAGAAATTTTGTCACAGAAAGAAGAGAAGGTTTTTGACCTATATTTTCAGCCAATATACTATCAGTAAGATTTCCATATTCCTTTTTGTTAAGCATCCATTAGTGACAAGTTGCTTAAAATCAAGAATTTCATAATAGAAATGAAACTCAATTCAAAAATTATGCAGCATATTAGAAATAAAGTAAAATCACCGCCTCTTCCTAGCAGAGAGAAAAAGCAGACACCACTGAATTAACAAATTGTCTAACAAAGATCCTCTTGTATTCAAAAGAGAATATCATACACATATCTGCAGTACTTAAGAGGAGACAGCAGAATCACATTAAATGCAATTCAGTAAAATTTCCATGGGAAACTGAGAACAGCTCTACATTCAGATCTCATTAGAGTTGATTGCAAAACCACTGCCAATTTAAATGTGATCAGAATTAGACTTAGGTTCCTTCTTGGTAGATTCCTGTTAATTTAAGCTGTCTTGTGTGGAATGAGCTATCTAGAGTTGATTAAATTACTCAGGGTGGACAATACGTCCTTTGCTTGCAGCCTCCTCTTCTGTTAACAAAGACCGTGCCATCAGGAGACGTTTATGAGGCCAAGCCTGGATGCAGTGTTCAGATCCATGCAGGGGGACGGTTCCCATGCACAGTGCTGTGATGGCCTTGCATGGAAGTTGCTCTCATTGCAAATTCATTATTCAGAACTGCTCAATGGGCAGATAGGGTGCAATTATATTTCAGGCTCTGGGTTGGCCTTTTGTAAAAACTTTGCTGCAAATAATTTCTTGTATATATGAGAAAATTTCTAGTGTGATTGGCTGTTTCAATAAGATGTTAATTATTGAGCTACTTCATCTGAAGAAGTTCAGGTCCATGAAGAATAATTGAGGCTTTGAAGTGGTTTGTCATAGAGAAGGAATATTTAGGGAAACAGCAGATTTAACATTTTTTTTCTTTTTTTGTACAACAAAGAGCACTGTATTTGGCTATGTATCTCAGCTAAGATTTAAATAGCTGCTTATACCTTTTCATGACAAAGCAAAAAAGAAAAGCCTCTAATTCACATTTAGGTTGTAAAGTGGATTTACATGCAGCTCTGTCATATCATTCACAGGAGATTTTTATTTGTAGATGGAATGCAAACACCGTTCAATACAAATCCCATTTGATTGATATCTTAGTGCCAGAGCTCTAGCTATGAATCTTCAGTAAGCTGATCATCCCACAGATAATGCATTACTGTATATATCTGCCATGTACCTGGTTTGAATACACTGCTGCCCATTTTATGACAGACATTTATCAGTGTACTCGTCTCAAATCACAGGAGCAGTCAAACATCTGCTTCATAAACTCAACTGCCAGGTCTGAACTTTGAGTACTTGAAGGAAACCATTATAAATCTCACACACAGTAATCTGCAGTATTTTATCGCCATTTAGTAGTCAGTGCTGATCCTATTGCAGCAATCCACTCCACTTCAAGCCTTAATCCTTGCTATTTGCACTAGTGGCTCATCAGCAGGCTATCCGCTGTAGTCACCTCCTATCTCAGCAACGTGTCTGATGCATTGCTTATGCCCCATCCAATTAAAGATAAACATTTTAAGAATCATAATTTTTCTTTCCCAAAATGTATGTAGTATCTCCTAATTTTGCTCCTGTTTCCTAGCACTCTCTAGAAGTATTTTCTGATTCAGATTCTAGTATAAGTGTCAAATGGACTAGTTATAGCAGACATGACAGTGTGATTTCTAAGGGTTTATTTTGTTTGTTTTTTCATTTTCACCTTTGGTACTGAGAAACAAAAGGAAAAGAAGGTCACTTTTATGGTCTTTTTCGACAACTGTAGCTCAGAGATGGAGATTAAAAATTAGAAAAGCAGCTGTACTTTTTTGTATACTAAAATATATTGCTTGTGCTAAGTTCTAAGTATGATTATACAGTGGTGTGCTCTTTTACATCTCTGCTTTGTTAGTGATTAGTTGTTGTCTTCTCTTAGCCAAGTTTAAATCTAATAGTTTTGTTTTAACAGTTTTCAGTGAGGCTTATTCTGCCCTTTAGATCAATAAAATCCAAGCCTTCTTTCACCTTCCAAGACTGACACTTCTGCAAAAACCTGAATATGCAAAAGGTCACAGAATATTTTTAGAAAGCATATAAATCTCAAAAATTCAGCAGAAGTATTATAGATATATATATATGTGCATATATATATATATATATAAATTTCTTTGTAAGAAAAGGCAAGAGTTTCCTTTTCTGTTTTTCTTTAGCAACAATATGTGTTTCTTAAGTATTATTCAGCATCAAGGTTAAGGCCAAAAGAAAGGTATTTACAGGTATTTACAGTTCTGAATGTGTGCCACTTTCAGAAACACAGAATGGCGCAGCTACTGGCAAGTAGAATGTCTGAATTTTATTGTCAGGGTTACCAAATTGCTTTTGACTACATTAAACTATTGTTCATTGATTTGTACTAAAGCTGTTATAATAAGGATGCAAAAATATCACTTTAGAAACACAAAAAGATTGAAAAGAATGGAAAGAAATTATCTCTATCAAGGACAAGTGTTACTGAGGAGAGGCTAGTGAGCTCAATTATTTCCATAGCTTTTACACTGCAGTAACTTCAATAGGTTGAGAAAAGCCGTGCTGTAACTCAGGGAAAATCAGGTCTACTGAATGTGCATTTTTGGATATAAAATCTATTTACAATACCTGACTAAACAGCAGGATCATACCATGTGCCTAGATATACAGAAGGTCAAAAGTTACCACATGCTTTCAATGCCAAGTGATCTATAATTGTACCTTCAGTTACTCACCCTGCACCACTGAATTTAATTTGAATGATAATACCTTTCTTGTACCTTCTCAAGCTTCACTGTTTAACTCAGACATGATTATCTCACTTCCTGGATAAAATGTTGAATACTGTCCATACATTCATCAGCACAAGGGGCTAGGGAGGCCCAGCCATACTTGTATAGTAACTTGAGCTGAAAACAGCCATAGGTGGCTATGAAGTAGCAAAAGCTTGTGTGGCATAGGTAGTTTTGAACATACTCTTTTTGCACTGGTCATTACCTCCTATAAGATGTTGTATAAGTGTTTTTTCAACTGTTCTATGCTAATGCAAAATTTATATTACATCAGGCTAATGCATCCCATCTACGCTGAGTTTAGAACCAGTTCATGCTCGTAGGAAATACTTGTATTATGCCACAGAAACTAGCCCAAAGAACTAAAAAAGATCATGCTCTTGGAAAGATACACTGCCTAGCACCAACATAAGCTCTGAATAAAGCAGAGTCTGGTGCTTTTAAAGGTAAAAACATAAAATAGCTAGGAAATATTCTTTTTTTTTTTTTTTGTGGATTTTTTCTATGGGTCAAACTCATCAAATTGTCCTGAAAGAATTCAGTGCATCTACTGAATGCATTTTTTCAAATATTCTTTCAAATACCAAACCACCACCTAGCTATGTATCTGCGCCCTCTCAATTAAGGACTGTGTTGCATGAACGTGAATTGCTTATTTCTACAAAGCTGAAATGTGGTAGCATCAGGATTGTGAGCTCTATTTATGTAAGAAAAATGATAATGACAAACTTTTTATGGAAAAATCTAAAGGACCACTGAGAAGAAAAAAATGATGCTAGATTTCTCTTTTGAAACTTGCATTTATAAATGCCATACATCTTTTCAGTGATTGAAAATATAATGATAGTAGAACATTTGCTTTACAAATTACCTCAGCATTTTTTCTACTGGAACTTCTTCGTCAGCGAGAGCTGCTGAAATGTTATAAGTATACTGGCTTTCAGAGCTTTTATCATCCCCCTCAAAACCATCTCTTTGACTCTATCATCATAGTTATCTATGGCCAAACACAGTGAAAGGACACATACATTGACGGTGTTTGATACAATTTGAGATATCATTGTCATAACAGCAAACTGCCTGTGGGTTTTATTTAGATGGACTTTCACAAAATATGTACTTTTAAAAATAAATCTTGAGCCTGAAACTCTCCAAGAGAAATGTTAGCTCAAGACATGTAGCCTGTCTTAATAAAACTTCAAAAGACTTTTAGGTAATATTGCTATACCGTTTATTGACAGCTTTTGATAGCTCCACAGTACTTTTGATGAACCAGAACTGATCTGTTGATAAAATCCAGGGGAGTCTCGTACAGCTAATGAAGCATTTAATACTTATTCTAGTACAGCCAAATTTTACCTGGGGCATTATGACAAGTTTAACTTTACGAGTTCATCTAGGTTGACAAGAAGACAAGAATTAAACATAATACTTACATAAATTAGATCAAGTTTTCCTATTTATCAATTGAGGCAACTTCCTAAGGACTTTCAAGCAGGTTTCATAGCAATAGGACATCATAAATATTCTTGGAATTCTTTGTTTCCACTTCATTTCCAAATATCTCTCTGATGGAGTGTCCTTTCAGATAAACATATCACACTGAATTTATCAGTAAAACATACCAGCACAAAAAAGCCTTTAAACTAATGTGTTCCATTGACAGCTGAACAATTTGTCTCATGTTGGAAAGACAAATTGTTTTACCATGACAGGCATTTTTATAACTAAGTCAAGGCCTGATCTCACTATCTGCAAATGTAATATACATTTTCAAACTAATTTATGAGAACAAAAATCAGTAATTTCATTTCCAAGTGCTTGATTCACACTTTGATATTTAGAAACAAGGATTTGTAAAGACAAGTGAAAGTGCAAAACTGTGGGCAAAACATTTGTTCACATGAAGAGAGTCATTATGCTTCTGAATATTTACTGACAGGTAAGCGCAAGGATTTAACGTCCAAACAGCATGCCATCTTATGTGCAATTGCTAATATTACTAATTTATTAGTTCATACCAAAATATTTAATACTGTGATAGATTTAAGCTCTTAATACATTCATAGCTTTTTAGTTAAACAATAGATGAATCATGCAAGGTTCTGACATTTGTTATTTTTGGCAAAACACAAAGGTTTATAAATATTTGCTAAGTGCAGTGAATTAAAATGCAAATCTCCTCAGTACAATATTGAGAGGCATATTGCACACAGGGTTGAAAATTCACTGCAAAGTACAAAATTAAGCTAATAAATGGTTGCATTCTTAGCCTATTTGCTGAGTTTTTACTATTCTAATTTTGTCCTGCTGTTGCTAGAGGAGCCATTTTCTGAAAGCCTATTTCATAAGTAGGACCAAAATGATTAAGAAGGCAACCAATTTCTCCTACTCTGTTTTGAAAGACAACTTCACATGCTGTGTATACTGCCTGAATCTCAAGATATTTGGTTTGTCTTTCAAAATAAAATTGTGGCAAAGCTGTCTTAACATAACCCATCCTCTAGTCACAAGTTATAATAATCATGAGATAGGACATCCTTGGGTTATTTCTACTGTACTTGATATAAAATGCATACCAGTCATGGTGGGAAAATTAGATTAAATTTCCCATTTGTCTGCAGTATCAGATCATCTGGTAATGCACAATCTGATAAAAACACAACACATTGCAACTTGTAGCTCAGGCTTCAGATTGCAGAATAAGGATATGAAATAATAACTGACACATTTAAGCTTAGGATAGTTCCAAAAGTAGTCAATGCTGTATATTGTAAAAAAATATTAATAGAACAGGCCACTTTAAAATCATAGTACCTGAGCTGTCTGTCACTGGCATTTGGCATCCTCTACTTACGTATCAATGAAATAAATCACTTAAGATGTATTCCTATTTTCTTATATGGAAGCAGTCTTTTCCATTTAATTTAAAATTCAATTCAATTCTTAAGTAAACCATGGAAAAATTACTTACCATTCTACAAATTTATTACTATGTCTGGTTACATCTCCTACTTTACAGCATGAAGTCTTTTCTCCCCCTCTCCCATCACCCCATTCTCACTCTTACAAGTACAGAATCAGTAGAGCAAAGAAAGGTGGGCGAGTTTCTTGTCACCGTAATCATTAGACCTGTTTACTGTGTTCTGAGTAATTATACTCATTTAAACCCTTCAAAGATAATGCATACATCTTAGTTCCTTAATGATGAATGATGCAAAAGGAGAGAAGAGTTTAGATGGGCTCTCAAATCTCTATTTGAATTCCTATGAGGAAAGCAGAGTTCTGTGAACAGTGAAACTAATGAAAGTGGGTTCCCATGGATTTATGCCCTGTGGTTCAACAGTCTATTGCCTCAAGGTGCAAATTCTTATTTCTGAAATATTATTCATATTTCAATATTTCTGAGACATTATCAAGTCTGATTGAAACTGGCCAACAGATAAGAAGTTCCTCCAGAAGGACTGGGTGGACTGAGAGGCTCACACAAGTAGGCATCTACATACAGACCCTGAACAAGATCAGAAACACCATGGTCCTTCATGAAACTGTTTTGAAAATATGGCTGGAAAATGCAGTATTTACAGGCTGGATATTATGCTGAGGCAGCCCCGCAAACCAATAGTATTTTGAAGGTCATATTCAAGAAATTGGAACAATCCTGTAAGACAAGCACAACCAGTTGTGCCATTCAGAAAACTCTTGGACTGAGTTACTCTCCTGATTTTAAGCTGGGGGGGGGCGGAGAAAATAAACTGGAAGGAGAGGAATAAATAAGTATGTGCTAGATTTCAAATTCCACTTAACAGGAGGAAACATGAAAACCATTTTGGAAAAAACGTAGAAGTTATAGAACTATAATATATCTTACAGATTATCTTTTTGTGGTTAATATGTTAATATTACATAAAAGAATAAGCTTTACTAGTAAAGCATTCATACCTGGTAGAAGTTGTACACTTTTCCTTTCTTTCTAAGATAAGGTATTATATAAGCTAAGCCAAATTATTTTAGCTTTAGCTGGGAATTTGGAGGAGACATTTTGAACATATAAGAAGTATAACAGAAGCCTGTCCAAGTTTTACCTTCTGCAGTATTAATCCCAAACCTTGACACAGTTTCTGGAGGTTTTTCCATTTACATTCATGTTACAGAAAACATAGGCAACAATACAATTCCAGTCGAAGACAGCTAACTTTTTAAAGAAAAAACAGCCTATTCCTTTGTCAAATATATCCTGAGTTTCTATAAGCAATTTTGTTGTCACTGCTTGAGATTCATCTGCCAGAGTCTCCATCTTTAAAGATTATGATATACACCTTGGACAATCAAATTTTCAACAAAAATTAGTTTAATCATTTCTTTATGTTTATTAATAAATTTTAACTGTGCACAACCAGCATACCTGATTTTAGTGCTCACACATTGTAAAACGGAAGTCCAGGCAAAGCTTAGGTTGTCTACATGATTTCACACTATTTCACTATGAATATAATTGATATACTAATTGAAAATTTTTAAACCAATTATGTTTAAGCTACAAGGATATGAAGCTATTTTAAAAAGTTCAAGAGAGCTCATAATTTATTCTTCTCTGCAGAAACATGGAAAATAACTTTTTTTCAATTAAAAAGTGAAGGAGATGAAAAAAATCAGGTACTGAACACAAGTATACATTTTTTGCCACAGAAAAAGATTAAATTAATCATATCAAGCATTCTAAAAAATGATTAAGATGACAGCACATTTTCATCACTTCAACTGGAAAACTGCAGGACAGACAACAAAAAGTTGATGTCCTGGTGATGACTACATGTCTCATTAATTTACAGCTTTGCTTACTTTGGACTTCTTGGTGCTAATTTGCATATTATCAGCACAAAAATAGTCTTCAATAGTTTTTCAGACTAAAATGCCTCATTGGCCTTGTTTCTAAATGTATCTTTGAAAATGAGACTCTTGTTTCCCACAAAGTATTGCATAGATTCTGATAATGTGAAATCAGCTTTTGTTAAAGATTGCATTTCCAACAAATATATTGGCAGAATGATTATGGACCAGAAAAGACTTCCTCTAATTATAAGAAAAAAATTTCCCACTGAGTTTGCATTAAAGCCTCCTATTATCTTACATAAATTTTTCATGTGTTTGAAGTAATATTTCTGACTGATTTGTGATCATTAATGAACAATTTAAACTTTTACTTTCAAATATATAGTGTATATATGAAGGTACGCATATCCATATCTTATGCATAAAATTTATACACTGAAAAGGGTAAATAGGTAAAAAAGTTTTATATGTACATACCGATATATTTATATAAAAATAAAACACAGAGAGATGTGTAGTTCTTCACAGCTAGAACAGTGAAGCATGATAAATCCATTCATTATCATCCTCCAAGCACATGAAAAGTTTTCCATAAATGTTGTCATTTGACCTTTTCAGCAAAGATCACCTAAAAGGCATTGATTTCTTATTGGACTTCAATTACACATGCTTTTGAAATTAGGATCTTCACGTTTACTGCTCTCATTTATCATAGAATGTTGATTACAGGAAACATCCAAATTCTGACATTTCAAAGGTCAGTTTGCACTTTTTAAAATTTCTACTCCATTCTTCATTTTAATTCATACCCTGCTGAACAAGTAACGTATTGCAACCACAAGTTTACTTCTTGATCTAAATCATTCAGAGGAGAAGCTCAGACGTCACGGGAATGAAAAAATACTGGAGAATAAAATGAAAGACAAGAGATTACAACAGTAATACTTGTGGAGAACATTTTAATCAACTAATATCTACTTAGAGGGATGCATTCCACGAGGTGCCAAGAGTTAGCAGTAACTGTCGACACCCATCCCTGCCGATAGCCATCGCTACGTCTCGCTGTCGACAGCCAGCGGCGCCTTTGGCTCTGGGGCCGATGGTGCTCTTGGGAGCCACCAAAGGGCATCGATATCGATCACTCTCCATATGGAGCGGCATCGATGCCTGTCCAATTCCAGGCCTATCGAGAGCCTTCGATATCGATATCGATATCGAAGCCTCTCGATAGGTCCCCAAACCGCTCCTTCTCCGCAGGCATGCATAGCTTTGGCTCGGGGGCCGATGGTGCTCTCGGTAGGCGACGCCGACTGTCGACACTGACCGTTTTTCAGGCCAGCGGGCCGTGACGAGTATCCACGTCCCTACAGATCGCCAGGGCCACACACCCACAGCTCTCCATCCCTCTCACTACGCTGTGATGCCTCGCGATCTCCAGAGGCCGCCAGGCCCGTGGATTTCCACACCTGCTTACCGGGATCCATCACACGAGGTGCCAAGAGTTAGCGGTAACTCTCGACACCCATCCCTGCCGATAGCCATCGCTACGTCTCGCTGGCAACAGCCAGCGGCGCTTTTGGCTCTGGGGCCGATGGTGCTCTTGGGAGCCACCAAAGGGCATCGATATCGATCACTCTCCATATGGAGCGGCATCGATGCCTGTCCAATTCCAGGCCTATCGAGAGCCTTCGATATCGATATCGATATCGAAGCCTCTCGATAGGTCCCCAAACCGCTCCTTCTCCGCAGGCATGCATAGCTTTGGCTCGGGGGCCGATGGTGCTCTCGGTAGGCGACGCCGACTATCGACACTGACCGTTTTTCAGGCCAGCGGGCCGTGACGAGTATCCACGTCCCTACAGATCGCCAGGGCCACACACCCACAGCTCTCCATCCCTCTCACTAGGCTGTGATGCCTCGCGATCTCCAGAGGCCGCCAGGCCCATGGATTTCCATACCTGCTTACTGGGATCCATCGCACGAGGTGCCAAGAGTTAGCAGTAACTGTCGACAACCATCCCTGCCGACAGCCATCGCTACGTCTCGCTGGCAACAGCCAGCGGCGCCTTTGGCTCTGGGGCCAATGGTGCTCTTGGGAGCCACCAAAGGGCATCGATATCGATCACTCTCCATGTGGAGCGGCATCGATGCCTGTCCAATTCCAGGCCTATCGAGAGCCTTCGATATCGATATCGATATCGAAGCCTCTCGATAGGTCCCCAAACCGCTCCTTCTCCGCAGGCATGCATAGCTTTGGCTCGGGGGCCGATGGTGCTCTCGGTAGGCGATGCCGACTATCGACACTGACCGTTTTTCAGGCCAGCGGGCCGTGACGAGTATCCACGTCCCTGCAGATCGCCAGGGCCACACACCCACAGCTCTCCATCCCTCTCACTACGCCGTGATCCCTCTGGATCTCCAGAGGCCGCCAGGCCCATGGATTTCCATACCTGCTTACCGGGATCCATCACACGAGGTGCCAAGAGGTAGCAGTAACTCTCGACACCCATCCCTGCCGATAGCCATCGCTACGTCTCGCTGGCGACAGCCAGCGGCGCCTTTGGCTCTGGGGCCGATGGTGCTCTTGGGAGCCACCAAAGGGCTTCGATATCGATCACTCTCCATATGGAGCGGCATCGATGCCTGTCCAATTCCAGGCCTATCGAGAGCCTTCGATATCGATATCGAAGCCTCTCGATAGGTCCCCAAACCGCTCCTTCTCCGCAGGCATGCATAGCTTTGGCTCGGGGGCCGATGGTGCTCTCGGTAGGCGACGCCGACTATCGACACTGACCGTTTTTCAGGCCAGCGGGCCATGACGAGTATCCACGTCCCTACAGATCGCCAGGGCCACACACCCACAGCTCTCCGTCCCTCTCACTACGCTGTGATTCCTCTGGATCTCCAGAGGCCACCAGGCCCATGGATTTCCATACCTGCTTACCGGGATCCATCACACGAGGTGCCAAGAGTTAGCGGTAATTCTCAACACCCATCCCTGACGATAGCCATCGCTACGTCTCGCTGGCAACAGCCAGCGGCGCCTTTGGCTCTGGGGCCGATGGTGCTCTTGGGAGCCACCAAAGGGCATCGATATCGATCACTCTCCATATGGAGCGGCATCGATGCCTGTCCAATTCCAGGCCTATCGAGAGCCTTCGATATCGATATCGATATCGAAGCCTCTCGATAGGTCCCCAAACCGCTCCTTCTCCGCAGGCATGCATAGCTTTGGCTCGGGGGCCGATGGTGCTCTCGGTAGGCGACGCCGACTATCGACACTGACCGTTTTTCAGGCCAGCGGGCCGTGACGAGTATCCATGTCCCTACAGATCGCCAGGGCCACACACCCACAGCTCTCCATCCCTCTCACTACGCCGTGATCCCTCTGGATCTCCAGAGGCCGCCAGGCCCATGGATTTCCATACCTGCTTACCGGGATCCATCACACGAGGTGCCAAGAGTTAGCGGTAATTCTCGACACCCATCCCTGACGATAGCCATCGCTAGGTCTCGCTGGCAACAGCCAGCGGCGCCTTTGGCTCTGGGGCCCATGGTGCTCTTGGGAGCCACCAAAGGGCATCGATATCGATCACTCTCCATATGGAGCGGCATCGATGCCTGTCCAATTCCAGGCCTATCGAGAGCCTTCGATATCGATATCGATATCGAAGCCTCTCGATAGGTCCCCAAACCGCTCCTTCTCCGCAGGCATGCATAGCTTTGGCTCGGGGGCCGATGGTGCTCTCGGTAGGCGATGCCGACTATCGACACTGACCGTTTTTCAGGCCAGCGGGCCGTGACGAGTATCCACGTCCCTACAGATCGCCAGGGCCACACACCCACAGCTCTCCATCCCTCTCACTACGCCGTGATGCCTCGCGATCTCCAGAGGCCGCCAGGCCCATGGATTTCCATACCTGCTTACCGGGATCCATCGCACGAGGTGCCAAGAGTTAGCGGTAACTCTCGACACCCATCCCTGACGATAGCCATCGCTACGTCTCGCTGGCAACAGCCAGCGGCGCCTTTGGCTCTGGGGCCCATGGTGCTCTTGGGAGCCACCAAAGGGCTTCGATATCGATCACTCTCCATATGGAGCGGCATCGATGCCTGTCCAATTCCAGGCCTATCGAGAGCCTTCGATATCGATATCGAAGCCTCTCGATAGGTCCCCAAACCGCTCCTTCTCCGCAGGCATGCATAGCTTTGGCTCGGGGGCCGATGGTGCTCTCGGTAGGCGACGCCGACTATCGACACTGACCGTTTTTCAGGCCAGCGGGCCGTGACGAGTATCCACGTCCCTACAGATCGCCAGGGCCACACACCCACAGCTCTCCATCCCCCTCACTACGCCGTGATCCCTCTGGATCTCCAGATGCCGCCAGGCCCATGGATTTCCATACCTGCTTACTGGGATCCATCACACGAGGTGACAAGAGTTAGCAGTAACTGTCGACACCCATCCCTGCCGATAGCCATCGCTACCTCTGGCTGGCGGCAGCTAGCGGCGCCTGTGGCTCTGGGGCCGATGGTGCTCTCGGTAGGCGATGCCGACTATCGACACTGACCGTTTTTCAGGCCAGCGGGCCGTGACGAGTATCCACGTCCCTGCAGATCGCCAGGGCCACACACCCACAGCTCTCCATCCCTCTCACTACGCCGTGATCCCTCTGGGTCTCCAGAGGCCGCCAGGCCCATGGATTTCCATACCTGCTTACCGGGATCCATCACACGAGGTGCCAAGAGTTAGCAGTAACTGTCGACACCCATCCCTGAGGATAGCCATCGCTACCTCTGGTTGGCGACAGCTAGCGGCACCTTTGGCTCTGGGGCCGATGGTGCTCTTGGGAGCCACCAAAGGGCATCGATATCGATCACTCTCCATATGGAGCGGCATCGATGCCTGTCCAAATCCAGGCCTATCGAGAGCCTTCGATATCGATATCGATATCGAAGCCTCTCGATAGGTCCCCAAACCGCTCCTTCTCCGCAGGCATGCATAGCTTTGGCTCGGGGGCCGATGGTGCTCTCGGTAGGCGACGCCGACTATCGACACTGACCGTTTTTCAGGCCAGCGGGCCGTGACGAGTATCCACGTCCCTACAGATCGCCAGGGCCACACACCCACAGCTCTCCATCCCTCTCACTACGCCGTGATGCCTCGCGATCTCCAGAGGCCGCCAGGCCCGTGGATTTCCATACCTGCTTACCGGGATCCATCGCACGAGGTGCCAAGAGTTAGCGGTAACTCTCGACACCCATCCCTGACGATAGCCATCGCTACGTCTCGCTGGCAACAGCCAGCGGCGCCTTTGGCTCTGGGGCCCATGGTGCTCTTGGGAGCCACCAAAGGGCTTCGATATCGATCACTCTCCATATGGAGCGGCATCGATGCCTGTCCAATTCCAGGCCTATCGAGAGCCTTCGATATCGATATCGAAGCCTCTCGATAGGTCCCCAAACCGCTCTTTCTCCGCAGGCATGCATAGCTTTGGCTCGGGGGCCGATGGTGCTCTCGGTAGGCGACGCCGACTATCGACACTGACCGTTTTTCAGGCCAGCGGGCCGTGACGAGTATCCACGTCCCTACAGATCGCCAGGGCCACACACCCACAGCTCTCCATCCCCCTCACTACGCCGTGATCCCTCTGGATCTCCAGAGGCCGCCAGGCCCATGGATTTCCATACCTGCTTACTGGGATCCATCACACGAGGTGCCAAGAGTTAGCAGTAACTGTCGACACCCATCCCTGCCGATAGCCATCGCTACCTCTGGCTGGCGGCAGGTAGCGGCGCCTGTGGCTCTGGGGCCGATGGTGCTCTCGGTAGGCGATGCCGACTATCGACACTGACCGTTTTTCAGGCCAGCGGGCCGTGACGAGTATCCACGTCCCTGCAGATCGCCAGGGCCACACACCCACAGCTCTCCATCCCTCTCACTACGCCGTGATCCCTCTGGATCTCCAGAGGCCGCCAGGCCCATGGATTTCCATACCTGCTTACCGGGATCCATCACACGAGGTGCCAAGAGTTAGCAGTAACTGTCGACACCCATCCCTGAGGATAGCCATCGCTACCTCTGGTTGGCGACAGCTAGCGGCACCTTTGGTTCTGGGGCCGATGGTGCTCTTGGGAGCCACCAAAGGGCATCGATATCGATCACTCTCCATATGGAGCGGCATCGATGCCTGTCCAATTCCAGGCCTATTGAGAGCCTTCGATATCGATATCGATATCGAAGCCTCTCGATAGGTCCCCAAACCGCTCCTTCTCCACAGGCATGCATAGCTTTGGCTCGGGGGCCGATGGTGCTCTCGGTAGGCTACACCGACTATCGACACTGACCGTTTTTCAGGCCAGCGGGCCGTGACGAGTATCCACGTCCCTACAGATCGCCAGGGCCACACACCCACAGCTCTCCATCCCTCTCACTACGCCGTGATGCCTCGCGATCTCCAGAGGCCGCCAGGCCCGTGGATTTCCATACCTGCTTACCGCGATCCATCGCACGAGGTGCCAAGAGTTAGCGGTAACTGTCGACAACCATCCCTGCCGACACCCATCATTACCTCTGGCTGGCGACAGCCAGCGGCGCCTTTGGCTCTGGGGCCGATGGTGCTCTTGGGAGCCACCAAAGGGCATCGATATCGATCACTCTCCATATGGAGCGGCATCGATGCCTGTCCAATTCCAGGCCTATCGAGAGCCTTCGATATCGATATCGATATCGAAGCCTCTCGATAGGTCCCCAAACCGCTCCTTCTCCGCAGGCATGCATAGCTTTGGCTCGGGGGCCGATGGTGCTCTCGGTAGGCGACGCCGACTATCGACACTGACCGTTTTTCAGGCCAGCGGGCCGTGACGAGTATCCACGTCCCTACAGATCGCCAGGGCCACACACCCACAGCTCTCCATCCCTCTCACTACGCCGTGATGCCTCGCGATCTCCAGAGGCCGCCAGGCCCGTGGATTTCCATACCTGCTTACCGCGATCCATCGCACGAGGTGCCAAGAGTTAGCGGTAACTCTCGACATCCATCCCTGCCGACACCCATCATTACCTCTGGCTGGCGACAGCCAGCGGCGCCTTTGGCTCTGGGGCCGATGGTGCTCTTGGGAGCCACCAAAGGGCATCGATATCGATCACTCTCCATATGGAGCGGCATCGATGCCTGTCCAATTCCAGGCCTATCGAGAGCCTTCGATATTGATATCGATATCGAAGCCTCTCGATAGGTCCCCAAACCGCTCCTTCTCCGCAGGCATGCATAGCTTTGGCTCGGGGGCCGATGGTGCTCTCGGTAGGCAACGCCGACTATCGACACTGACCGTTTTTCAGGCCAGCGGGCCGTGACGAGTATCCACGTCCCTACAGATCGCCAGGGCCACACACCCACAGCTCTCCATCCCTCTCACTACGCTGTGATGCCTCGCGATCTCCAGAGGCCGCCAGGCCCGTGGATTTCCATACCTGCTTACCGGGATCCATCGCACGAGGTGCCAAGAGTTAGCGGTAACTCTCGACATCCATCCCTGACGATAGCCATCGCTACCTCTGGCTGGCGACAGCCAGCGGCGCCTTTGGCTCTGGGGCCGATGGTGCTCTTGGGAGCCACCAAAGGGCATCGATATCGATCACTCTCCATATGGAGCGGCATCGATGCCTGTCCAATTCCAGGCCTATCGAGAGCCTTCGATATCGATATCGATATCGAAGGCTCTCGATAGGTCCCCAAACCGCTCCTTCTCCGCAGGCATGCATAGCTTTGGCTCGGGGGCCGATGGTGCTCTCGGTAGGCGACGCCGACTATCGACACTGACCGTTTTTCAGGCCAGCGGGCCGTGACGAGTATCCACGTCCCTACAGATCGCCAGGGCCACACACCCACAGCTCTCCATCCCTCTCACTACGCTGTGATGCCTCGCGATCTCCAGAGGCCGCCAGGCCCATGGATTTCCATACCTGCTTACCGGGATCCATCGCACGAGGTGCCAAGAGTTAGCGGTAACTGTCAACATCCATCCCTGACGATAGCCATCGCTACGTCTCGCTGGCGACAGCCAGCGGCGCCTTTGGCTCTGGGGCCCATGGTGCTCTTGGGAGCCACCAAAGGGCATCGATATCGATCACTCTCCATATGGAGCGCCATCGATGCCTGTCCAATTCCAGGCCTATCGAGAGCCTTCGATATCGATATCGATATCGAAGCCTCTCGATAGGTCCCCAAACCGCTCCTTCTCCGCAGGCATGCATAGCTTTGGCTCGGGGGCCGATGGTGCTCTCGGTAGGCGACGCCGACTATCGACACTGACCGTTTTTCAGGCCAGCGGGCCGTGACGAGTATCCACGTCCCTACAGATCGCCAGGGCCACACACCCACAGCTCTCCATCCCCCTCACTACGCCGTGATCCCTCTGGATCTCCAGAGGCCGCCAGGCCCATGGATTTCCATACCTGCTTACTGGGATCCATCACACGAGGTGCCAAGAGTTAGCAGTAACTGTCGACACCCATCCCTGCCGATAGCCATCGCTACCTCTGGCTGGCGGCAGCTAGCGGCGCCTGTGGCTCTGGGGCCGATGGTGCTCTCGGTAGGCGATGCCGACTATCGACACTGACCGTTTTTCAGGCCAGCGGGCCGTGACGAGTATCCACGTCCCTACAGATCGCCAGGGCCACACACCCACAGCTCTCCATCCCTCTCACTACGCCGTGATCCCTCTGGAACTCCAGAGGCCGCCAGGCCCATGGATTTCCATACCTGCTTACCGGGATCCATCGCACGAGGTGCCAAGAGTTAGCGGTAACTCTCGACACCCATCCCTGCCGATAGCCATCGCTACGTCTCGCTGGCAACAGCCAGCGGCGCCTTTGGCTCTGGGGCCCATGGTGCTCTTGGGAGCCACCAAAGGGCATCGATATCGATCACTCTCCATATGGAGCGGCATCGATGCCTGTCCAATTCCAGGCCTATCGAGAGCCTTCGATATCGATATCGATATCGATATCGATATCGAAGCCTCTCGATAGGTCCCCAAACCGCTCCTTCTCCGCAGGCACGCATAGCTTTGGCTCGGGGGCCGATGGTGCTCTCGGTAGGCGATGCCGACTATCGACACTGACCGTTTTTCAGGCCAGCGGGCCGTGACGAGTATCCACGTCCCTACAGATCGCCAGGGCCACACACCCACAGCTCTCCATCCCTCTCACTACGCTGTGATGCCTCGCGATCTCCAGAGGCCGCCAGGCCTGTGGATTTCCATACCTGCTTACCGGGATCCATCACACGAGGTGCCAAGAGTTAGCGGTAACTCTCGACACCCATCCCTGACGATAGCCATCGCTACGTCTGGCTGGCAACAGCCAGCGGCGCCTTTGGCTCTGGGGCCCATGGTGCTCTTGGGAGCCACCAAAGGGCTTCGATATCGATCACTCTCCATATGGAGCGGCATCGATGCCTGTCCAATTCCAGGCCTATCGAGAGCCTTCGATATCGATATCGATATCGAAGCCTCTCGATAGGTCCCCAAACCGCTCCTTCTCCGCAGGCATGCATAGCTTTGGCTCGGGGGCCGATGGTGCTCTCGGTAGGCGACGCCGACTATCGACACTGACCGTTTTTCAGGCCAGCGGGCCGTGACGAGAATCCACGTCCCTACAGATCGCCAGGGCCACACACCCACAGCTCTCCATCCCTCTCACTACGCCGTGATGCCTCTGGATCTCCAGAGGCCGCCAGGCCCGTGGATTTCCATACCTGCTTACCGGGATCCATCGCACGAGGTGCCAAGAGTTAGCGGTAACTGTCCACACCCATCCCTGCCGATAGCCATCACTACCTCTGGCTGGCGACAGCCAGCGGCGCCTTTGGCTCTGGGGCCGATGGTGCTCTTGGGAGCCACCAAAGGGCATCGATATCGATCACTCTCCATATGGAGCGGCATCGATGCCTGTCCAATTCCAGGCCTATCGAGAGCCTTCGATATCGATATCGATATCGAAGCCTCTCGATAGGTCCCCAAACCGCTCCTTCTCCGCAGGCATGCATAGCTTTGGCTCGGGGGCCGATGGTGCTCTCGGTAGGCGACGCCGACTATCGACACTGACCGTTTTTCAGGCCAGCGGGCCGTGACGAGTATCCACGTCCCTACAGATCGCCAGGGCCACACACCCACAGCTCTCCATCCCCCTCACTACGCCGTGATCCCTCTGGATCTCCAGAGGCCGCCAGGCCCATGGATTTCCATACCTGCTTACTGGGATCCATCACACGAGGTGCCAAGAGTTAGCAGTAACTGTCGACACCCATCCCTGCCGATAGCCATCGCTACCTCTGGCTGGCGGCAGGTAGCGGCGCCTGTAGCTCTGGGGCCGATGGTGCTCTCGGTAGGCGATGCCGACTATCGACACTGACCGTTTTTCAGGCCAGCGGGCCGTGACGAGTATCCACGTCCCTACAGATCGCCAGGGCCACACACCCACAGCTCTCCATCCCTCTCACTACGCCGTGATCCCTCTGGAACTCCAGAGGCCGCCAGGCCCATGGATTTCCATACCTGCTTACCGGGATCCATCACACGAGGTGCCAGGAGTTAGCGGTAACTCTCGACACCCATCCCTGACGATAGCCATCGCTACGTCTCGCTGGCAACAGCCAGCGGCGCCTTTGGCTCTGGGGCCCATGGTGCTCTTGGGAGCCACCAAAGGGCTTCGATATCGATCACTCTCCATATGGAGCGGCATCGATGCCTGTCCAATTCCAGGCCTATCGAGAGCCTTCGATATCGATATCGAAGCCTCTCGATAGGTCCCCAAACCGCCCTTTCTCCGCAGGCATGCATAGCTTTGGCTCGGGGGCCGATGGTGCTCTCGGTAGGCGACGCCGACTATCTACACTGACCGTTTTTCAGGCCAGCGGGCCGTGACGAGTATCCACGTCCCTACAGATCGCCAGGGCCACACACCCACAGCTCTCCATCCCCCTCACTACGCCGTGATGCCTCGCGATCTCCAGAGGCCGCCAGGCCCGTGGATTTCCATACCTGCTTACTGGGATCCATCACACGAGGTGCCAAGAGTTAGCAGTAACTGTCGACACCCATCCCTGCCGATAGCCATCGCTACCTCTGGCTGGCGGCAGCTAGCGGCGCCTGTGGCTCTGGGGCCGATGGTGCTCTCGGTAGGCGATGCCGACTATCGACACTGACCGTTTTTCAGGCCAGCGGGCCGTGACGAGTATCCACGTCCCTGCAGATCGCCAGGGCCACACACCCACAGCTCTCCATCCCTCTCACTACGCCGTGATCCCTCTGGATCTCCAGAGGCCGCCAGGCCCATGGATTTCCATACCTGCTTACCGGGATCCATCACACGAGGTGCCAAGAGTTAGCAGTAACTGTCGACACCCATCCCTGAGGATAGCCATCGCTACCTCTGGTTGGCGACAGCTAGCGGCACCTTTGGCTCTGGGGCCGATGGTGCTCTTGGGAGCCACCAAAGGGCATCGATATCGATCACTCTCCATATGGAGCGCCATCGATGCCTGTCCAATTCTAGGCCTATCGACAGCCTTCGATATCGATATCGATATCGAAGGCTCTCGATAGGTCCCCAAACCGCTCCTTCTCCGCAGGCATGCATAGCTTTGGCTCGGGGGCCGATGGTGCTCTCGGTAGGCGATGCCGACTATCGACACTGACCGTTTTTCAGGCCAGCGGGCCGTGACGAGTATCCACGTCCCTACAGATCGCCAGGGCCACACACCCACAGCTCTCCATCCCTCTCACTACGCCGTGATGCCTCGCGATCTCCAGAGGCCGCCAGGCCCGTGGATTTCCATACCTGCTTACCGCGATCCATCGCACGAGGTGCCAAGAGTTAGCAGTAACTGTCGACAACCATCCCTGCCGACACCCATCATTACCTCTGGCTGGCGACAGCCAGCGGCGCCTTTGGCTCTGGGGCCCATGGTGCTCTTGGGAGCCACCAAAGGGCATCGATATCGATCACTCTCCATATGGAGCGGCATCGATGCCTGTCCAATTCCAGGCCTATCGAGAGCCTGCGATATCGATATCGATATCGAAGGCTCTCGATAGGTCCCCAAACCGCTCCTTCTCCGCAGGCATGCATAGCTTTGGCTCGGGGGCCGATGGTGCTCTCGGTAGGCGACGCCGACTATCGACACTGACCGTTTTTCAGGCCAGCGGTCCGTGACGAGTATCCACGTCCCTACAGATCGCCAGGGCCACACACCCACAGCTCTCCATCCCTCTCACTACGCTGTGATCCCTCAGGATCTCCAGAGGCCGCCAGGCCCGTGGATTTCCATACCTGCTTACTGGAATCGATCACAGGAGGTGCCAAGAGGTAGCAGTAACTGTCGACACCCATCCCTGACGATAGCCATCACTACCTCTGGCTGGCGACAGCCAGCGGCGCCTTTGGCTCTGGGGCCAATGGTGCTCTTGGGAGCCACCAAAGGGCATCGATATCGATCACTCTCCATATGGAGCGGCATCGATGCCTGTCCAATTCCAGGCCTATCGAGAGCCTTCGATATCGATATCGATATCGAAGCCTCTCGATAGGTCCCCAAACCGCTCCTTCTCCGCAGGCATGCATAGCTTTGGCTCGGGGGCCGATGGTGCTCTCGGTAGGCGACGCCGACTGTCGACACTGACCGTTTTTCAGGCCAGCGGGCCGTGACGAGTATCCACGTCCCTACAGATCGCCAGGGCCACACACCCACAGCTCTCCATCCCTCTCACTACGACGTGATCCCTCTGGATCTCCAGAGGCCGCCAGGCCCATGGATTTCCATACCTGCTTACCGGGATCCATCACACGAGGTGCCAAGAGTTAGCGGTAACTCTCGACATCCATCCCTGACGATAGCCATCGCTACCTCTGGCTGGCGACAGCCAGCGGCGCCTTTGGCTCTGGGGCCGATGGTGCTCTTGGGAGCCACCAAAGGGCATCGATATCGATCACTCTCCATATGGAGCGCCATCGATGCCTGTCCAATTCCAGGCCTATCGAGAGCCTTCGATATCGATATCGATATCGAAGCCTCTCGATAGGTCCCCAAACCGCTCCTTCTCCGCAGGCATGCATAGCTTTGGCTCGGGGGCCGATGGTGCTCTCGGTAGGCGACGCCGACTATCGACACTGACCGTTTTTCAGGCCAGCGGGCCGTGACGAGTATCCACGTCCCTACAGATCGCCAGGGCCACACACCCACAGCTCTCCATCCCTCTCACTACGCTGTGATGCCTCGCGATCTCCAGAGGCCGCCAGGCCCATGGATTTCCATACCTGCTTACCGGGATCCATCGCACGAGGTGCCAAGAGTTAGCGGTAACTCTCGACACCCATCCCTGCCGACACCCATCGCTCCCTCTGGCTGGCGACAGCCAGCGGCGCCTTTGGCTCTGGGGCCGATGGTGCTCTTGGGAGCCACCAAAGGGCATCGATATCGATCACTCTCCATATGGAGCGGCATCGATGCCTGTCCAATTCCAGGCCTATCGAGAGCCTTCGATATCGATATCGATATCGAAGCCTCTCGATAGGTCCCCAAACCGCTCCTTCTCCGCAGGCATGCATAGCTTTGGCTCGGGGGCCGATGGTGCTCTCGGTAGGCGACGCCGACTATCGACACTGACCGTTTTTCAGGCCAGCGGGCCGTGACGAGTATCCACGTCCCTACAGATCGCCAGGGCCACACACCCACAGCTCTCCATCCCTCTCACTACGCTGTGATGCCTCGCGATCTCCAGAGGCCGCCAGGCCTGTGGATTTCCATACCTGCTTACCGGGATCCATCACACGAGGTGCCAAGAGTTAGCGGTAACTCTCGACACCCATCCCTGACGATAGCCATCGCTACGTCTCGCTGGCAACAGCCAGCGGCGCCTTTGGCTCTGGGGCCCATGGTGCTCTTGGGAGCCACCAAAGGGCTTCGATATCGATCACTCTCCATATGGAGCGGCATCGATGCCTGTCCAATTCCAGGCCTATCGAGAGCCTTCGATATCGATATCGAAGCCTCTCGATAGGTCCCCAAACCGCCCTTTCTCCGCAGGCTTGCATAGCTTTGGCTCGGGGGCCGATGGTGCTCTCGGTAGGCGACGCCGACTATCGACACTGACCGTTTTTCAGGCCAGCGGGCCGTGATGAGTATCCACGTCCCTACAGATCGCCAGGGCCACACACCCACAGCTCTCCATCCCCCTCACTACGCCGTGATGCCTCGCGATCTCCAGAGGCCGCCAGGCCCGTGGATTTCCATACCTGCTTACTGGGATCCATCACACGAGGTGCCAAGAGTTAGCAGTAACTGTCGACACCCATCCCTGCCGATAGCCATCGCTACCTCTGGCTGGCGGCAGCTAGCGGCGCCTGTGGCTCTGGGGCCGAAGGTGCTCTCGGTAGGCGATGCCGACTATCGACACTGACCGTTTTTCAGGCCAGCGGGCCGTGACGAGTATCCACGTCCCTGCAGATCGCCAGGGCCACACACCCACAGCTCTCCATCCCTCTCACTACGCCGTGATCCCTCTGGATCTCCAGGGGCCGCCAGGCCCATGGATTTCCATACCTGCTTACCGGGATCCATCACACGAGGTGCCAAGAGTTAGCAGTAACTGTCGACACCCATCCCTGAGGATAGCCATCGCTACCTCTGGTTGGCGACAGCTAGCGGCGCCTTTGGCTCTGGGGCCGATGGTGCTCTTGGGAGCCACCAAAGGGCATCGATATCGATCACTCTCCATATGGAGCGGCATCGATGCCTGTCCAATTCTAGGCCTATCGACAGCCTTCGATATCGATATCGATATCGAAGGCTCTCGATAGGTCCCCAAACCGCTCCTTCTCCGCAGGCATGCATAGCTTTGGCTCGGGGGCCGATGGTGCTCTCGGTAGGCGATGCCGACTATCGACACTGACCGTTTTTCAGGCCAGCGGGCCGTGACGAGTATCCACGTCCCTACAGATCGCCAGGGCCACACACCCACAGCTCTCCATCCCTCTCACTACGCCGTGATGCCTCGCGATCTCCAGAGGCCGCCAGGCCCGTGGATTTCCATACCTGCTTACCGGGATCCATCGCACGAGGTGCCAAGAGTTAGCAGTAACTGTCGACAACCATCCCTGCCGACACCCATCATTACCTCTGGCTGGCGACAGCCAGCGGCGCCTTTGGCTCTGGGGCCGATGGTGCTCTTGGGAGCCACCAAAGGGCATCGATATCGATCACTCTCCATATGGAGCGGCATCGATGCCTGTCCAATTCCAGGCCTATCGAGAGCCTTCGATATCGATATCGATATCGAAGGCTCTCGATAGGTCCCCAAACCGCTCCTTCTCCGCAGGCATGCATAGCTTTGGCTCGGGGGCCGATGGTGCTCTCGGTAGGCGACGCCGACTATCGACACTGACCGTTTTTCAGGCCAGCGGTCCGTGACGAGTATCCACGTCCCTACAGATCGCCAGGGCCACACACCCACAGCTCTCCATCCCTCTCACTACGCTGTGATCCCTCTGGATCTCCAGAGGCCGCCAGGCCCGTGGATTTCCATACCTGCTTACTGGAATCGATCACAGGAGGTGCCAAGAGGTAGCAGTAACTGTCGACACCCATCCCTGACGATAGCCATCACTACCTCTGGCTGGCGACAGCCAGCGGCGCCTTTGGCTCTGGGGCCAATGGTGCTCTTGGGAGCCACCAAAGGGCATCGATATCGATCACTCTCCATATGGAGCACCATCGATGCCTGTCCAATTCCAGGCCTATCGAGAGCCTTCGATATCGATATCGATATCGAAGCCTCTCGATAGGTCCCCAAACCGCTCCTTCTCCGCAGGCATGCATAGCTTTGGCTCGGGGGCCGATGGTGCTCTCGGTAGGCGACGCCGACTATCGACACTGACCGTTTTTCAGGCCAGCGGGCCGTGACGAGTATCCACGTCCCTACAGATCGCCAGGGCCACACACCCACAGCTCTCGATCCCTCTCACTACGCCGTGATCCCTCTGGATCTCCAGAGGCCGCCAGGCCCATGGATTTCTATACCTGCTTACCGGGATCCATCGCACGAGGTGCCAAGAGTTAGCGGTAACTCTCGACACCCATCCCTGACGATAGCCATCGCTACGTCTCGCTGGCAACAGCCAGCGGCGCCTTTGGCTCTGGGGCCGATGGTGCTCTTGGGAGCCACCAAAGGGCATCGATATCGATCACTCTCCATATGGAGCGGCATCGATGCCTGTCCAATTCCAGGCCTATCGAGAGCCTTCGATATCGATATCGATATCGAAGCCTCTCGATAGGTCCCCAAACCGCTCCTTCTCCGCAGGCATGCATAGCTTTGGCTCGGGGGCCGATGGTGCTCTCGGTAGGCGACGCCGACTATCGACACTGACCGTTTTTCAGGCCAGCGGGCCGTGACGAGTATCCACGTCCCTACAGATCGCCAGGGCCACACACCCACAGCTCTCCATCCCTCTCACTACGCCGTGATCCCTCTGGATCTCCAGAGGCCGCCAGGCCCATGGATTTCCATACCTGCTTACCGGGATCCATCACACGAGGTGCCAAGAGTTAGCGGTAACTCTCGACATCCATCCCTGACGATAGCCATCGCTACCTCTGGCTGGCAACAGCCAGCGGCGCCTTTGGCTCTGGGGCCGATGGTGCTCTTGGGAGCCACCAAAGGGCATCGATATCGATCACTCTCCATATGGAGCGGCATCGATGCCTGTCCAATTCCAGGCCTATCGAGAGCCTTCGATATCGATATCGAGATATCGATATCGAAGCCTCTCGATAGGTCCCCAAACCGCTCCTTCTCCGCAGGCATGCATAGCTTTGGCTCGGGGGCCGATGGTGCTCTCGGTAGGCGACGCCGACTATCGACACTGACCGTTTTTCAGGCCAGCGGGCCGTGACGAGTATCCACGTCCCTACAGATCGCCAGGGCCACACACCCACAGCTCTCCATCCCTCTCACTACGCTGTGATGCCTCGCGATCTCCAGAGGCCGCCGGGCCAAGGATTTCCATACCTGCTTACCGGGATCCATCGCACGAGGTGCCAAGAGTTAGCGGTAACTCTCGACACCCATCCCTGCCGACACCCATCGCTACCTCTGGCTGGCGACAGCCAGCGGCGCCTTTGGCTCTGGGGCCGATGGTGCTCTTGGGAGCCACCAAAGGGCATCGATATCGATCACTCTCCATATGGAGCGGCATCGATGCCTGTCCAATTCCAGGCCTATCGAGAGCCTTCGATATCGATATCGATATCGAAGCCTCTCGATAGGTCCCCAAACCGCTCCTTCTCCGCAGGCATGCATAGCTTTGGCTCGGGGGCCGATGGTGCTCTCGGTAGGCGACGCCGACTATCGACACTGACCGTTTTTCAGGCCAGCGGGCCGTGACGAGTATCCACGTCCCTACAGATCGCCAGGGCCACACACCCACAGCTCTCCATCCCTCTCACTATGCCGTGATCCCTCTGGATCTCCAGAGGCTGCCAGGCCCGTGGATTTCCATACCTGCTTACTGGAATCCATCACACGAGGTGCCAAGAGGTAGCAGTAACTGTCGACACCCATCCCTGCCGATAGCCATCGCTACGTCTCGCTGGCGACAGCCAGCGGCGCCTTTGGCTCTGGGGCCGATGGTGCTCTTGGGAGCCACCAAAGGGCATCGATATCGATCACTCTCCATATGGAGCGGCATCGATGCCTGTCCAATTCCAGGCCTATCGAGAGCCTTCGATATCGATATCGATATCGAAGCCTCTCGATAGGTCCCCAAACCGCTCCTTCTCCGCAGGCATGCATAGCTTTGGCTCGGGGGCCGATGGTGCTCTCGGTAGGCGATGCCGACTATCGACACTGACCGTTTTTCAGGCCAGCGGGCCGTGACGAGTATCCACGTCCCTACAGATCGCCAGGGCCACACACCCACAGCTCTCCATCCCTCTCACTACGCTGTGATGCCTCGCGATCTCCAGAGGCCGCCGGGCCAAGGATTTCCATACCTGCTTACCGGGATCCATCGCACGAGGTGCCAAGAGTTAGCGGTAACTCTCGACATCCATCCCTGACGATAGCCATCACTACCTCTGGCTGGCGACAGCCAGCGGCGCCTTTGGCTCTGGGGCCCATGGTGCTCTTGGGAGCCACCAAAGGGCATCGATATCGGTCACTCTCCATATGGAGCGGCATCGATGCCTGTCCAATTCCAGGCCTATCGAGAGCCTTCGATATCGATATCGATATCGAAGCCTCTCGATAGGTCCCCAAACCGCTCCTTCTCCGCAGGCATGCATAGCTTTGGCTCGGGGGCCGATGGTGCTCTCGGTAGGCGACGCCGACTATCGACACTGACCGTTTTTCAGGCCAGCGGGCCGTGACGAGTATCCACGTCCCTACAGATCGCCAGGGCCACACACCCACAGCTCTCCATCCCTCTCACTACGCCGTGATCCCTCTGGATCTTCAGAGGCCGCCAGGCCCATGGATTTCCATACCTGCTTACCGGGATCCATCACACGAGGTGCCAAGAGTTAGCGGTAATTCTCGACACCCATCCCTGCCGATAGCCATCGCTACGTCTCGCTGGCAACAGCCAGCGGCGCCTTTGGCTCTGGGGCCCATGGTGCTCTTGGGAGCCACCAAAGGGCATCGATATCGATCACTCTCCATATGGAGCGGCATCGATGCCTGTCCAATTCCAGGCCTATCGAGAGGCTTCGATATCGATATCGATATCGAAGCCTCTCGATAGGTCCCCAAACCGCTCCTTCTCCGCAGGCATGCATAGCTTTGGCTCGGGGGCCGATGGTGCTCTCGGTAGGCGACGCCGACTATCGACACTGACCGTTTTTCAGGCCAGCGGGCCGTGACGAGTATCCACGTCCCTACAGATCGCCAGGGCCACACACCCACAGCTCTCCATCCCTCTCACTACGCTGTGATGCCTCGCGATCTCCAGAGGCCGCCAGGCCCGTGGATTTCCATACCTGCTTACCGGGATCCATCACACGAGGTGCCAAGAGTTAGCGGTAACTCTCGACACCCATCCCTGCCGACACCCATCACTACCTCTGGCTGGCGACAGCCAGCGGCGCCTTTGGCTCTGGGGCCGATGGTGCTCTTGGGAGCCACCAAAGGGCATCGATATCGATCACTCTCCATATGGAGCGCCATCGATGCCTGTCCAATTCCAGGCCTATCGAGAGCCTTCGATATCGATATCGATATCGAAGCCTCTCGATAGGTCCCCAAACCGCTCCTTCTCCGCAGGCATGCATAGCTTTGGCTCGGGGGCCGATGGTGCTCTCGGTAGGCGACGCCGACTATCGACACTGACCGTTTTTCAGGCCAGCGGGCCGTGACGAGTATCCACGTCCCTACAGATCGCCAGGGCCACACACCCACAGCTCTCCATCCCTCTCACTACGCTGTGATGCCTCGCGATCTCCAGAGGCCGCCGGGCCAAGGATTTCCATACCTGCTTACCGGGATCCATCGCACGAGGTGCCAAGAGTTAGCGGTAATTCTCGACACCCATCCCTGCCGATAGCGATCGCTACGTCTCGCTGGCAACAGCCAGCGGCGCCTTTGGCTCTGGGGCCGATGGTGCTCTTGGGAGCCACCAAAGGGCATCGATATCGATCACTCTCCATATGGAGCGCCATCGATGCCTGTCCAATTCCAGGCCTATCGAGAGCCTTCGATATCGATATCGATATCGAAGCCTCTCGATAGGTCCCCAAACCGCTCCTTCTCCGCAGGCATGCATAGCTTTGGCTCGGGGGCCGATGGTGCTCTCGGTAGGCGACGCCGACTATCGACGCTGACCCTTTTTCAGGCCAGCGGGCCGTGACGAGTATCCACGTCCCTACAGATCGCCAGGGCCACACACCCACAGCTCTCCATCCCTCTCACTACGCTGTGATGCCTCGCGATCTCCAGAGGCCGCCAGGCCCGTGGATTTCCATACCTGCTTACCGGGATCCATCACACGAGGTGCCAAGAGTTAGCGGTAATTCTCGACACCCATCCCTGCCGATAGCCATCGCTACGTCTCGCTGGCAACAGCCAGCGGCGCCTTTGGCTCTGGGGCCCATGGTGCTCTTGGGAGCCACCAAAGGGCATCGATATCGATCACTCTCCATATGGAGCGGCATCGATGCCTGTCCAATTCCAGGCCTATCGAGAGCCTTCGATATCGATATCGATATCGATATCGAAGCCTCTCGATAGGTCCCCAAACCGCTCCTTCTCCGCAGGCATGCATAGCTTTGGCTCGGGGGCCGATGGTGCTCTCGGTAGGCGACGCCGACTATCGACACTGACCGTTTTTCAGGCCAGCGGGCCGTGACGAGTATCCACGTCCCTACAGATCGCCAGGGCCACACACCCACAGCTCTCCATCCCTCTCACTATGCCGTGATCCCTCTGGATCTCCAGAGGCCGCCAGGCCCATGGATTTCCATACCTGCTTACCGGGATCCATCACACGAGGTGCCAAGAGTTAGCGGTAACTCTCGACACCCATCCCTGCCGATAGCCATCGCTACGTCTCGCTGGCAACAGCCAGCGGCGCCTTTGGCTCTGGGGCCCATGGTGCTCTTGGGAGCCACCAAAGGGCATCGATATCGATCACTCTCCATATGGAGCGCCATCGATGCCTGTCCAATTCCAGGCCTATCGAGAGCCTTCGATATCGATATCGAAGCCTCTCGATAGGTCCCCAAACCGCTCCTTCTCCGCAGGCATGCATAGCTTTGGCTCGGGGGCCGATGGTGCTCTCGGTAGGCGACACCGACTATCGACACTGACCGTTTTTCAGGCCAGCGGGCCGTGACGAGTATCCACGTCCCTACAGATCGCCAGGGCCACACACCCACAGCTCTCGGTCCCTCTCACTACGCTGTGATGCCTCGCGATCTCCAGAGGCCGCCGGGCCAAGGATTTCCATACCTGCTTACCGGGATCCATCGCACGAGGTGCCAAGAGTTAGCGGTAATTCTCGACACCCATCCCTGCCGATAGCCATCGCTACGTCTCGCTGGCAACAGCCAGCGGCGCCTTTGGCTCTGGGGCCGATGGTGCTCTTGGGAGCCACCAAAGGGCATCGATATCGATCACTCTCCATATGGAGCGCCATCGATGCCTGTCCAATTCCAGGCCTATCGAGAGCCTTCGATATCGATATCGATATCGAAGCCTCTCGATAGGTCCCCAAACCGCTCCTTCTCCGCAGGCATGCATAGCTTTGGCTCGGGGGCCGATGGTGCTCTCAGTAGGCGACGCCGACTATCGACACTGACCGTTTTTCAGGCCAGCGGGCCGTGACGAGTATCCACGTCCCTACAGATCGCCAGGGCCACACACCCACAGCTCTCGGTCCCTCTCACTACGCCGTGATCCCTCTGGATCTCCAGAGGCCGCCAGGCCCATGGATTTCCATACCTGCTTACCGGGATCCATCACACGAGGTGCCAAGAGTTAGCGGTAATTCTCGACACCCATCCCTGCCGATAGCGATCGCTACGTCTCGCTGGCAACAGCCAGCGGCGCCTTTGGCTCTGGGGCCGATGGTGCTCTTGGGAGCCACCAAAGGGCATCGATATCGATCACTCTCCATATGGAGCGCCATCGATGCCTGTCCAATTCCAGGCCTATCGAGAGCCTTCGATATCGATATCGATATCGAAGCCTCTCGATAGGTCCCCAAACCGCTCCTTCTCCGCAGGCATGCATAGCTTTGGCTCGGGGGCCGATGGTGCTCTCGGTAGGCGACGCCGACTATCGACACTGACCCTTTTTCAGGCCAGCGGGCCGTGACGAGTATCCACGTCCCTACAGATCGCCAGGGCCACACACCCACAGCTCTCCATCCCTCTCACTACGCCGTGATCCCTCTGGATCTCCAGAGGCCGCCAGGCCCGTGGATTTCCATACCTGCTTACTGGAATCCATCACACGAGGTGCCAAGAGGTAGCAGTAACTGTCGACACCCATCCCTGCCGATAGCCATCGCTACGTCTCGCTGGCAACAGCCAGCGGCGCCTTTGGCTCTGGGGCCAATGGTGCTCTTGGGAGCCACCAAAGGGCATCGATATCGATCACTCTCCATATGGAGCGCCATCGATGCCTGTCCAATTCCAGGCCTATCGAGAGCCTTCGATATCGATATCGATATCGAAGCCTCTCGATAGGTCCCCAAACCGCTCCTTCTCCGCAGGCATGCATAGCTTTGGCTCGGGGGCCGATGGTGCTCTCGGTAGGCGATGCCGACTATCGACACTGACCGTTTTTCAGGCCAGCGGGCCGTGACGAGTATCCACGTCCCTACAGATCGCCAGGGCCACACACCCACAGCTCTCCATCCCTCTCACTACGCCGTGATCCCTCTGGATCTCCAGAGGCCGCCAGGCCCGTGGATTTCCATACCTGCTTACCGGGATCCATCACACGAGGTGCCAAGAGTTAGCGGTAATTCTCGACACCCATCCCTGCCGATAGCCATCGCTAGGTCTCGCTGGCAACAGCCAGCGGCGCCTTCGGCTCTGGGGCCCATGGTGCTCTTGGGAGCCACCAAAGGGCATCGATATCGATCACTCTCCATATGGAGCGGCATCGATGCCTGTCCAATTCCAGGCCTATCGAGAGCCTTCGATATCGATATCGATATCGAAGCCTCTCGATAGGTCCCCAAACCGCTCCTTCTCCGCAGGCATGCATAGCTTTGGCTCGGGGGCCGATGGTGCTCTCGGTAGGCGACGCCGACTATCGACACTGACCGTTTTTCAGGCCAGCGGGCCGTGACGAGTATCCACGTCCCTACAGATCGCCAGGGCCACACACCCACAGCTCTCCATCCCTCTCACTACGCCGTGATCCCTCTGGATCTCCAGAGGCCGCCAGGCCCGTGGATTTCCATACCTGCTTACTGGAATCCATCACACGAGGTGCCAAGAGGTAGCAGTAACTGTCGACACCCATCCCTGCCGATAGCCATCGCTACGTCTCGCTGGCAACAGCCAGCGGCGCCTTTGGCTCTGGGGCCAATGGTGCTCTTGGGAGCCACCAAAGGGCATCGATATCGATCACTCTCCATATGGAGCGGCATCGATGCCTGTCCAATTCCAGGCCTATCGAGAGCCTTCGATATCGATATCGAAGCCTCTCGATAGGTCCCCAAACCGCTCCTTCTCCGCAGGCATGCATAGCTTTGGCTCGGGGGCCGATGGTGCTCTCGGTAGGCGATGCCGACTATCGACACTGACCGTTTTTCAGGCCAGCGGGCCGTGACGAGTATCCACGTCCCTACAGATCGCCAGGGCCACACACCCACAGCTCTCGATCCCTCTCACTACGCCGTGATCCCTCTGGATCTCCAGAGGCCGCCAGGCCCATGGATTTCCATACCTGCTTACCGGGATCCATCACACGAGGTGCCAAGAGTTAGCGGTAATTCTCGACACCCATCCCTGCCGATAGCGATCGCTACGTCTCGCTGGCAACAGCCAGCGGCGCCTTTGGCTCTGGGGCCGATGGTGCTCTTGGGAGCCACCAAAGGGCATCGATATCGATCACTCTCCATATGGAGCGGCATCGATGCCTGTCCAATTCCAGGCCTATCGAGAGCCTTCGATATCGATATCGATATCGAAGCCTCTCGATAGGTCCCCAAACCGCTCCTTCTCCGCAGGCATGCATAGCTTTGGCTCGGGGGCCGATGGTGCTCTCGGTAGGCGACGCCGACTATCGACACTGACCGTTTTTCAGGCCAGCGGGCCGTGACGAGAATCCACGTCCCTACAGATCGCCAGGGCCACACACCCACAGCTCTCCATCCCTCTCACTACGCCGTGATCCCTCTGGATCTCCAGAGGCCGCCAGGCCCATGGATTTCCATACCTGCTTACCGGGATCCATCACACGAGGTGCCAAGAGTTAGCAGTAACTCTCGACACCCATCCCTGCCGACACCCATCACTACCTCTGGCTGGCGACAGCCAGCGGCGCCTTTGGCTCTGGGGCCGATGGTGCTCTTGGGAGCCACCAAAGGGCATCGATATCGATCACTCTCCATATGGAGCGGCATCGATGCCTGTCCAATTCCAGGCCTATCGAGAGCCTTCGATATCGATATCGATATCGAAGCCTCTCGATAGGTCCCCAAACCGCTCCTTCTCCACAGGCATGCATAGCTTTGGCTCGGGGGCCGATGGTGCTCTCGGTAGGCGACGCCGACTATCGACACTGACCGTTTTTCAGGCCAGCGGGCCGTGACGAGTATCCACGTCCCTACAGATCGCCAGGGCCACACACCCACAGCTCTCGATCCCTCTCACTACGCCGTGATCCCTCTGGATCTCCAGAGGCCGCCAGGCCCATGGATTTCCATACCTGCTTACCGGGATCCATCACACGAGGTGCCAAGAGTTAGCGGTAATTCTCGACACCCATCCCTGCCGGTAGCGATCGCTACGTCTCGCTGGCAACAGCCAGCGGCGCCTTTGGCTCTGGGGCCGATGGTGCTCTTGGGAGCCACCAAAGGGCATCGATATCGATCACTCTCCATATGGAGCGCCATCGATGCCTGTCCAATTCCAGGCCTATCGAGAGCCTTCGATATCGATATCGATATCGAAGCCTCTCGATAGGTCCCCAAACCGCTCCTTCTCCGCAGGCATGCATAGCTTTGGCTCGGGGGCCGATGGTGCTCTCGGTAGGCGACGCCGACTATCGACACTGACCGTTTTTCAGGCCAGCGGGCCGTGACGAGTATCCACGTCCCTACAGATCGCCAGGGCCACACACCCACAGCTCTCCATCCCTCTCACTACGCCGTGATCCCTCTGGATCTCCAGAGGCCGCCAGGCCCGTGGATTTCCATACCTGCTTACCGGGATCCATCACACGAGGTGCCAAGAGTTAGCGGTAATTCTCGACACCCATCCCTGCCGATAGCCATCGCTACGTCTCGCTGGCAACAGCCAGCGGCGCCTTTGGCTCTGGGGCCCATGGTGCTCTTGGGAGCCACCAAAGGGCATCGATATCGATCACTCTGCATATGGAGCGCCATCGATGCCTGTCCAATTCCAGGCCTATCGAGAGCCTTCGATATCGATATCGAAGCCTCTCGATAGGTCCCCAAACCGCTCCTTCTCCGCAGGCATGCATAGCTTTGGCTCGGGGGCCGATGGTGCTCTCGGTAGGCGACGCCGACTATCGACACTGACCGTTTTTCAGGCCAGCGGGCCGTGACGAGTATCCACGTCCCTACAGATCGCCAGGGCCACACACCCACAGCTCTCCATCCCTCTCACTACGCTGTGATCCCTCTGGATCGCCAGAGGCCGCCAGGCCCGTGGATTTCCATACCTGCTTACTGGAATACATCACACGAGGTGCCAAGAGTTAGCGGTAATTCTCGACACCCATCCCTGCCGATAGCGATCGCTACGTCTCGCTGGCAACAGCCAGCGGCGCCTTTGGCTCTGGGGCCGATGGTGCTCTTGGGAGCCACCAAAGGGCATCGATATCGATCACTCTCCATATGGAGCGGCATCGATGCCTGTCCAATTCCAGGCCTATCGAGAGCCTTCGATATCGATATCGATATCGAAGCCTCTCGATAGGTCCCCAAACCGCTCCTTCTCCGCAGGCATGCATAGCTTTGGCTCGGGGGCCGATGGTGCTCTCGGTAGGCGACGCCGACTATCGACACTGACCGTTTTTCAGGCCAGCGGGCCGTGACGAGTATCCACGTCCCTACAGATCGCCAGGGCCACACACCCACAGCTCTCCATCCCTCTCACTACGCCGTGATCCCTCTGGATCTCCAGAGGCCGCCAGGCCCGTGGATTTCCATACCTGCTTACCGGGATCCATCACACGAGGTGCCAAGAGTTAGCGGTAATTCTCGACACCCATCCCTGACGATAGCCATCGCTACGTCTCGCTGGCAACAGCCAGCGGCGCCTTTGGCTCTGGGGCCCATGGTGCTCTTGGGAGCCACCAAAGGGCATCGATATCGATCACTCTGCATATGGAGCGCCATCGATGCCTGTCCAATTCCAGGCCTATCGAGAGCCTTCGATATCGATATCGAAGCCTCTCGATAGGTCCCCAAACCGCTCCTTCTCCGCAGGCATGCATAGCTTTGGCTCGGGGGCCGATGGTGCTCTCGGTAGGCGACGCCGACTATCGACACTGACCGTTTTTCAGGCCAGCGGGCCGTGACGAGTATCCACGTCCCTACAGATCGCCAGGGCCACACACCCACAGCTCTCCATCCCTCTCACTACGCTGTGATGCCTCGCGATCTCCAGAGGCCGCCGGGCCCGTGGATTTCCATACCTGCTTACTGGAATCCATCACACGAGGTGCCAAGAGGTAGCAGTAACTGTCGACACCCATCCCTGCCGATAGCCATCGCTACGTCTCGCTGGCAACAGCCAGCGGCGCCTTTGGCTCTGGGGCCAATGGTGCTCTTGGGAGCCACCAAAGGGCATCGATATCGATCACTCTCCATATGGAGCGGCATCGATGCCTGTCCAATTCCAGGCCTATCGAGAGCCTTCGATATCGATATCGAAGCCTCTCGATAGGTCCCCAAACCGCTCCTTCTCCGCAGGCATGCATAGCTTTGGCTCGGGGGCCGATGGTGCTCTCGGTAGGCGATGCCGACTATCGACACTGACCGTTTTTCAGGCCAGCGGGCCGTGACGAGTATCCACGTCCCTACAGATCGCCAGGGCCACACACCCACAGCTCTCGATCCCTCTCACTACGCCGTGATCCCTCTGGATCTCCAGAGGCCGCCAGGCCCATGGATTTCCATACCTGCTTACCGGGATCCATCACACGAGGTGCCAAGAGTTAGCGGTAATTCTCGACACCCATCCCTGCCGATAGCGATCGCTACGTCTCGCTGGCAACAGCCAGCGGCGCCTTTGGCTCTGGGGCCGATGGTGCTCTTGGGAGCCACCAAAGGGCATCGATATCGATCACTCTCCATATGGAGCGGCATCGATGCCTGTCCAATTCCAGGCCTATCGAGAGCCTTCGATATCGATATCGATATCGAAGCCTCTCGATAGGTCCCCAAACCGCTCCTTCTCCGCAGGCATGCATAGCTTTGGCTCGGGGGCCGATGGTGCTCTCGGTAGGCGACGCCGACTATCGACACTGACCGTTTTTCAGGCCAGCGGGCCGTGACGAGTATCCACGTCCCTACAGATCGCCAGGGCCACACACCCACAGCTCTCCATCCCTCTCACTACGCCGTGATCCCTCTGGATCTCCAGAGGCCGCCAGGCCCGTGGATTTCCATACCTGCTTACTGGAATCCATCACACGAGGTGCCAAGAGGTAGCAGTAACTGTCGACACCCATCCCTGCCGATAGCCATCGCTACGTCTCGCTGGCAACAGCCAGCGGCGCCTTTGGCTCTGGGGCCAATGGTGCTCTTGGGAGCCACCAAAGGGCATCGATATCGATCACTCTCCATATGGAGCGGCATCGATGCCTGTCCAATTCCAGGCCTATCGAGAGCCTTCGATATCGATATCGATATCGAAGCCTCTCGATAGGTCCCCAAACCGCTCCTTCTCCGCAGGCATGCATAGCTTTGGCTCGGGGGCCGATGGTGCTCTCGGTAGGCGACGCCGACTATCGACACTGACCGTTTTTCAGGCCAGCGGGCCGTGACGAGAATCCACGTCCCTACAGATCGCCAGGGCCACACACCCACAGCTCTCCATCCCTCTCACTACGCCGTGATCCCTCTGGATCTCCAGAGGCCGCCAGGCCCATGGATTTCCATACCTGCTTACCGGGATCCATCACACGAGGTGCCAAGAGTTAGCGGTAACTCTCGACACCCATCCCTGCCGACACCCATCACTACCTCTGGCTGGCGACAGCCAGCGGCGCCTTTGGCTCTGGGGCCGATGGTGCTCTTGGGAGCCACCAAAGGGCATCGATATCGATCACTCTCCATATGGAGCGGCATCGATGCCTGTCCAATTCCAGGCCTATCGAGAGCCTTCGATATCGATATCGATATCGAAGCCTCTCGATAGGTCCCCAAACCGCTCCTTCTCCGCAGGCATGCATAGCTTTGGCTCGGGGGCCGATGGTGCTCTCGGTAGGCGACGCCGACTATCGACACTGACCGTTTTTCAGGCCAGCGGGCCGTGACGAGTATCCACGTCCCTACAGATCGCCAGGGCCACACACCCACAGCTCTCCATCCCTCTCACTACGCCGTGATCCCTCTGGATCTCCAGAGGCCGCCAGGCCCGTGGATTTCCATACCTGCTTACCGGGATCCATCACACGAGGTGCCAAGAGTTAGCGGTAATTCTCGACACCCATCCCTGCCGATAGCCATCGCTACGTCTCGCTGGCAACAGCCAGCGGCGCCTTTGGCTCTGGGGCCCATGGTGCTCTTGGGAGCCACCAAAGGGCATCGATATCGATCACTCTCCATATGGAGCGCCATCGATGCCTGTCCAATTCCAGGCCTATCGAGAGCCTTCGATATCGATATCGAAGCCTCTCGATAGGTCCCCAAACCGCTCCTTCTCCGCAGGCATGCATAGCTTTGGCTCGGGGGCCGATGGTGCTCTCGGTAGGCGATGCCGACTATCGACACTGACCGTTTTTCAGGCCAGCGGGCCGTGACGAGTATCCACGTCCCTACAGATCGCCAGGGCCACACACCCACAGCTCTCCATCCCTCTCACTACGCTGTGATGCCTCGCGATCTCCAGAGGCCGCCGGGCCAAGGATTTCCATACCTGCTTACCGGGATCCATCACACGAGGTGCCAAGAGTTAGCGGTAATTCTCGACACCCATCCCTGCCGATAGCGATCGCTACGTCTCGCTGGCAACAGCCAGCGGCGCCTTTGGCTCTGGGGCCCATGGTGCTCTTGGGAGCCACCAAAGGGCATCGATATCGATCACTCTCCATATGGAGCGCCATCGATGCCTGTCCAATTCCAGGCCTATCGAGAGCCTTCGATATCGATATCGATATCGAAGCCTCTCGATAGGTCCCCAAACCGCTCCTTCTCCGCAGGCATGCATAGCTTTGGCTCGGGGGCCGATGGTGCTCTCGGTAGGCGACGCCGACTATCGACACTGACCGTTTTTCAGGCCAGCGGGCCGTGACGAGTATCCACGTCCCTACAGATCGCCAGGGCCACACACCCACAGCTCTCCATCCCTCTCACTACGCCGTGATCCCTCTGGATCTCCAGAGGCCGCCAGGCCCGTGGATTTCCATACCTGCTTACCGGGATCCATCGCACGAGGTGCCAAGAGGTAGCAGTAACTGTCGACACCCATCCCTGCCGATAGCCATCGCTACGTCTCGCTGGCAACAGCCAGCGGCGCCTTTGGCTCTGGGGCCGATGGTGCTCTTGGGAGCCACCAAAGGGCATCGATATCGATCACTCTCCATATGGAGCGGCATCGATGCCTGTCCAATTCCAGGCCTATCGAGAGCCTTCGATATCGATATCGATATCGAAGCCTCTCGATAGGTCCCCAAACCGCTCCTTCTCCGCAGGCATGCATAGCTTTGGCTCGGGGGCCGATGGTGCTCTCGGTAGGCGACGCCGACTATCGACACTGACCGTTTTTCAGGCCAGCGGGCCGTGACGAGAATCCACGTCCCTACAGATCGCCAGGGCCACACACCCACAGCTCTCCATCCCTCTCACTACGCCGTGATCCCTCTGGATCTCCAGAGGCCGCCAGGCCCATGGATTTCCATACCTGCTTACCGGGATCCATCGCACGAGGTGCCAAGAGTTAGCGGTAACTCTCGACACCCATCCCTGCCGACACCCATCGCTACCTCTGGCTGGAGACAGCCAGCGGCGCCTTTGGCTCTGGGGCCGATGGTGCTCTTGGGAGCCACCAAAGGGCATCGATATCGATCACTCTCCATATGGAGCGCCATCGATGCCTGTCCAATTCCAGGCCTATCGAGAGCCTTCGATATCGATATCGATATCGAAGCCTCTCGATAGGTCCCCAAACCGCTCCTTCTCCGCAGGCATGCATAGCTTTGGCTCGGGGGCCGATGGTGCTCTCGGTAGGCGACGCCGACTATCGACACTGACCGTTTTTCAGGCCAGCGGGCCGTGACGAGTATCCACGTCCCTACAGATCGCCAGGGCCACACACCCACAGCTCTCCATCCCTCTCACTACGCTGTGATCCCTCTGGATCGCCAGAGGCCGCCAGGCCCGTGGATTTCCATACCTGCTTACTGGAATACATCACACGAGGTGCCAAGAGTTAGCGGTAATTCTCGACACCCATCCCTGCCGATAGCGATCGCTACGTCTCGCTGGCAACAGTCAGCGGTGCCTTTGGCTCTGGGGCCGATGGTGCTCTTGGGAGCCACCAAAGGGCATCGATATCGATCACTCTCCATATGGAGCGCCATCGATGCCTGTCCAATTCCAGGCCTATCGAGAGCCTTCGATATCGATATCGATATCGAAGCCTCTCGATAGGTCCCCAAACCGCTCCTTCTCCGCAGGCATGCATAGCTTTGGCTCGGGGGCCGATGGTGCTCTCGGTAGGCGACGCCGACTATCGACACTGACCGTTTTTCAGGCCAGCGGGCCGTGACGAGTATCCACGTCCCTACAGATCGCCAGGGCCACACACCCACAGCTCTCCATCCCTCTCACTACGCCGTGATCCCTCTGGATCTCCAGAGGCCGCCAGGCCCGTGGATTTCCATACCTGCTTACTGGAATCCATCACACGAGGTGCCAAGAGGTAGCAGTAACTGTCGACACCCATCCCTGCCGATAGCCATCGCTACGTCTCGCTGGCAACAGCCAGCGGCGCCTTTGGCTCTGGGGCCAATGGTGCTCTTGGGAGCCACCAAAGGGCATCGATATCGATCACTCTCCATATGGAGCGGCATCGATGCCTGTCCAATTCCAGGCCTATCGAGAGCCTTCGATATCGATATCGATATCGAAGCCTCTCGATAGGTCCCCAAACCGCTCCTTCTCCGCAGGCATGCATAGCTTTGGCTCGGGGGCCGATGGTGCTCTCGGTAGGCGATGCCGACTATCGACACTGACCGTTTTTCAGGCCAGCGGGCCGTGACGAGTATCCACGTCCCTACAGATCGCCAGGGCCACACACCCACAGCTCTCCATCCCTCTCACTACGCCGTGATCCCTCTGGATCTCCAGAGGCCGCCAGGCCCATGGATTTCCATACCTGCTTACCGGGATCCATCGCACGAGGTGCCAAGAGTTAGCGGTAACTGTCGACACCCATCCCTGCCGACACCCATCGCTCCCTCTGGCTGGCGACAGCCAGCGGCGCCTTTGGCTCTGGGGCCCATGGTGCTCTTGGGAGCCACCAAAGGGCATCGATATCGATCACTCTCCATATGGAGCGGCATCGATGCCTGTCCAATTCCAGGCCTATCGAGAGCCTTCGATATCGATATCGATATCGAAGCCTCTCGATAGGTCCCCAAACCGCTCCTTCTCCGCAGGCATGCATAGCTTTGGCTCGGGGGCCGATGGTGCTCTCGGTAGGCGACGCCGACTATCGACACTGACCGTTTTTCAGGCCAGCGGGCCGTGACGAGTATCCACGTCCCTACAGATCGCCAGGGCCACACACCCACAGCTCTCCATCCCTCTCACTACGCCGTGATCCCTCTGGATCTCCAGAGGCCGCCAGGCCCATGGATTTCCATACCTGCTTACCGGGATCCATCGCACGAGGTGCCAAGAGTTAGCGGTAACTCTCGACACCCATCCCTGCCGACACCCATCGCTCCCTCTGGCTGGCGACAGCCAGCGGCGCCTTTGGCTCTGGGGCCGATGGTGCTCTTGGGAGCCACCAAAGGGCATCGATATCGATCACTCTCCATATGGAGCGGCATCGATGCCTGTCCAATTCCAGGCCTATCGAGAGCCTTCGATATCGATATCGATATCGAAGCCTCTCGATAGGTCCCCAAACCGCTCCTTCTCCGCAGGCATGCATAGCTTTGGCTCGGGGGCCGATGGTGCTCTCGGTAGGCGACGCCGACTATCGACACTGACCGTTTTTCAGGCCAGCGGGCCGTGACGAGTATCCACGTCCCTACAGATCGCCAGGGCCACACACCCACAGCTCTCCATCCCTCTCACTACGCCGTGATCCCTCTGGATCTCCAGAGGCCGCCAGGCCCATGGATTTCCATACCTGCTTACCGGGATCCATCACACGAGGTGCCAAGAGTTAGCGGTAACTCTCGACACCCATCCCTGACGATAGCCATCGCTACGTCTCGCTGGCAACAGCCAGCGGCGCCTTTGGCTCTGGGGCCAATGGTGCTCTTGGGAGCCACCAAATGGCATCGATATCGATCACTCTCCATATGGAGCGCCATCGATGCCTGTCCAATTCCAGGCCTATCGAGAGCCTTCGATATCGATATCGATATCGAAGCCTCTCGATAGGTCCCCAAACCGCTCCTTCTCCGCAGGCATGCATAGCTTTGGCTCGGGGGCCGATGGTGCTCTCGGTAGGCGACGCCGACTATCGACACTGACCGTTTTTCAGGCCAGCGGGCCGTGACGAGTATCCACGTCCCTACAGATCGCCAGGGCCACACACCCACAGCTCTCCATCCCTCTCACTACGCCGTGATCCCTCTGGATCTCCAGAGGCCGCCAGGCCCATGGATTTCCATACCTGCTTACCGCGATCCATCACACGAGGTGCCAAGAGTTAGCGGTAACTCTCGACACCCATCCCTGCCAACACCCATCACTACCTCTGGCTGGAGACAGCCAGCGGCGCCTTTGGCTCTGGGGCCGATGGTGCTCTTGGGAGCCACCAAAGGGCATCGATATCGATCACTCTCCATATGGAGCGGCATCGATGCCTGTCCAATTCCAGGCCTATCGAGAGCCTTCGATATCGATATCGATATCGAAGCCTCTCGATAGGTCCCCAAACCGCTCCTTCTCCGCAGGCATGCATAGCTTTGGCTCGGGGGCCGATGGTGCTCTCGGTAGGCGACGCCGACTATCGACACTGACCGTTTTTCAGGCCAGCGGGCCGTGACGAGTATCCACGTCCCTACAGATCGCCAGGGCCACACACCCACAGCTCTCCATCCCTCTCACTACGCCGTGATCCCTCTGGATCTCCAGAGGCCGCCAGGCCCATGGATTTCCATACCTGCTTACCGGGATCCATCACACGAGGTGCCAAGAGTTAGCGGTAACTCTCGACACCCATCCCTGCCGACACCCATCACTACCTCTGGCTGGCGACAGCCAGCGGCGCCTTTGGCTCTGGGGCCCATGGTGCTCTTGGGAGCCACCAAAGGGCATCGATATCGATCACTCTCCATATGGAGCGGCATCGATGCCTGTCCAATTCCAGGCCTATCGAGAGCCTTCGATATCGATATCGATATCGAAGCCTCTCGATAGGTCCCCAAACCGCTCCTTCTCCGCAGGCATGCATAGCTTTGGCTCGGGGGCCGATGGTGCTCTCGGTAGGCGACGCCGACTATCGACACTGACCGTTTTTCAGGCCAGCGGGCCGTGACGAGTATCCACGTCCCTACAGATCGCCAGGGCCACACACCCACAGCTCTCCATCCCTCTCACTACGCCGTGATCCCTCTGGATCTCCAGAGGCCGCCAGGCCCGTGGATTTCCATACCTGCTTACTGGAATCCATCACACGAGGTGCCAAGAGGTAGCAGTAACTGTCGACACCCATCCCTGCCGATAGCCATCGCTACGTCTCGCTGGCAACAGCCAGCGGCGCCTTTGGCTCTGGGGCCGATGGTGCTCTTGGGAGCCACCAAAGGGCATCGATATCGATCACTCTCCATATGGAGCGGCATCGATGCCTGTCCAATTCCAGGCCTATCGAGAGCCTTCGATATCGATATCGATATCGAAGCCTCTCGATAGGTCCCCAAACCGCTCCTTCTCCGCAGGCATGCATAGCTTTGGCTCGGGGGCCGATGGTGCTCTCGGTAGGCGACGCCGACTATCGACACTGACCGTTTTTCAGGCCAGCGGGCCGTGACGAGTATCCACGTCCCTACAGATCGCCAGGGCCACACACCCACAGCTCTCCATCCCTCTCACTACGCCGTGATCCCTCTGGATCTCCAGAGGCCGCCAGGCCCGTGGATTTCCATACCTGCTTACCGGGATCCATCACACGAGGTGCCAAGAGTTAGCGGTAACTCTCGACACCCATCCCTGACGATAGCCATCGCTACGTCTCGCTGGCAACAGCCAGCGGCGCCTTTGGCTCTGGGGCCAATGGTGCTCTTGGGAGCCACCAAATGGCATCGATATCGATCACTCTCCATATGGAGCGCCATCGATGCCTGTCCAATTCCAGGCCTATCGAGAGCCTTCGATATCGATATCGATATCGAAGCCTCTCGATAGGTCCCCAAACCGCTCCTTCTCCGCAGGCATGCATAGCTTTGGCTCGGGGGCCGATGGTGCTCTCGGTAGGCGACGCCGACTATCGACACTGACCGTTTTTCAGGCCAGCGGGCCGTGACGAGTATCCACGTCCCTACAGATCGCCAGGGCCACACACCCACAGCTCTCCATCCCTCTCACTACGCCGTGATCCCTCTGGATCTCCAGAGGCCGCCAGGCCCGTGGATTTCCATACCTGCTTACCGCGATCCATCACACGAGGTGCCAAGAGTTAGCGGTAACTCTCGACACCCATCCCTGCCAACACCCATCACTACCTCTGGCTGGAGACAGCCAGCGGCGCCTTTGGCTCTGGGGCCGATGGTGCTCTTGGGAGCCACCAAAGGGCATCGATATCGATCACTCTCCATATGGAGCGGCATTGATGCCTGTCCAATTCCAGGCCTATCGAGAGCCTTCGATATCGATATCGATATCGAAGCCTCTCGATAGGTCCCCAAACCGCTCCTTCTCCGCAGGCATGCATAGCTTTGGCTCGGGGGGCCGATGGTGCTCTCGGTAGGCGACGCCGACTATCGACACTGACCGTTTTTCAGGCCAGCGGGCCGTGACGAGTATCCACGTCCCTACAGATCGCCAGGGCCACACACCCACAGCTCTCCATCCCTCTCACTACGCCGTGATCCCTCTGGATCTCCAGAGGCCGCCAGGCCCATGGATTTCCATACCTGCTTACCGGGATCCATCACACGAGGTGCCAAGAGTTAGCGGTAACTGTCGACACCCATCCCTGACGATAGCCATCACTACCTCTGGCTGGCAACAGCCAGCGGCGCCTTTGGCTCTGGGGCCAATGGTGCTCTTGGGAGCCACCAAAGGGCATCGATATCGATCACTCTCCATATGGAGCGGCATCGATGCCTGTCCAATTCCAGGCCTATCGAGAGCCTTCGATATCGATATCGATATCGAAGCCTCTCGATAGGTCCCCAAACCGCTCCTTCTCCGCAGGCATGCATAGCTTTGGCTCGGGGGCCGATGGTGCTCTCGGTAGGCGACGCCGACTATCGACACTGACCGTTTTTCAGGCCAGCGGGCCGTGACGAGTATCCACGTCCCTACAGATCGCCAGGGCCACACACCCACAGCTCTCCATCCCTCTCACTACGCCGTGATCCCTCTGGATCTCCAGAGGCCGCCAGGCCCGTGGATTTCCATACCTGCTTACTGGAATCCATCACACGAGGTGCCAAGAGGTAGCAGTAACTGTCGACACCCATCCCTGCCGATAGCCATCGCTACGTCTCGCTGGCAACAGCCAGCGGCGCCTTTGGCTCTGGGGCCAATGGTGCTCTTGGGAGCCACCAAAGGGCATCGATATCGATCACTCTCCATATGGAGCGGCATCGATGCCTGTCCAATTCCAGGCCTATCGAGAGCCTTCGATATCGATATCGATATCGAAGCCTCTCGATAGGTCCCCAAACCGCTCCTTCTCCGCAGGCATGCATAGCTTTGGCTCGGGGGCCGATGGTGCTCTCGGTAGGCGATGCCGACTATCGACACTGACCGTTTTTCAGGCCAGCGGGCCGTGACGAGTATCCACGTCCCTACAGATCGCCAGGGCCACACACCCACAGCTCTCCATCCCTCTCACTACGCCGTGATGCCTCGCGATCTCCAGACGTCGCCAGGCCCATGGATTTCCATACCTGCTTACTGGGATCCATCGCACGAGGTGCCAAGAGTTAGCGGTAATTCTCGACACCCATCCCTGCCGACACCCATCGCTCCCTCTGGCTGGCGACAGCCAGCGGCGCCTTTGGCTCTGGGGCCGATGGTGCTCTTGGGAGCCACCAAAGGGCATCGATATCGATCACTCTCCATATGGAGCGGCATCGATGCCTGTCCAATTCCAGGCCTATCGAGAGCCTTCGATATCGATATCGATATCGAAGCCTCTCGATAGGTCCCCAAACCGCTCCTTCTCCGCAGGCATGCATAGCTTTGGCTCGGGGGCCGATGGTGCTCTCGGTAGGCGACGCCGACTATCGACACTGACCGTTTTTCAGGCCAGCGGGCCGTGACGAGTATCCACGTCCCTACAGATCGCCAGGGCCACACACCCACAGCTCTCCATCCCTCTCACTACGCCGTGATCCCTCTGGATCTCCAGAGGCCGCCAGGCCCATGGATTTCCATACCTGCTTACCGGGATCCATCACACGAGGTGCCAAGAGTTAGCGGTAACTCTCGACACCCATCGCTGACGATAGCCATCGCTACGTCTCGCTGGCGACAGCCAGCGGCGCCTTTGGCTCTGGGGCCGATGGTGCTCTTGGGAGCCACCAAAGGGCATCGATATCAATCACTCTCCATATGGAGCGGCATCGATGCCTGTCCAATTCCAGGCCTATCGAGAGCCTTCGATATCGATATCGATATCGAAGCCTCTCGATAGGTCCCCAAACCGCTCCTTCTCCGCAGGCATGCATAGCTTTGGCTCGGGGGCCGATGGTGCTCTCGGTAGGCGACGCCGACTATCGACACTGACCGTTTTTCAGGCCAGCGGGCCGTGACGAGTATCCACGTCCCTACAGATCGCCAGGGCCACACACCCACAGCTCTCCATCCCTCTCACTACGCCGTGATCCCTCTGGATCTCCAGAGGCCGCCAGGCCCGTGGATTTCCATACCTGCTTACCGCGATCCATCACACGAGGTGCCAAGAGTTAGCGGTAACTCTCGACACCCATCCCTGCCAACACCCATCACTACCTCTGGCTGGAGACAGCCAGCGGCGCCTTTGGCTCTGGGGCCGATGGTGCTCTTGGGAGCCACCAAAGGGCATCGATATCGATCACTCTCCATATGGAGCGGCATCGATGCCTGTCCAATTCCAGGCCTATCGAGAGCCTTCGATATCGATATCGATATCGAAGCCTCTCGATAGGTCCCCAAACCGCTCCTTCTCCGCAGGCATGCATAGCTTTGGCTCGGGGGCCGATGGTGCTCTCGGTAGGCGACGCCGACTATCGACACTGACCGTTTTTCAGGCCAGCGGGCCGTGACGAGAATCCACGTCCCTACAGATCGCCAGGGCCACACACCCACAGCTCTCCATCCCTCTCACTACGCCGTGATCCCTCTGGATCTCCAGAGGCCGCCAGGCCCGTGGATTTCCATACCTGCTTACCGCGATCCATCACACGAGGTGCCAAGAGTTAGCGGTAACTCTCGACACCCATCCCTGCCAACACCCATCACTACCTCTGGCTGGAGACAGCCAGCGGCGCCTTTGGCTCTGGGGCCGATGGTGCTCTTGGGAGCCACCAAAGGGCATCGATATCGATCACTCTCCATATGGAGCGGCATCGATGCCTGTCCAATTCCAGGCCTATCGAGAGCCTTCGATATCGATATCGATATCGAAGCCTCTCGATAGGTCCCCAAACCGCTCCTTCTCCGCAGGCATGCATAGCTTTGGCTCGGGGGCCGATGGTGCTCTCGGTAGGCGACGCCGACTGTCGACACTGACCGTTTTTCAGGCCAGCGGGCCGTGACGAGAATCCACGTCCCTACAGATCGCCAGGGCCACACACCCACAGCTCTCCATCCCTCTCACTACGCCGTGATCCCTCTGGATCTCCAGAGGCCGCCAGGCCCGTGGATTTCCATACCTGCTTACCGGGATCCATCACACGAGGTGCCAAGAGTTAGCGGTAACTGTCGACACCCATCCCTGACGATAGCCATCGCTACGTCTCGCTGGCGACAGCCAGCGGTGCCTTTGGCTCTGGGGCCGATGGTGCTCTTGGGAGCCACCAAAGGGCATCGATATCGATCACTCTCCATATGGAGCGGCATTGATGCCTGTCCAATTCCAGGCCTATCGAGAGCCTTCGATATCGATATCGATATCGAAGCCTCTCGATAGGTCCCCAAACCGCTCCTTCTCCGCAGGCATGCATAGCTTTGGCTCGGGGGGCCGATGGTGCTCTCGGTAGGCGACGCCGACTATCGACACTGACCGTTTTTCAGGCCAGCGGGCCGTGACGAGTATCCACGTCCCTACAGATCGCCAGGGCCACACACCCACAGCTCTCCATCCCTCTCACTACGCCGTGATCCCTCTGGATCTCCAGAGGCCGCCAGGCCCATGGATTTCCATACCTGCTTACCGGGATCCATCACACGAGGTGCCAAGAGTTAGCGGTAACTGTCGACACCCATCCCTGACGATAGCCATCACTACCTCTGGCTGGCAACAGCCAGCGGCGCCTTTGGCTCTGGGGCCAATGGTGCTCTTGGGAGCCACCAAAGGGCATCGATATCGATCACTCTCCATATGGAGCGGCATCGATGCCTGTCCAATTCCAGGCCTATCGAGAGCCTTCGATATCGATATCGATATCGAAGCCTCTCGATAGGTCCCCAAACCGCTCCTTCTCCGCAGGCATGCATAGCTTTGGCTCGGGGGCCGATGGTGCTCTCGGTAGGCGACGCCGACTATCGACACTGACCGTTTTTCAGGCCAGCGGGCCGTGACGAGTATCCACGTCCCTACAGATCGCCAGGGCCACACACCCACAGCTCTCCATCCCTCTCACTACGCCGTGATCCCTCTGGATCTCCAGAGGCCGCCAGGCCCGTGGATTTCCATACCTGCTTACTGGAATCCATCACACGAGGTGCCAAGAGGTAGCAGTAACTGTCGACACCCATCCCTGCCGATAGCCATCGCTACGTCTCGCTGGCAACAGCCAGCGGCGCCTTTGGCTCTGGGGCCAATGGTGCTCTTGGGAGCCACCAAAGGGCATCGATATCGATCACTCTCCATATGGAGCGGCATCGATGCCTGTCCAATTCCAGGCCTATCGAGAGCCTTCGATATCGATATCGATATCGAAGCCTCTCGATAGGTCCCCAAACCGCTCCTTCTCCGCAGGCATGCATAGCTTTGGCTCGGGGGCCGATGGTGCTCTCGGTAGGCGACGCCGACTATCGACACTGACCGTTTTTCAGGCCAGCGGGCCGTGACGAGTATCCACGTCCCTACAGATCGCCAGGGCCACACACCCACAGCTCTCCATCCCTCTCACTACGCCGTGATGCCTCGCGATCTCCAGACGTCGCCAGGCCCATGGATTTCCATACCTGCTTACTGGGATCCATCGCACGAGGTGCCAAGAGTTAGCGGTAATTCTCGACACCCATCCCTGCCGACACCCATCGCTCCCTCTGGCTGGCGACAGCCAGCGGCGCCTTTGGCTCTGGGGCCGATGGTGCTCTTGGGAGCCACCAAAGGGCATCGATATCGATCACTCTCCATATGGAGCGGCATCGATGCCTGTCCAATTCCAGGCCTATCGAGAGCCTTCGATATCGATATCGATATCGAAGCCTCTCGATAGGTCCCCAAACCGCTCCTTCTCCGCAGGCATGCATAGCTTTGGCTCGGGGGCCGATGGTGCTCTCGGTAGGCGACGCCGACTATCGACACTGACCGTTTTTCAGGCCAGCGGGCCGTGACGAGTATCCACGTCCCTACAGATCGCCAGGGCCACACACCCACAGCTCTCCATCCCTCTCACTACGCCGTGATCCCTCTGGATCTCCAGAGGCCGCCAGGCCCATGGATTTCCATACCTGCTTACCGGGATCCATCACACGAGGTGCCAAGAGTTAGCGGTAACTCTCGACACCCATCGCTGACGATAGCCATCGCTACGTCTCGCTGGCGACAGCCAGCGGCGCCTTTGGCTCTGGGGCCGATGGTGCTCTTGGGAGCCACCAAAGGGCATCGATATCAATCACTCTCCATATGGAGCGGCATCGATGCCTGTCCAATTCCAGGCCTATCGAGAGCCTTCGATATCGATATCGATATCGAAGCCTCTCGATAGGTCCCCAAACCGCTCCTTCTCCGCAGGCATGCATAGCTTTGGCTCGGGGGCCGATGGTGCTCTCGGTAGGCGACGCCGACTATCGACACTGACCGTTTTTCAGGCCAGCGGGCCGTGACGAGTATCCACGTCCCTACAGATCGCCAGGGCCACACACCCACAGCTCTCCATCCCTCTCACTACGCCGTGATCCCTCTGGATCTCCAGAGGCCGCCAGGCCCGTGGATTTCCATACCTGCTTACCGCGATCCATCACACGAGGTGCCAAGAGTTAGCGGTAACTCTCGACACCCATCCCTGCCAACACCCATCACTACCTCTGGCTGGAGACAGCCAGCGGCGCCTTTGGCTCTGGGGCCGATGGTGCTCTTGGGAGCCACCAAAGGGCATCGATATCGATCACTCTCCATATGGAGCGGCATCGATGCCTGTCCAATTCCAGGCCTATCGAGAGCCTTCGATATCGATATCGATATCGAAGCCTCTCGATAGGTCCCCAAACCGCTCCTTCTCCGCAGGCATGCATAGCTTTGGCTCGGGGGCCGATGGTGCTCTCGGTAGGCGACGCCGACTATCGACACTGACCGTTTTTCAGGCCAGCGGGCCGTGGCGAGTATCCACGTCCCTACAGATCGCCAGGGCCACACACCCACAGCTCTCCATCCCTCTCACTACGCTGTGATTCCTCTGGATCTCCAGAGGCTGCCAGGCCCATGGATTTCCATACCTGCTTACTGGGATCCATCACACGAGGTGCCAAGAGTTAGCGGTAATTCTCGACACCCATCCCTGCCGATAACCATCGCTACGTCTCGCTGGCGACAGCCAGCGGCGCCTTTGGCTCTGGGGCCCATGGTGCTCTTGGGAGCCACCAAAGGGCATCGATATCGATCACTCTCCATATGGAGCGGCATCGATGCCTGTCCAATTCCAGGCCTATCGAGAGCCTTCGATATCGATATCGATATCGAAGCCTCTCGATAGGTCCCCAAACCGCTCCTTCTCCGCAGGCATGCATAGCTTTGGCTCGGGGGCCGATGGTGCTCTCGGTAGGCGACGCCGACTATCGACACTGACCGTTTTTCAGGCCAGCGGGCCGTGACGAGTATCCACGTCCCTACAGATCGCCAGGGCCACACACCCACAGCTCTCCATCCCTCTCACTACGCCGTGATCCCTCTGGATCTCCAGAGGCCGCCAGGCCCATGGATTTCCATACCTGCTTACCGGGATCCATCACACGAGGTGCCAAGAGTTAGCGGTAACTCTCGACACCCATCCCTGCCGACACCCATCACTACCTCTGGCTGGCGACAGCCAGTGGCGCCTTTGGCTCTGGGGCCCATGGTGCTCTTGGGAGCCACCAAAGGGCATCGATATCGATCACTCTCCATATGGAGCGGCATCGATGCCTGTCCAATTCCAGGCCTATCGAGAGCCTTCGATATCGATATCGATATCGAAGCCTCTCGATAGGTCCCCAAACCGCTCCTTCTCCGCAGGCATGCATAGCTTTGGCTCGGGGGCCGATGGTGCTCTCGGTAGGCGACGCCGACTATCGACACTGACCGTTTTTCAGGCCAGCGGGCCGTGACGAGTATCCACGTCCCTACAGATCGCCAGGGCCACACACCCACAGCTCTCCATCCCTCTCACTACGCCGTGATCCCTCTGGATCTCCAGAGGCCGCCAGGCCCGTGGATTTCCATACCTGCTTACTGGAATCCATCACACGAGGTGCCAAGAGGTAGCAGTAACTGTCGACACCCATCCCTGCCGATAGCCATCGCTACGTCTCGCTGGCAACAGCCAGCGGCGCCTTTGGCTCTGGGGCCAATGGTGCTCTTGGGAGCCACCAAAGGGCATCGATATCAATCACTCTCCATATGGAGCGGCATCGATGCCTGTCCAATTCCAGGCCTATCGAGAGCCTTCGATATCGATATCGATATCGAAGCCTCTCGATAGGTCCCCAAACCGCTCCTTCTCCGCAGGCATGCATAGCTTTGGCTCGGGGGCCGATGGTGCTCTCGGTAGGCGATGCCGACTATCGACACTGACCGTTTTTCAGGCCAGCGGGCCGTGACGAGTATCCACGTCCCTACAGATCGCCAGGGCCACACACCCACAGCTCTCCATCCCTCTCACTACGCCGTGATCCCTCTGGATCTCCAGAGGCCGCCAGGCCCGTGGATTTCCATACCTGCTTACTGGGATCCATCGCACGAGGTGCCAAGAGTTAGCGGTAACTGTCGACACCCATCCCTGCCGACACCCATCGCTCCCTCTGGCTGGCGACAGCCAGCGGCGCCTTTGGCTCTGGGGCCGATGGTGCTCTTGGGAGCCACCAAAGGGCATCGATATCGATCACTCTCCATATGGAGCGGCATCGATGCCTGTCCAATTCCAGGCCTATCGAGAGCCTTCGATATCGATATCGATATCGAAGCCTCTCGATAGGTCCCCAAACCGCTCCTTCTCCGCAGGCATGCATAGCTTTGGCTCGGGGGCCGATGGTGCTCTCGGTAGGCGACGCCGACTATCGACACTGACCGTTTTTCAGGCCAGCGGGCCGTGACGAGTATCCACGTCCCTACAGATCGCCAGGGCCACACACCCACAGCTCTCCATCCCTCTCACTACGCCGTGATCCCTCTGGATCTCCAGAGGCCGCCAGGCCCATGGATTTCCATACCTGCTTACCGGGATCCATCACACGAGGTGCCAAGAGTTAGCGGTAACTCTCGACACCCATCCCTGACGATAGCCATCGCTACGTCTCGCTGGCAACAGCCAGCGGCGCCTTTGGCTCTGGGGCCAATGGTGCTCTTGGGAGCCACCAAATGGCATCGATATCGATCACTCTCCATATGGAGCGCCATCGATGCCTGTCCAATTCCAGGCCTATCGAGAGCCTTCGATATCGATATCGATATCGAAGCCTCTCGATAGGTCCCCAAACCGCTCCTTCTCCGCAGGCATGCATAGCTTTGGCTCGGGGGCCGATGGTGCTCTCGGTAGGCGACGCCGACTATCGACACTGACCGTTTTTCAGGCCAGCGGGCCGTGACGAGTATCCACGTCCCTACAGATCGCCAGGGCCACACACCCACAGCTCTCCATCCCTCTCACTACGCCGTGATCCCTCTGGATCTCCAGAGGCCGCCAGGCCCATGGATTTCCATACCTGCTTACCGGGATCCATCGCACGAGGTGCCAAGAGTTAGCGGTAACTCTCGACACCCATCCCTGCCGACACCCATCGCTCCCTCTGGCTGGCGACAGCCAGCGGCGCCTTTGGCTCTGGGGCCGATGGTGCTCTTGGGAGCCACCAAAGGGCATCGATATCGATCACTCTCCATATGGAGCGGCATCGATGCCTGTCCAATTCCAGGCCTATCGAGAGCCTTCGATATCGATATCGATATCGAAGCCTCTCGATAGGTCCCCAAACCGCTCCTTCTCCGCAGGCATGCATAGCTTTGGCTCGGGGGCCGATGGTGCTCTCGGTAGGCGACGCCGACTATCGACACTGACCGTTTTTCAGGCCAGCGGGCCGTGACGAGTATCCACATCCCTACAGATCGCCAGGGCCACACACTCACAGCTCTCGGTCCCTCTCACTACGCTGTGATGCCTCTGGATCTCCAGAGGCCGCCAGGCCCATGGATTTCCATACCTGCTTACCGGGATCCATCACACGAGGTGCCAAGAGTTAGCGGTAACTCTCGACACCCATCCCTGACGATAGCCATCGCTACGTCTCGCTGGCAACAGCCAGCGGCGCCTTTGGCTCTGGGGCCAATGGTGCTCTTGGGAGCCACCAAATGGCATCGATATCGATCACTCTCCATATGGAGCGCCATCGATGCCTGTCCAATTCCAGGCCTATCGAGAGCCTTCGATATCGATATCGATATCGAAGCCTCTCGATAGGTCCCCAAACCGCTCCTTCTCCGCAGGCATGCATAGCTTTGGCTCGGGGGCCGATGGTGCTCTCGGTAGGCGACGCCGACTATCGACACTGACCGTTTTTCAGGCCAGCGGGCCGTGACGAGTATCCACGTCCCTACAGATCGCCAGGGCCACACACCCACAGCTCTCCATCCCTCTCACTACGCCGTGATCCCTCTGGATCTCCAGAGGCCGCCAGGCCCGTGGATTTCCATACCTGCTTACCGCGATCCATCACACGAGGTGCCAAGAGTTAGCGGTAACTCTCGACACCCATCCCTGCCAACACCCATCACTACCTCTGGCTGGAGACAGCCAGCGGCGCCTTTGGCTCTGGGGCCGATGGTGCTCTTGGGAGCCACCAAAGGGCATCGATATCGATCACTCTCCATATGGAGCGGCATTGATGCCTGTCCAATTCCAGGCCTATCGAGAGCCTTCGATATCGATATCGATATCGAAGGCTCTCGATAGGTCCCCAAACCGCTCCTTCTCCGCAGGCATGCATAGCTTTGGCTCGGGGGCCGATGGTGCTCTCGGTAGGCGACGCCGACTATCGACACTGACCGTTTTTCAGGCCAGCGGGCCGTGGCGAGTATCCACGTCCCTACAGATCGCCAGGGCCACACACCCACAGCTCTCCATCCCTCTCACTACGCCGTGATCCCTCTGGATCTCCAGAGGCCGCCAGGCCCGTGGATTTCCATACCTGCTTACTGGAATCCATCACACGAGGTGCCAAGAGGTAGCAGTAACTGTCGACACCCATCCCTGCCGATAGCCATCGCTACGTCTCGCTGGCAACAGCCAGCGGCGCCTTTGGCTCTGGGGCCAATGGTGCTCTTGGGAGCCACCAAAGGGCATCGATATCGATCACTCTCCATATGGAGCGCCATCGATGCCTGTCCAATTCCAGGCCTATCGAGAGCCTTCGATATCGATATCGATATCGAAGCCTCTCGATAGGTCCCCAAACCGCTCCTTCTCCGCAGGCATGCATAGCTTTGGCTCGGGGGCCGATGGTGCTCTCGGTAGGCGACGCCGACTATCGACACTGACCGTTTTTCAGGCCAGCGGGCCGTGACGAGTATCCACGTCCCTACAGATCGCCAGGGCCACACACCCACAGCTCTCCATCCCTCTCACTACGCCGTGATCCCTCTGGATCTCCAGAGGCCGCCAGGCCCGTGGATTTCCATACCTGCTTACTGGAATCCATCACACGAGGTGCCAAGAGGTAGCAGTAACTGTCGACACCCATCCCTGCCGATAGCCATCGCTACGTCTCGCTGGCAACAGCCAGCGGCGCCTTTGGCTCTGGGGCCAATGGTGCTCTTGGGAGCCACCAAAGGGCATCGATATCGATCACTCTCCATATGGAGCGGCATCGATGCCTGTCCAATTCCAGGCCTATCGAGAGCCTTCGATATCGATATCGATATCGAAGCCTCTCGATAGGTCCCCAAACCGCTCCTTCTCCGCAGGCATGCATAGCTTTGGCTCGGGGGCCGATGGTGCTCTCGGTAGGCGATGCCGACTATCGACACTGACCGTTTTTCAGGCCAGCGGGCCGTGACGAGTATCCACGTCCCTACAGATCGCCAGGGCCACACACCCACAGCTCTCCATCCCTCTCACTACGCCGTGATCCCTCTGGATCTCCAGAGGCCGCCAGGCCCATGGATTTCCATACCTGCTTACCGGGATCCATCGCACGAGGTGCCAAGAGTTAGCGGTAACTGTCGACACCCATCCCTGCCGACACCCAGCGCTCCCTCTGGCTGGCGACAGCCAGCGGCGCCTTTGGCTCTGGGGCCGATGGTGCTCTTGGGAGCCACCAAAGGGCATCGATATCGATCACTCTCCATATGGAGCGGCATCGATGCCTGTCCAATTCCAGGCCTATCGAGAGCCTTCGATATCGATATCGATATCGAAGCCTCTCGATAGGTCCCCAAACCGCTCCTTCTCCGCAGGCATGCATAGCTTTGGCTCGGGGGCCGATGGTGCTCTCGGTAGGCGACGCCGACTATCGACACTGACCGTTTTTCAGGCCAGCGGGCCGTGACGAGTATCCACGTCCCTACAGATCGCCAGGGCCACACACCCACAGCTCTCCATCCCTCTCACTACGCCGTGATCCCTCTGGATCTCCAGAGGCCGCCAGGCCCATGGATTTCCATACCTGCTTACCAGGATCCATCACACGAGGTGCCAAGAGTTAGCGGTAATTCTCGACACCCATCCCTGACGATAGCCATCGCTACGTCTCGCTGGCAACAGCCAGCGGCGCCTTTGGCTCTGGGGCCGATGGTGCTCTTGGGAGCCACCAAAGGGCATCGATATCGATCACTCTCCATATGGAGCGGCATCGATGCCTGTCCAATTCCAGGCCTATCGAGAGCCTTCGATATCGATATCGATATCGAAGCCTCTCGATAGGTCCCCAAACCGCTCCTTCTCCGCAGGCATGCATAGCTTTGGCTCGGGGGCCGATGGTGCTCTCGGTAGGCGACGCCGACTATCGACACTGACCGTTTTTCAGGCCAGCGGGCCGTGACGAGTATCCACGTCCCTACAGATCGCCAGGGCCACACACCCACAGCTCTCCATCCCTCCCACTACGCCGTGATCCCTCTGGATCTCCAGAGGCCGCCAGGCCCATGGATTTCCATACCTGCTTACCGGGATCCATCACACGAGGTGCCAAGAGTTAGCGGTAATTCTCGACACCCATCCCTGCCGATAGCCATCGCTACGTCTCGCTGGCAACAGCCAGCGGCGCCTTTGGCTCTGGGGCCCATGGTGCTCTTGGGAGCCACCAAAGGGCATCGATATCGATCACTCTCCATATGGAGCGGCATCGATGCCTGTCCAATTCCAGGCCTATCGAGAGCCTTCGATATCGATATCGATATCGAAGCCTCTCGATAGGTCCCCAAACCGCTCCTTCTCCGCAGGCATGCATAGCTTTGGCTCGGGGGCCGATGGTGCTCTCGGTAGGCGACGCCGACTATCGACACTGACCGTTTTTCAGGCCAGCGGGCCGTGGCGAGTATCCACGTCCCTACAGATCGCCAGGGCCACACAGCCACAGCTCTCCATCCCTCTCACTACGCTGTGATGCCTCGCGATCTCCAGAGGCTGCCAGGCCCATGGATTTCCATACCTGCTTACTGGGATCCATCACACGAGGTGCCAAGAGTTAGCGGTAATTCTCGACACCCATCCCTGCCGATAGCCATCGCTACGTCTCGCTGGCGACAGCCAGCGGCGCCTTTGGCTCTGGGGCCGATGGTGCTCTTGGGAGCCACCAAAGGGCATCGATATCGATCACTCTCCATATGGAGCGGCATTGATGCCTGTCCAATTCCAGGCCTATCGAGAGCCTTCGATATCGATATCGATATCGAAGCCTCTCGATAGGTCCCCAAACCGCTCCTTCTCCGCAGGCATGCATAGCTTTGGCTCGGGGGGCCGATGGTGCTCTCGGTAGGCGACGCCGACTATCGACACTGACCGTTTTTCAGGCCAGCGGGCCGTGACGAGTATCCACGTCCCTACAGATCGCCAGGGCCACACACCCACAGCTCTCCATCCCTCTCACTACGCCGTGATCCCTCTGGATCTCCAGAGGCCGCCAGGCCCATGGATTTCCATACCTGCTTACCGGGATCCATCACACGAGGTGCCAAGAGTTAGCGGTAACTGTCGACACCCATCCCTGACGATAGCCATCACTACCTCTGGCTGGCAACAGCCAGCGGCGCCTTTGGCTCTGGGGCCAATGGTGCTCTTGGGAGCCACCAAAGGGCATTGATATCGATCACTCTCCATATGGAGCGGCATCGATGCCTGTCCAATTCCAGGCCTATCGAGAGCCTTCGATATCGATATCGATATCGAAGCCTCTCGATAGGTCCCCAAACCGCTCCTTCTCCGCAGGCATGCATAGCTTTGGCTCGGGGGCCGATGGTGCTCTCGGTAGGCGACGCCGACTATCGACACTGACCGTTTTTCAGGCCAGCGGGCCGTGACGAGTATCCACGTCCCTACAGATCGCCAGGGCCACACACCCACAGCTCTCCATCCCTCTCACTACGCCGTGATCCCTCTGGATCTCCAGAGGCCGCCAGGCCCGTGGATTTCCATACCTGCTTACTGGAATCCATCACACGAGGTGCCAAGAGGTAGCAGTAACTGTCGACACCCATCCCTGCCGATAGCCATCGCTACGTCTCGCTGGCAACAGCCAGCGGCGCCTTTGGCTCTGGGGCCAATGGTGCTCTTGGGAGCCACCAAAGGGCATCGATATCGATCACTCTCCATATGGAGCGGCATCGATGCCTGTCCAATTCCAGGCCTATCGAGAGCCTTCGATATCGATATCGATATCGAAGCCTCTCGATAGGTCCCCAAACCGCTCCTTCTCCGCAGGCATGCATAGCTTTGGCTCGGGGGCCGATGGTGCTCTCGGTAGGCGATGCCGACTATCGACACTGACCGTTTTTCAGGCCAGCGGGCCGTGACGAGTATCCACGTCCCTACAGATCGCCAGGGCCACACACCCACAGCTCTCCATCCCTCTCACTACGCCGTGATGCCTCGCGATCTCCAGACGTCGCCAGGCCCATGGATTTCCATACCTGCTTACCGGGATCCATCGCACGAGGTGCCAAGAGTTAGCGGTAATTCTCGACACCCATCCCTGCCGACACCCATCGCTCCCTCTGGCTGGCGACAGCCAGCGGCGCCTTTGGCTCTGGGGCCGATGGTGCTCTTGGGAGCCACCAAAGGGCATCGATATCGATCACTCTCCATATGGAGCGGCATCGATGCCTGTCCAATTCCAGGCCTATCGAGAGCCTTCGATATCGATATCGATATCGAAGCCTCTCGATAGGTCCCCAAACCGCTCCTTCTCCGCAGGCATGCATAGCTTTGGCTCGGGGGCCGATGGTGCTCTCGGTAGGCGACGCCGACTATCGACACTGACCGTTTTTCAGGCCAGCGGGCCGTGACGAGTATCCACGTCCCTACAGATCGCCAGGGCCACACACCCACAGCTCTCCATCCCTCTCACTACGCCGTGATCCCTCTGGATCTCCAGAGGCCGCCAGGCCCATGGATTTCCATACCTGCTTACCGGGATCCATCACACGAGGTGCCAAGAGTTAGCGGTAACTCTCGACACCCATCGCTGACGATAGCCATCGCTACGTCTCGCTGGCGACAGCCAGCGGCGCCTTTGGCTCTGGGGCCGATGGTGCTCTTGGGAGCCACCAAAGGGCATCGATATCAATCACTCTCCATATGGAGCGGCATCGATGCCTGTCCAATTCCAGGCCTATCGAGAGCCTTCGATATCGATATCGATATCGAAGCCTCTCGATAGGTCCCCAAACCGCTCCTTCTCCGCAGGCATGCATAGCTTTGGCTCGGGGGCCGATGGTGCTCTCGGTAGGCGACGCCGACTATCGACACTGACCGTTTTTCAGGCCAGCGGGCCGTGACGAGTATCCACGTCCCTACAGATCGCCAGGGCCACACACCCACAGCTCTCCATCCCTCTCACTGTGCCGTGATCCCTTTGGATATCCAGAGGCCGCCAGGCCCGTGGATTTCCATACCTGCTTACTGGAATCCATCACACGAGGTGCCAAGAGGTAGCAGTAACTGTCGACACCCATCCCTGCCGATAGCCATCGCTACGTCTCGCTGGCAACAGCCAGCGGCGCCTTTGGCTCTGGGGCCCATGGTGCTCTTGGGAGCCACCAAAGGGCATCGATATCGATCACTCTCCATATGGAGCGGCATCGATGCCTGTCCAATTCCAGGCCTATCGAGAGCCTTCGATATCGATATCGATATCGAAGCCTCTCGATAGGTCCCCAAACCGCTCCTTCTCCGCAGGCATGCATAGCTTTGGCTCGGGGGCCGATGGTGCTCTCGGTAGGCGATGCCGACTATCGACACTGACCGTTTTTCAGGCCAGCGGGCCGTGACGAGTATCCACGTCCCTACAGATCGCCAGGGCCACACACCCACAGCTCTCCATCCCTCTCACTACGCCGTGATGCCTCGCGATCTCCAGACGTCGCCAGGCCCATGGATTTCCATACCTGCTTACCGGGATCCATCGCACGAGGTGCCAAGTGTTAGCAGTAACTCTCGACACCCATCCCTGACGACACCCATCACTACCTCTGGCTGGCAACAGCCAGCGGCGCCTTTGGCTCTGGGGCCGATGGTGCTCTTGGGAGCCACCAAAGGGCATCGATATCGATCACTCTCCATATGGAGCGGCATCGATGCCTGTCCAATTCCAGGCCTATCGAGAGCCTTCGATATCGATATCGATATCGAAGGCTCTCGATAGGTCCCCAAACCGCTCCTTCTCCGCAGGCATGCATAGCTTTGGCTCGGGGGCCGATGGTGCTCTCGGTAGGCGATGCCGACTATCGACACTGACCGTTTTTCAGGCCAGCGGGCCGTGACGAGTATCCACGTCCCTACAGATCGCCAGGGCCACACACCCACAGCTCTCCATCCCTCTCACTACGCTGTGATGCCTCGCGATCTCCAGAGGCCGCCGGGCCAAGGATTTCCATACCTGCTTACCGGGATCCATCGCACGAGGTGCCAAGAGTTAGCGGTAACTCTCGACACCCATCCCTGACGATAGCCATCGCTACCTCTGGCTGGCGACAGCCAGCGGCGCCTTTGGCTCTGGGGCCGATGGTGCTCTTGGGAGCCACCAAAGGGCATCGATATCGATCACTCTCCATATGGAGCGCCATCGATGCCTGTCCAATTCCAGGCCTATCGAGAGCCTTCGATATCGATATCGATATCGAAGGCTCTCGATAGGTCCCCAAACTGCTCCTTCTCCGCAGGCATGCATAGCTTTGGCTCGGGGGCCGATGGTGCTCTCGGTAGGCGACGCCGACTATCGACACTGACCGTTTTTCAGGCCAGCAGGCCGTGACGAGTATCCACGTCCCTACAGATCGCCAGGGCCACACACCCACAGCTCTCCATCCCTCTCACTACGCCGTGATCCCTCTGGATCTCCAGAGGCCGCCAGGCCCATGGATTTCCATACCTGCTTACCGGGATCCATCGCACGAGGTGCCAAGTGTTAGCAGTAACTCTCGACACCCATCCCTGACGACACCCATCACTACCTCTGGCTGGCAACAGCCAGCGGCGCCTTTGGCTCTGGGGCCGATGGTGCTCTTGGGAGCCACCAAAGGGCATCGATATCGATCACTCTCCATATGGAGCGGCATCGATGCCTGTCCAATTCCAGGCCTATCGAGAGCCTTCGATATCGATATCGATATCGAAGCCTCTCGATAGGTCCCCAAACCGCTCCTTCTCCGCAGGCATGCATAGCTTTGGCTCGGGGGCCGATGGTGCTCTCGGTAGGCGACGCCGACTATCGACACTGACCGTTTTTCAGGCCAGCGGGCCGTGACGAGAATCCACGTCCCTACAGATCGCCAGGGCCACACACCCACAGCTCTCCATCCCTCTCACTACGCCGTGATCCCTCTGGATCTCCAGAGGCCGCCAGGCCCATGGATTTCCATACCTGCTTACCGGGATCCATCGCACGAGGTGCCAAGAGTTAGCAGTAACTCTCGACACCCATCCCTGCCGACACCCATCACTACCTCTGGCTGGCAACAGCCAGCGGCGCCTTTGGCTCTGGGGCCGATGGTGCTCTTGGGAGCCACCAAAGGGCATCGATATCGATCACTCTCCATATGGAGCGCCATCGATGCCTGTCCAATTCCAGGCCTATCGAGAGCCTTCGATATCGATATCGATATCGAAGCCTCTCGATAGGTCCCCAAACCGCTCCTTCTCCGCAGGCATGCATAGCTTTGGCTCGGGGGCCGATGGTGCTCTCGGTAGGCGATGCCGACTATCGACACTGACCGTTTTTCAGGCCAGCGGGCCGTGACGAGTATCCACGTCCCTACAGATCGCCAGGGCCACACACCCACAGCTCTCCATCCCTCTCACTACGCTGTGATGCCTCGCGATCTCCAGAGGCCGCCGGGCCAAGGATTTCCATACCTGCTTACTGGGATCCATCGCACGAGGTGCCAAGAGTTAGCGGTAACTCTCGACACCCATCCCTGACGATAGCCATCGCTACCTCTGGCTGGCGACAGCCAGCGGCGCCTTTGGCTCTGGGGCCGATGGTGCTCTTGGGAGCCACCAAAGGGCATCGATATCGATCACTCTCCATATGGAGCGCCATCGATGCCTGTCCAATTCCAGGCCTATCGAGAGCCTTCGATATCGATATCGATATCGAAGCCTCTCGATAGGTCCCCAAACCGCTCCTTCTCCGCAGGCATGCATAGCTTTGGCTCGGGGGCCGATGGTGCTCTCGGTAGGCGACGCCGACTATCGACACTGACCGTTTTTCAGGCCAGCGGGCCGTGACGAGTATCCACGTCCCTACAGATCGCCAGGGCCACACACCCACAGCTCTCCATCCCTCTCACTGTGCCGTGATCCCTTTGGATATCCAGAGGCCGCCAGGCCCGTGGATTTCCATACCTGCTTACTGGAATCCATCACACGAGGTGCCAAGAGGTAGCAGTAACTGTCGACACCCATCCCTGCCGATAGCCATCGCTACGTCTCGCTGGCAACAGCCAGCGGCGCCTTTGGCTCTGGGGCCCATGGTGCTCTTGGGAGCCACCAAAGGGCATCGATATCGATCACTCTCCATATGGAGCGGCATCGATGCCTGTCCAATTCCAGGCCTATCGAGAGCCTTCGATATCGATATCGATATCGAAGCCTCTCGATAGGTCCCCAAACCGCTCCTTCTCCGCAGGCATGCATAGCTTTGGCTCGGGGGCCGATGGTGCTCTCGGTAGGCGATGCCGACTATCGACACTGACCGTTTTTCAGGCCAGCGGGCCGTGACGAGTATCCACGTCCCTACAGATCGCCAGGGCCACACACCCACAGCTCTCCATCCCTCTCACTACGCCGTGATGCCTCGCGATCTCCAGACGTCGCCAGGCCCATGGATTTCCATACCTGCTTACCGGGATCCATCGCACGAGGTGCCAAGTGTTAGCAGTAACTCTCGACACCCATCCCTGACGACACCCATCACTACCTCTGGCTGGCAACAGCCAGCGGCGCCTTTGGCTCTGGGGCCGATGGTGCTCTTGGGAGCCACCAAAGGGCATCGATATCGATCACTCTCCATATGGAGCGGCATCGATGCCTGTCCAATTCCAGGCCTATCGAGAGCCTTCGATATCGATATCGATATCGAAGGCTCTCGATAGGTCCCCAAACCGCTCCTTCTCCGCAGGCATGCATAGCTTTGGCTCGGGGGCCGATGGTGCTCTCGGTAGGCGATGCCGACTATCGACACTGACCGTTTTTCAGGCCAGCGGGCCGTGACGAGTATCCACGTCCCTACAGATCGCCAGGGCCACACACCCACAGCTCTCCATCCCTCTCACTACGCTGTGATGCCTCGCGATCTCCAGAGGCCGCCGGGCCAAGGATTTCCATACCTGCTTACCGGGATCCATCGCACGAGGTGCCAAGAGTTAGCGGTAACTCTCGACACCCATCCCTGACGATAGCCATCGCTACCTCTGGCTGGCGACAGCCAGCGGCGCCTTTGGCTCTGGGGCCGATGGTGCTCTTGGGAGCCACCAAAGGGCATCGATATCGATCACTCTCCATATGGAGCGCCATCGATGCCTGTCCAATTCCAGGCCTATCGAGAGCCTTCGATATCGATATCGATATCGAAGGCTCTCGATAGGTCCCCAAACTGCTCCTTCTCCGCAGGCATGCATAGCTTTGGCTCGGGGGCCGATGGTGCTCTCGGTAGGCGACGCCGACTATCGACACTGACCGTTTTTCAGGCCAGCAGGCCGTGACGAGTATCCACGTCCCTACAGATCGCCAGGGCCACACACCCACAGCTCTCCATCCCTCTCACTACGCCGTGATCCCTCTGGATCTCCAGAGGCCGCCAGGCCCATGGATTTCCATACCTGCTTACCGGGATCCATCGCACGAGGTGCCAAGTGTTAGCAGTAACTCTCGACACCCATCCCTGACGACACCCATCACTACCTCTGGCTGGCAACAGCCAGCGGCGCCTTTGGCTCTGGGGCCGATGGTGCTCTTGGGAGCCACCAAAGGGCATCGATATCGATCACTCTCCATATGGAGCGGCATCGATGCCTGTCCAATTCCAGGCCTATCGAGAGCCTTCGATATCGATATCGATATCGAAGCCTCTCGATAGGTCCCCAAACCGCTCCTTCTCCGCAGGCATGCATAGCTTTGGCTCGGGGGCCGATGGTGCTCTCGGTAGGCGACGCCGACTATCGACACTGACCGTTTTTCAGGCCAGCGGGCCGTGACGAGAATCCACGTCCCTACAGATCGCCAGGGCCACACACCCACAGCTCTCCATCCCTCTCACTACGCCGTGATCCCTCTGGATCTCCAGAGGCCGCCAGGCCCATGGATTTCCATACCTGCTTACCGGGATCCATCGCACGAGGTGCCAAGAGTTAGCAGTAACTCTCGACACCCATCCCTGCCGACACCCATCACTACCTCTGGCTGGCAACAGCCAGCGGCGCCTTTGGCTCTGGGGCCGATGGTGCTCTTGGGAGCCACCAAAGGGCATCGATATCGATCACTCTCCATATGGAGCGCCATCGATGCCTGTCCAATTCCAGGCCTATCGAGAGCCTTCGATATCGATATCGATATCGAAGCCTCTCGATAGGTCCCCAAACCGCTCCTTCTCCGCAGGCATGCATAGCTTTGGCTCGGGGGCCGATGGTGCTCTCGGTAGGCGATGCCGACTATCGACACTGACCGTTTTTCAGGCCAGCGGGCCGTGACGAGTATCCACGTCCCTACAGATCGCCAGGGCCACACACCCACAGCTCTCCATCCCTCTCACTACGCTGTGATGCCTCGCGATCTCCAGAGGCCGCCGGGCCAAGGATTTCCATACCTGCTTACTGGGATCCATCGCACGAGGTGCCAAGAGTTAGCGGTAACTCTCGACACCCATCCCTGACGATAGCCATCGCTACCTCTGGCTGGCGACAGCCAGCGGCGCCTTTGGCTCTGGGGCCGATGGTGCTCTTGGGAGCCACCAAAGGGCATCGATATCGATCACTCTCCATATGGAGCGCCATCGATGCCTGTCCAATTCCAGGCCTATCGAGAGCCTTCGATATCGATATCGATATCGAAGCCTCTCGATAGGTCCCCAAACCGCTCCTTCTCCGCAGGCATGCATAGCTTTGGCTCGGGGGCCGATGGTGCTCTCGGTAGGCGACGCCGACTATCGACACTGACCGTTTTTCAGGCCAGCGGGCCGTGACGAGTATCCACGTCCCTACAGATCGCCAGGGCCACACACCCACAGCTCTCCGTCCCTCTCACTACGCTGTGATCCCTCTGGATCTCCAGAGGCCACCAGGCCCATGGATTTCCATACCTGCTTACCGGGATCCATCACACGAGGTGCCAAGAGTTAGCGGTAATTCTCGACACCCATCCCTGACGATAGCCATCGCTACGTCTCGCTGGCAACAGCCAGCGGCGCCTTTGGCTCTGGGGCCGATGGTGCTCTTGGGAGCCACAAAAGGGCATCGATATCGATCACTCTCCATATGGAGCGGCATCGATGCCTGTCCAATTCCAGGCCTATCGAGAGCCTTCGATATTGATATCGATATCGAAGCCTCTCGATAGGTCCCCAAACCGCTCCTTCTCCGCAGGCATGCATAGCTTTGGCTCGGGGGCCGATGGTGCTCTCGGTAGGCGACGCCGACTATCGACACTGACCGTTTTTCAGGCCAGCGGGCCGTGACGAGTATCCACGTCCCTACAGATCGCCAGGGCCACACACCCACAGCTCTCCATCCCTCTCACTACGCCGTGATCCCTCTGGATCTCCAGAGGCCGCCAGGCCCGTGGATTTCCATACCTGCTTACCGCGATCCATCGCACGAGGTGCCAAGAGTTAGCGGTAACTCTCGACACCCATCCCTGCCGACACCCATCACTACCTCTGGCTGGCGACAGCCAGTGGCGCCTTTGGCTCTGGGGCCCATGGTGCTCTTGGGAGCCACCAAAGGGCATCGATATCGATCACTCTCCATATGGAGCGGCATCGATGCCTGTCCAATTCCAGGCCTATCGAGAGCCTTCGATATCGATATCGATATCGAAGCCTCTCGATAGGTCCCCAAACCGCTCCTTCTCCGCAGGCATGCATAGCTTTGGCTCGGGGGCCGATGGTGCTCTCGGTAGGCGACGCCGACTATCGACACTGACCGTTTTTCAGGCCAGCGGGCCGTGACGAGTATCCACGTCCCTACAGATCGCCAGGGCCACACACCCACAGCTCTCCGTCCCTCTCACTACGCTGTGATCCCTCTGGATCTCCAGAGGCCACCAGGCCCGTGGATTTCCATACCTGCTTACCGGGATCCATCACACGAGGTGCCAAGAGTTAGCGGTAATTCTCGACACCCATCCCTGACGATAGCCATCGCTACGTCTCGCTGGCAACAGCCAGCGGCGCCTTTGGCTCTGGGGCCGATGGTGCTCTTGGGAGCCACCAAAGGGCATCGATATCGATCACTCTCCATATGGAGCGCCATCGATGCCTGTCCAATTCCAGGCCTATCGAGAGCCTTCGATATCGATATCGATATCGAAGCCTCTCGATAGGTCCCCAAACCGCTCCTTCTCCGCAGGCATGCATAGCTTTGGCTCGGGGGCCGATGGTGCTCTCGGTAGGCGACGCCGACTATCGACACTGACCGTTTTTCAGGCCAGCGGGCCGTGACGAGTATCCACGTCCCTACAGATCGCCAGGGCCACACACCCACAGCTCTCCATCCCTCTCACTACGCCGTGATCCCTCTGGATCTCCAGAGGCCGCCAGGCCCATGGATTTCCATACCTGCTTACCGGGATCCATCACACGAGGTGCCAAGAGTTAGCGGTAACTCTCGACACCCATCCCTGCCGACACCCATCACTACCTCTGGCTGGCAACAGCCAGCGGCGCCTTTGGCTCTGGGGCCGATGGTGCTCTTGGGAGCCACCAAAGGGCATCGATATCGATCACTCTCCATATGGAGCGGCATCGATGCCTGTCCAATTCCAGGCCTATCGAGAGCCTTCGATATCGATATCGATATCGAAGCCTCTCGATAGGTCCCCAAACCGCTCCTTCTCCGCAGGCATGCATAGCTTTGGCTCGGGGGCCGATGGTGCTCTCGGTAGGCGACGCCGACTATCGACACTGACCGTTTTTCAGGCCAGCGGGCCGTGACGAGTATCCACGTCCCTACAGATCGCCAGGGCCACACACCCACAGCTCTCCATCCCTCTCACTACGCTGTGATGCCTCGCGATCTCCAGAGGCCGCCGGGCCAAGGATTTCCATACCTGCTTACCGGGATCCATCGCACGAGGTGCCAAGAGTTAGCGGTAACTCTCGACACCCATCCCTGACGATAGCCATCACTACCTCTGGCTGGCGACAGCCAGCGGCGCCTTTGGCTCTGGGGCCGATGGTGCTCTTGGGAGCCACCAAAGGGCATCGATATCGATCACTCTCCATATGGAGCGCCATCGATGCCTGTCCAATTCCAGGCCTATCGAGAGCCTTCGATATCGATATCGATATCGAAGCCTCTCGATAGGTCCCCAAACCGCTCCTTCTCCGCAGGCATGCATAGCTTTGGCTCGGGGGCCGATGGTGCTCTCGGTAGGCGACGCCGACTATCGACACTGACCGTTTTTCAGGCCAGCAGGCCGTGACGAGTATCCACGTCCCTACAGATCGCCAGGGCCACACACCCACAGCTCTCCATCCCTCTCACTACGCCGTGATCCCTCTGGATCTCCAGAGGCCGCCAGGCCCGTGGATTTCCATACCTGCTTACTGGAATCCATCACACGAGGTGCCAAGAGGTAGCAGTAACTGTCGACACCCATCCCTGCCGATAGCCATCGCTACGTCTCGCTGGCAACAGCCAGCGGCGCCTTTGGCTCTGGGGCCAATGGTGCTCTTGGGAGCCACCAAAGGGCATCGATATCGATCACTCTCCATATGGAGCGGCATCGATGCCTGTCCAATTCCAGGCCTATCGAGAGCCTTCGATATCGATATCGATATCGAAGCCTCTCGATAGGTCCCCAAACCGCTCCTTCTCCGCAGGCATGCATAGCTTTGGCTCGGGGGCCGATGGTGCTCTCGGTAGGCAACGCCGACTATCGACACTGACCGTTTTTCAGGCCAGCGGGCCGTGACGAGAATCCACGTCCCTACAGATCGCCAGGGCCACACACCCACAGCTCTCCATCCCTCTCACTACGCCGTGATCCCTCTGGATCTCCAGAGGCCGCCAGGCCCATGGATTTCCATACCTGCTTACCGGGATCCATCGCACGAGGTGCCAAGTGTTAGCAGTAACTCTCGACACCCATCCCTGCCGACACCCATCACTACCTCTGGCTGGCAACAGCCAGCGGCGCCTTTGGCTCTGGGGCCAATGGTGCTCTTGGGAGCCACCAAAGGGCATCGATATCGATCACTCTCCATATGGAGCGCCATCGATGCCTGTCCAATTCCAGGCCTATCGAGAGCCTTCGATATCGATATCGATATCGAAGCCTCTCGATAGGTCCCCAAACCGCTCCTTCTCCGCAGGCATGCATAGCTTTGGCTCGGGGGCCGATGGTGCTCTCGGTAGGCGACGCCGACTATCGACACTGACCGTTTTTCAGGCCAGCGGGCCGTGGCGAGTATCCACGTCCCTACAGATCGCCAGGGCCACACACCCACAGCTCTCCATCCCTCTCACTACGCCGTGATCCCTCTGGATCTCCAGAGGCCGCCAGGCCCATGGATTTCCATACCTGCTTACCGGGATCCATCGCACGAGGTGCCGAGAGTTAGCAGTAACTCTCGACACCCATCCCTGCCGACACCCATCACTACCTCTGGCTGGCAACAGCCAGCGGCGCCTTTGGCTCTGGGGCCGATGGTGCTCTTGGGAGCCACCAAAGGGCATCGATATCGATCACTCTCCATATGGAGCGGCATCGATGCCTGTCCAATTCCAGGCCTATCGAGAGCCTTCGATATCGATATCGAAGCCTCTCGATAGGTCCCCAAACCGCTCCTTCTCCGCAGGCATGCATAGCTTTGGCTCGGGGGCCGATGGTGCTCTCGGTAGGCGATGCCGACTATCGACACTGACCGTTTTTCAGGCCAGCGGGCCGTGACGAGTATCCACGTCCCTACAGATCGCCAGGGCCACACACCCACAGCTCTCCATCCCTCTCACTACGCTGTGATGCCTCGCGATCTCCAGAGGCCGCCGGGCCAAGGATTTCCATACCTGCTTACCGGGATCCATCGCACGAGGTGCCAAGAGTTAGCGGTAACTGTCCACACCCATCCCTGCCGATAGCCATCACTACCTCTGGCTGGCGACAGCCAGCGGCGCCTTTGGCTCTGGGGCCCATGGTGCTCTTGGGAGCCACCAAAGGGCATCGATATCGATCACTCTCCATATGGAGCGCCATCGATGCCTGTCCAATTCCAGGCCTATCGAGAGCCTTCGATATCGATATCGATATCGAAGCCTCTCGATAGGTCCCCAAACCGCTCCTTCTCCGCAGGCATGCATAGCTTTGGCTCGGGGGCCGATGGTGCTCTCGGTAGGCGACGCCGACTATCGACACTGACCGTTTTTCAGGCCAGCGGGCCGTGACGAGTATCCACGTCCCTACAGATCGCCAGGGCCACACACCCACAGCTCTCCGTCCCTCTCACTACGCTGTGATCCCTCTGGATCTCCAGAGGCCACCAGGCCCATGGATTTCCATACCTGCTTACCGGGATCCATCACACGAGGTGCCAAGAGTTAGCGGTAATTCTCGACACCCATCCCTGACGATAGCCATCGCTACGTCTCGCTGGCAACAGCCAGCGGCGCCTTTGGCTCTGGGGCCGATGGTGCTCTTGGGAGCCACAAAAGGGCATCGATATCGATCACTCTCCATATGGAGCGGCATCGATGCCTGTCCAATTCCAGGCCTATCGAGAGCCTTCGATATCGATATCGATATCGAAGCCTCTCGATAGGTCCCCAAACCGCTCCTTCTCCGCAGGCATGCATAGCTTTGGCTCGGGGGCCGATGGTGCTCTCGGTAGGCGACGCCGACTATCGACACTGACCGTTTTTCAGGCCAGCGGGCCGTGACGAGTATCCACGTCCCTACAGATCGCCAGGGCCACACACCCACAGCTCTCCATCCCTCTCACTACGCCGTGATCCCTCTGGATCTCCAGAGGCCGCCAGGCCCGTGGATTTCCATACCTGCTTACCGCGATCCATCGCACGAGGTGCCAAGAGTTAGCGGTAACTCTCGACACCCATCCCTGCCGACACCCATCACTACCTCTGGCTGGCGACAGCCAGTGGCGCCTTTGGCTCTGGGGCCGATGGTGCTCTTGGGAGCCACCAAAGGGCATCGATATCGATCACTCTCCATATGGAGCGGCATCGATGCCTGTCCAATTCCAGGCCTATCGAGAGCCTTCGATATCGATATCGATATCGAAGCCTCTCAATAGGTCCCCAAACCGCTCCTTCTCCGCAGGCATGCATAGCTTTGGCTCGGGGGCCGATGGTGCTCTCGGTAGGCGACGCCGACTATCGACACTGACCGTTTTTCAGGCCAGCGGGCCGTGACGAGTATCCACGTCCCTACAGATCGCCAGGGCCACACACCCACAGCTCTCCGTCCCTCTCACTACGCTGTGATCCCTCTGGATCTCCAGAGGCCACCAGGCCCGTGGATTTCCATACCTGCTTACCGGGATCCATCACACGAGGTGCCAAGAGTTAGCGGTAATTCTCCACACCCATCCCTGACGATAGCCATCGCTACGTCTCGCTGGCAACAGCCAGCGGCGCCTTTGGCTCTGGGGCCCATGGTGCTCTTGGGAGCCACCAAAGGGCATCGATATCGATCACTCTCCATATGGAGCGGCATCGATGCCTGTCCAATTCCAGGCCTATCGAGAGCCTTCGATATCGATATCGATATCGAAGCCTCTCGATAGGTCCCCAAACCGCTCCTTCTCCGCAGGCATGCATAGCTTTGGCTCGGGGGCCGATGGTGCTCTCGGTAGGCGACGCCGACTATCGACACTGACCGTTTTTCAGGCCAGCGGGCCGTGACGAGTATCCACGTCCCTACAGATCGCCAGGGCCACACACCCACAGCTCTCCATCCCTCTCACTACGCCGTGATCCCTCTGGATCTCCAGAGGCCGCCAGGCCCGTGGATTTCCATACCTGCTTACCGCGATCCATCGCACGAGGTGCCAAGAGTTAGCGGTAACTCTCGACACCCATCCCTGCCGACACCCATCACTACCTCTGGCTGGCGACAGCCAGTGGCGCCTTTGGCTCTGGGGCCCATGGTGCTCTTGGGAGCCACCAAAGGGCATCGATATCGATCACTCTCCATATGGAGCGGCATCGATGCCTGTCCAATTCCAGGCCTATCGAGAGCCTTCGATATCGATATCGATATCGAAGCCTCTCGATAGGTCCCCAAACCGCTCCTTCTCCGCAGGCATGCATAGCTTTGGCTCGGGGGCCGATGGTGCTCTCGGTAGGCGACGCCGACTATCGACACTGACCGTTTTTCAGGCCAGCGGGCCGTGACGAGTATCCACGTCCCTACAGATCGCCAGGGCCACACACCCACAGCTCTCCGTCCCTCTCACTACGCTGTGATCCCTCTGGATCTCCAGAGGCCACCAGGCCCGTGGATTTCCATACCTGCTTACCGGGATCCATCACACGAGGTGCCAAGAGTTAGCGGTAATTCTCGACACCCATCCCTGACGATAGCCATCGCTACGTCTCGCTGGCAACAGCCAGCGGCGCCTTTGGCTCTGGGGCCGATGGCGCTCTTGGGAGCCACCAAAGGGCATCGATATCGATCACTCTCCATATGGAGCGGCATCGATGCCTGTCCAATTCCAGGCCTATCGAGAGCCTTCGATATCGATATCGATATCGAAGCCTCTCGATAGGTCCCCAAACCGCTCCTTCTCCGCAGGCATGCATAGCTTTGGCTCGGGGGCCGATGGTGCTCTCGGTAGGCGACGCCGACTATCGACACTGACCGTTTTTCAGGCCAGCGGGCCGTGACGAGTATCCACGTCCCTACAGATCGCCAGGGCCACACACCCACAGCTCTCCATCCCTCTCACTACGCTGTGATGCCTCGCGATCTCCAGAGGCCGCCAGGCCCGTGGATTTCCATACCTGCTTACCGCGATCCATCGCACGAGGTGCCAAGAGTTAGCGGTAACTCTCGACACCCATCCCTGCCGACACCCATCACTACCTCTGGCTGGCGACAGCCAGCGGCGCCTTTGGCTCTGGGGCCCATGGTGCTCTTGGGAGCCACCAAAGGGCATCGATATCGATCACTCTCCATATGGAGCGGCATCGATGCCTGTCCAATTCCAGGCCTATCGAGAGCCTTCGATATCGATATCGATATCGAAGCCTCTCGATAGGTCCCCAAACCGCTCCTTCTCCGCAGGCATGCATAGCTTTGGCTCGGGGGCCGATGGTGCTCTCGGTAGGCGACGCCGACTGTCGACACTGACCGTTTTTCAGGCCAGCGGGCCGTGACGAGTATCCACGTCCCTACAGATCGCCAGGGCCACACACCCACAGCTCTCCATCCCTCTCACTACGCTGTGATGCCTCGCGATCTCCAGAGGCCGCCGGGCCAAGGATTTCCATACCTGCTTACCGGGATCCATCGCACGAGGTGCCAAGAGTTAGCGGTAACTCTCGACACCCATCCCTGACGATAGCCATCACTACCTCTGGCTGGCGACAGCCAGCGGCGCCTTTGGCTCTGGGGCCCATGGTGCTCTTGGGAGCCACCAAAGGGCATCGATATCGATCACTCTCCATATGGAGCGCCATCGATGCCTGTCCAATTCCAGGCCTATCGAGAGCCTTCGATATCGATATCGATATCGAAGCCTCTCGATAGGTCCCCAAACCGCTCCTTCTCCGCAGGCATGCATAGCTTTGGCTCGGGGGCCGATGGTGCTCTCGGTAGGCGACGCCGACTATCGACACTGACCGTTTTTCAGGCCAGCGGGCCGTGACGAGTATCCACGTCCCTACAGATCGCCAGGGCCACACACCCACAGCTCTCCATCCCTCTCACTACGCCGTGATCCCTCTGGATCTCCAGAGGCCGCCAGGCCCGTGGATTTCCATACCTGCTTACCGCGATCCATCGCACGAGGTGCCAAGAGTTAGCGGTAACTCTCGACACCCATCCCTGCCGACACCCATCACTACCTCTGGCTGGCGACAGCCAGCGGCGCCTTTGGCTCTGGGGCCCATGGTGCTCTTGGGAGCCACCAAAGGGCATCGATATCGATCACTCTCCATATGGAGCGGCATCGATGCCTGTCCAATTCCAGGCCTATCGAGAGCCTTCGATATCGATATCGATATCGAAGCCTCTCGATAGGTCCCCAAACCGCTCCTTCTCCGCAGGCATGCATAGCTTTGGCTCGGGGGCCGATGGTGCTCTCGGTAGGCGACGCCGACTATCGACACTGACCGTTTTTCAGGCCAGCGGGCCGTGACGAGTATCCACGTCCCTACAGATCGCCAGGGCCACACACCCACAGCTCTCCATCCCTCTCACTACGCCGTGATCCCTCTGGATCTCCAGAGGCCGCCAGGCCCGTGGATTTCCATACCTGCTTACCGCGATCCATCACACGAGGTGCCAAGAGGTAGCAGTAACTCTCGACACCCATCCCTGCCGATAGCCATCGCTACGTCTCGCTGGCAACAGCCAGCGGCGCCTTTGGCTCTGGGGCCAATGGTGCTCTTGGGAGCCACCAAAGGGCATCGATATCGATCACTCTCCATATGGAGCGGCATCGATGCCTGTCCAATTCCAGGCCTATCGAGAGCCTTCGATATCGATATCGATATCGAAGCCTCTCGATAGGTCCCCAAACCGCTCCTTCTCCGCAGGCATGCATAGCTTTGGCTCGGGGGCCGATGGTGCTCTCGGTAGGCGACGCCGACTATCGACACTGACCGTTTTTCAGGCCAGCGGGCCGTGACGAGAATCCACGTCCCTACAGATCGCCAGGGCCACACACCCACAGCTCTCCATCCCTCTCACTACGCCGTGATCCCTCTGGATCTCCAGAGGCCGCCAGGCCCGTGGATTTCCATACCTGCTTACCGCGATCCATCGCACGAGGTGCCAAGAGGTAGCAGTAACTGTCGACACCCATCCCTGCCGATAGCCATCGCTACGTCTCGCTGGCAACAGCCAGCGGCGCCTTTGGCTCTGGGGCCAATGGTGCTCTTGGGAGCCACCAAAGGGCATCGATATCGATCACTCTCCATATGGAGCGGCATCGATGCCTGTCCAATTCCAGGCCTATCGAGAGCCTTCGATATCGATATCGATATCGAAGCCTCTCGATAGGTCCCCAAACCGCTCCTTCTCCGCAGGCATGCATAGCTTTGGCTCGGGGGCCGATGGTGCTCTCGGTAGGCGACGCCGACTATCGACACTGACCGTTTTTCAGGCCAGCGGGCCGTGACGAGAATCCACGTCCCTACAGATCGCCAGGGCCACACACCCACAGCTCTCGGTCCCTCTCACTACGCCGTGATCCCTTGCGATCTCCAGAGGCCGCCAGGCCCATGGATTTCCATACCTGCTTACCGGGATCCATCGCACGAGGTGCCAAGAGTTAGCAGTAACTCTCGACACCCATCCCTGCCGACACCCATCACTACCTCTGGCTGGCGACAGCCAGTGGCGCCTTTGGCTCTGGGGCCGATGGTGCTCTTGGGAGCCACCAAAGGGCATCGATATCGATCACTCTCCATATGGAGCGGCATCGATGCCTGTCCAATTCCAGGCCTATCGAGAGCCTTCGATATCGATATCGATATCGAAGGCTCTCGATAGGTCCCCAAACCGCTCCTTCTCCGCAGGCATGCATAGCTTTGGCTCGGGGGCCGATGGTGCTCTCGGTAGGCGACGCCGACTATCGACACTGACCGTTTTTCAGGCCAGCGGGCCGTGACGAGAATCCACGTCCCTACAGATCGCCAGGGCCACACACCCACAGCTCTCCATCCCTCTCACTACGCCGTGATCCCTCTGGATCTCCAGAGGCCGCCAGGCCCATGGATTTCCATACCTGCTTACCGGGATCCATCGCACGAGGTGCCAAGAGGTAGCAGTAACTCTCGACACCCATCCCTGCCGACACCCATCACTACCTCTGGCTGGCGACAGCCAGCGGCGCCTTTGGCTCTGGGGCCGATGGTGCTCTTGGGAGCCACCAAAGGGCATCGATATCGATCACTCTCCATATGGAGCGCCATCGATGCCTGTCCAAATCCAGGCCTATCGAGAGCCTTCGATATCGATATCGATATCGAAGCCTCTCGATAGGTCCCCAAACCGCTCCTTCTCCGCAGGCATGCATAGCTTTGGCTCGGGGGCCGATGGTGCTCTCGGTAGGCGATGCCGACTATCGACACTGACCGTTTTTCAGGCCAGCGGGCCGTGATGAGTATCCACGTCCCTACAGATCGCCAGGGCCACACACCCACAGCTCTCCATCCCTCTCACTACGCTGTGATGCCTCGCGATCTCCAGAGGCCGCCGGGCCAAGGATTTCCATACCTGCTTACTGGGATCCATCGCACGAGGTGCCAAGAGTTAGCGGTAACTCTCGACACCCATCCCTGACGATAGCCATCACTACCTCTGGCTGGCGACAGCCAGCGGCGCCTTTGGCTCTGGGGCCGATGGTGCTCTTGGGAGCCACCAAAGGGCATCGATGTCGATCACTCTCCATATGGAGCGGCATCGATGCCTGTCCAATTCCAGGCCTATCGAGAGCCTTTGATATCGATATCGATATCGAAGGCTCTCGATAGGTCCCCAAACCGCTCCTTCTCCGCAGGCATGCATAGCTTTGGCTCGGGGGCCGATGGTGCTCTCGGTAGGCGACGCCGACTATCGACACTGACCGTTTTTCAGGCCAGCGGGCCGTGGCGAGTATCCACGTCGCTACAGATCGCCAGGGCCACACACCCACAGCTCTCCATCCCTCTCACTACGCCGTGATCCCTCTGGATCTCCAGAGGCTGCCAGGCCCATTGATTTCCATACCTGCTTACCGGGATCCATCACACGAGGTGCCAAGAGTTAGCGGTAATTCTCGACAACCATCCCTGCCGATAGCCATCGCTACGTCTCGCTGGCGACAGACAGCGGCGCCTTTGGCTCTGGGGCCGATGGTGCTCTTGGGAGCCACCAAAGGGCATCGATATCGATCACTCTCCATATGGAGCGGCATCGATGCCTGTCCAATTCCAGGCCTATCGAGAGCCTTCGATATCGATATCGATATCGAAGCCTCTCGATAGGTCCCCAAACCGCTCCTTCTCCGCAGGCATGCATAGCTTTGGCTCGGGGGCCGATGGTGCTCTCGGTAGGCGACGCCGACTATCGACACTGACCGTTTTTCAGGCCAGCGGGCCGTGACGAGTATCCACGTCCCTACAGATCGCCAGGGCCACACACCCACAGCTCTCCATCCCTCTCACTACGCCGTGATCCCTCTGGATCTCCAGAGGCCGCCAGGCCCGTGGATTTCCATACCTGCTTACCGCGATCCATCGCACGAGGTGCCAAGAGTTAGCGGTAACTCTCGACACCCATCCCTGCCGACACCCATCACTACCTCTGGCTGGCGACAGCCAGCGGCGCCTTTGGCTCTGGGGCCCATGGTGCTCTTGGGAGCCACCAAAGGGCATCGATATCGATCACTCTCCATATGGAGCGGCATCGATGCCTGTCCAATTCCAGGCCTATCGAGAGCCTTCGATATCGATATCGATATCGAAGCCTCTCGATAGGTCCCCAAACCGCTCCTTCTCCGCAGGCATGCATAGCTTTGGCTCGGGGGCCGATGGTGCTCTCGGTAGGCGACGCCGACTATCGACACTGACCGTTTTTCAGGCCAGCGGGCCGTGACGAGAATCCACGTCCCTACAGATCGCCAGGGCCACACACCCACAGCTCTCCATCCCTCTCACTACGCCGTGATCCCTCTGGATCTCCAGAGGCCGCCAGGCCCGTGGATTTCCATACCTGCTTGCCGGGATCCATCACACGAGGTGCCAAGAGTTAGCCTTAACTCTCGACACCCATCCCTGACGATAGCCATCGCTACGTCTCGCTGGCGACAGCCAGCGGCGCCTTTGGCTCTGGGGCCGATGGTGCTCTTGGGAGCCACCAAAGGGCATCGATATCGATCACTCTCCATATGGAGCGGCATTGATGCCTGTCCAATTCCAGGCCTATCGAGAGCCTTCGATATCGATATCGATATCGAAGCCTCTCGATAGGTCCCCAAACCGTTTGGCTCCTTCTCCGCAGGCATGCATAGCTTTGGCTCGGGGGCCGATGGTGCTCTCGGTAGGCGACGCCGACTATCGACACTGACCGTTTTTCAGGCCAGCGGGCCGTGGCGAGTATCCACGTCGCTACAGATCGCCAGGGCCACACACCCACAGCTCTCCATCCCTCTCACTACGCTGTGATCCCTCTGGATCTCCAGAGGCCGCCAGGCCCGTGGATTTCCATACCTGCTTGCCGGGATCCATCACACGAGGTGCCAAGAGTTAGCGGTAACTGTCGACACCCATCCCTGACGATAGCCATCACTACGTCTCGCTGGCGACAGCCAGCGGCGCCTTTGGCTCTGGGGCCGATGGTGCTCTTGGGAGCCACCAAAGGGCATCGATATCGATCACTCTCCATATGGAGCGGCATCGATGTCTGTCCAATTCCAGGCCTATCGAGAGCCTTCGATATCGATATCGATATCGAAGGCTCTCGATAGGTCCCCAAACCGCTCCTTCTCCGCAGGCATGCATAGCTTTGGCTCGGGGGCCGATGGTGCTCTCGGTAGGCGACGCCGACTATCGACACTGACCGTTTTTCAGGCCAGCGGGCCGTGACGAGTATCCACGTCCCTACAGATCGCCAGGGCCACACACCCACAGCTCTCCATCCCTCTCACTGCGCCGTGATCCCTCTGGATCTCCAGAGGCCGCCAGGCCCATGGATTTCCATACCTGCTTACCGGGATCCATCACACGAGGTGCCAAGAGTTAGCGGTAACTGTCGACACCCATCCCTGACGATAGCCATCGCTACGTCTCGCTGGCGACAGCCAGTGGCGCCTTTGGCTCTGGGGCCCATGGTGCTCTTGGGAGCCACCAAATGGCATCGATATCGATCACTCTCCATATGGAGCGGCATCGATGCCTGTCCAATTCCAGGCCTATCGAGAGCCTTCGATATCGATATCGATATCGAAGCCTCTCGATAGGTCCCCAAACCGCTCCTTCTCTGCAGGCATGCATAGCTTTGGCTCGGGGGCCGATGGTGCTCTCGGTAGGCGACGCCGACTATCGACACTGACCGTTTTTCAGGCCAGCGGGCCGTGATGAGTATCCACGTCCCTACAGATCGCCAGGGCCACACACCCACAGCTCTCCATCCCTCTCACTACGCCGTGATCCCTCTGGATCTCCAGAGGCCGCCAGGCCCGTGGATTTCCATACCTGCTTACCGCGATCCATCGCACGAGGTGCCAAGAGTTAGCGGTAACTCTCGACACCCATCCCTGCCGACACCCATCACTACCTCTGGCTGGCGACAGCCAGCGGCGCCTTTGGCTCTGGGGCCCATGGTGCTCTTGGGAGCCACCAAAGGGCATCGATATCGATCACTCTCCATATGGAGCGGCATCGATGCCTGTCCAATTCCAGGCCTATCGAGAGCCTTCGATATCGATATCGATATCGAAGCCTCTCGATAGGTCCCCAAACCGCTCCTTCTCCGCAGGCATGCATAGCTTTGGCTCGGGGGCCGATGGTGCTCTCGGTAGGCGACGCCGACTATCGACACTGACCGTTTTTCAGGCCAGCGGGCCGTGACGAGAATCCACGTCCCTACAGATCGCCAGGGCCACACACCCACAGCTCTCCATCCCTCTCACTACGCCGTGATCCCTCTGGATCTCCAGAGGCCGCCAGGCCCGTGGATTTCCATACCTGCTTGCCGGGATCCATCACACGAGGTGCCAAGAGTTAGCCTTAACTCTCGACACCCATCCCTGCCGATAGCCATCGCTACGTCTCGCTGGCGACAGCCAGCGGCGCCTTTGGCTCTGGGGCCGATGGTGCTCTTGGGAGCCACCAAAGGGCATCGATATCGATCACTCTCCATATGGAGCGGCATTGATGCCTGTCCAATTCCAGGCCTATCGAGAGCCTTCGATATCGATATCGATATCGAAGCCTCTCGATAGGTCCCCAAACCGTTTGGCTCCTTCTCCGCAGGCATGCATAGCTTTGGCTCGGGGGCCGATGGTGCTCTCGGTAGGCGACGCCGACTATCGACACTGACCGTTTTTCAGGCCAGCGGGCCGTGACGAGTATCCACGTCCCTACAGATCGCCAGGGCCACACACCCACAGCTCTCCATCCCTCTCACTACGCTGTGATCCCTCTGGATCTCCAGAGGCCGCCAGGCCCGTGGATTTCCATACCTGCTTGCCGGGATCCATCACACGAGGTGCCAAGAGTTAGCGGTAACTGTCGACACCCATCCCTGACGATAGCCATCACTACGTCTCGCTGGCGACAGCCAGCGGCGCCTTTGGCTCTGGGGCCGATGGTGCTCTTGGGAGCCACCAAAGGGCATCGATATCGATCACTCTCCATATGGAGCGGCATCGATGTCTGTCCAATTCCAGGCCTATCGAGAGCCTTCGATATCGATATCGATATCGAAGGCTCTCGATAGGTCCCCAAACCGCTCCTTCTCCGCAGGCATGCATAGCTTTGGCTCGGGGGCCGATGGTGCTCTCGGTAGGCGACGCCGACTATCGACACTGACCGTTTTTCAGGCCAGCGGGCCGTGACGAGTATCCACGTCCCTACAGATCGCCAGGGCCACACACCCACAGCTCTCCATCCCTCTCACTGCGCCGTGATCCCTCTGGATCTCCAGAGGCCGCCAGGCCCATGGATTTCCATACCTGCTTACCGGGATCCATCACACGAGGTGCCAAGAGTTAGCGGTAACTGTCGACACCCATCCCTGACGATAGCCATCGCTACGTCTCGCTGGCGACAGCCAGTGGCGCCTTTGGCTCTGGGGCCCATGGTGCTCTTGGGAGCCACCAAATGGCATCGATATCGATCACTCTCCATATGGAGCGGCATCGATGCCTGTCCAATTCCAGGCCTATCGAGAGCCTTCGATATCGATATCGATATCGAAGCCTCTCGATAGGTCCCCAAACCGCTCCTTCTCTGCAGGCATGCATAGCTTTGGCTCGGGGGCCGATGGTGCTCTCGGTAGGCGACGCCGACTATCGACACTGACCGTTTTTCAGGCCAGCGGGCCGTGATGAGTATCCACGTCCCTACAGATCGCCAGGGCCACACACCCACAGCTCTCCATCCCTCTCACTACGCCGTGATCCCTCTGGATCTCCAGAGGCCGCCAGGCCCATGGATTTCCATACCTGCTTACCGCGATCCATCACACGAGGTGCCAAGAGTTAGCGGTAACTCTCGACACCCATCCCTGCCAACACCCATCACTACCTCTGGCTGGCGACAGCCAGCGGCGCCTTTGGCTCTGGGGCCGATGGTGCTCTTGGGAGCCACCAAAGGGCATCGATATCGATCACTCTCCATATGGAGCGGCATCGATGCCTGTCCAATTCCAGGCCTATCGAGAGCCTTCGATATCGATATCGATATCGAAGCCTCTCGATAGGTCCCCAAACCGCTCCTTCTCCGCAGGCATGCATAGCTTTGGCTCGGGGGCCGATGGTGCTCTCGGTAGGCGACGCCGACTATCGACACTGACCGTTTTTCAGGCCAGCAGGCCGTGACGAGTATCCACGTCCCTACAGATCGCCAGGGCCACACACCCACAGCTCTCGGTCCCTCTCACTGCGCCGTGATCCCTCTGGATCTCCAGAGGCCGCCAGGCCCATGGATTTCCATACCTGCTTACTGGAATCCATCACACGAGGTGCCAAGAGGTAGCAGTAACGGTCGACAACCATCCCTGCCGACACCCATCACTACCTCTGGCTGGCGACAGCCAGCGGCGCCTTTGGCTCTGGGGCCCATGGTGATCTTGGGAGCCACCAAAGGGCATCGATGTCGATCACTCTCCATATGGAGCGGCATCGATGCCTGTCCAATTCCAGGCCTATCGAGAGCCTTCGATATCGATATCGATATCGAAGGCTCTCGATAGGTCCCCAAACCGCTCCTTCTCCGCAGGCATGCATAGCTTTGGCTCGGGGGCCGATGGTGCTCTCGGTAGGCGACGCCGACTATCGACACTGACCGTTTTTCAGGCCAGCGGGCCGTGGCGAGTATCCACGTCGCTACAGATCGCCAGGGCCACACACCCACAGCTCTCCATCCCTCTCACTACGCTGTGATTCCTCTGGATCTCCAGAGGCTGCCAGGCCCGTGGATTTCCATACCTGCTTCCCGGGATCCATCACACGAGGTGCCAAGAGGTAGCAGTAACTCTCGACACCCATCCCTGCCGACACCCATCACTACCTCTGGCTGGCGACAGCCAGCGGCGCCTTTGGCTCTGGGGCCGATGGTGCTCTTGGGAGCCACCAAAGGGCATCGATATCGATCACTCTCCATATGGAGCGCCATCGATGCCTGTCCAAATCCAGGCCTATCGAGAGCCTTCGATATCGATATCGATATCGAAGCCTCTCGATAGGTCCCCAAACCGCTCCTTCTCCGCAGGCATGCATAGCTTTGGCTCGGGGGCCGATGGTGCTCTCGGTAGGCGATGCCGACTATCGACACTGACCGTTTTTCAGGCCAGCGGGCCGTGATGAGTATCCACGTCCCTACAGATCGCCAGGGCCACACACCCACAGCTCTCCATCCCTCTCACTACGCTGTGATGCCTCGCGATCTCCAGAGGCCGCCGGGCCAAGGATTTCCATACCTGCTTACTGGGATCCATCGCACGAGGTGCCAAGAGTTAGCGGTAACTCTCGACACCCATCCCTGACGATAGCCATCACTACCTCTGGCTGGCGACAGCCAGCGGCGCCTTTGGCTCTGGGGCCGATGGTGCTCTTGGGAGCCACCAAAGGGCATCGATGTCGATCACTCTCCATATGGAGCGGCATCGATGCCTGTCCAATTCCAGGCCTATCGAGAGCCTTTGATATCGATATCGATATCGAAGGCTCTCGATAGGTCCCCAAACCGCTCCTTCTCCGCAGGCATGCATAGCTTTGGCTCGGGGGCCGATGGTGCTCTCGGTAGGCGACGCCGACTATCGACACTGACCGTTTTTCAGGCCAGCGGGCCGTGGCGAGTATCCACGTCGCTACAGATCGCCAGGGCCACACACCCACAGCTCTCCATCCCTCTCACTACGCCGTGATCCCTCTGGATCTCCAGAGGCTGCCAGGCCCATTGATTTCCATACCTGCTTACCGGGATCCATCACACGAGGTGCCAAGAGTTAGCGGTAATTCTCGACAACCATCCCTGCCGATAGCCATCGCTACGTCTCGCTGGCGACAGACAGCGGCGCCTTTGGCTCTGGGGCCGATGGTGCTCTTGGGAGCCACCAAAGGGCATCGATATCGATCACTCTCCATATGGAGCGGCATCGATGCCTGTCCAATTCCAGGCCTATCGAGAGCCTTCGATATCGATATCGATATCGAAGCCTCTCGATAGGTCCCCAAACCGCTCCTTCTCCGCAGGCATGCATAGCTTTGGCTCGGGGGCCGATGGTGCTCTCGGTAGGCGACGCCGACTATCGACACTGACCGTTTTTCAGGCCAGCGGGCCGTGACGAGTATCCACGTCCCTACAGATCGCCAGGGCCACACACCCACAGCTCTCCATCCCTCTCACTACGCCGTGATCCCTCTGGATCTCCAGAGGCCGCCAGGCCCGTGGATTTCCATACCTGCTTACCGCGATCCATCGCACGAGGTGCCAAGAGTTAGCGGTAACTCTCGACACCCATCCCTGCCGACACCCATCACTACCTCTGGCTGGCGACAGCCAGCGGCGCCTTTGGCTCTGGGGCCCATGGTGCTCTTGGGAGCCACCAAAGGGCATCGATATCGATCACTCTCCATATGGAGCGGCATCGATGCCTGTCCAATTCCAGGCCTATCGAGAGCCTTCGATATCGATATCGATATCGAAGCCTCTCGATAGGTCCCCAAACCGCTCCTTCTCCGCAGGCATGCATAGCTTTGGCTCGGGGGCCGATGGTGCTCTCGGTAGGCGACGCCGACTATCGACACTGACCGTTTTTCAGGCCAGCGGGCCGTGACGAGAATCCACGTCCCTACAGATCGCCAGGGCCACACACCCACAGCTCTCCATCCCTCTCACTACGCCGTGATCCCTCTGGATCTCCAGAGGCCGCCAGGCCCGTGGATTTCCATACCTGCTTGCCGGGATCCATCACACGAGGTGCCAAGAGTTAGCCTTAACTCTCGACACCCATCCCTGACGATAGCCATCGCTACGTCTCGCTGGCGACAGCCAGCGGCGCCTTTGGCTCTGGGGCCGATGGTGCTCTTGGGAGCCACCAAAGGGCATCGATATCGATCACTCTCCATATGGAGCGGCATTGATGCCTGTCCAATTCCAGGCCTATCGAGAGCCTTCGATATCGATATCGATATCGAAGCCTCTCGATAGGTCCCCAAACCGTTTGGCTCCTTCTCCGCAGGCATGCATAGCTTTGGCTCGGGGGCCGATGGTGCTCTCGGTAGGCGACGCCGACTATCGACACTGACCGTTTTTCAGGCCAGCGGGCCGTGGCGAGTATCCACGTCGCTACAGATCGCCAGGGCCACACACCCACAGCTCTCCATCCCTCTCACTACGCTGTGATCCCTCTGGATCTCCAGAGGCCGCCAGGCCCGTGGATTTCCATACCTGCTTGCCGGGATCCATCACACGAGGTGCCAAGAGTTAGCGGTAACTGTCGACACCCATCCCTGACGATAGCCATCACTACGTCTCGCTGGCGACAGCCAGCGGCGCCTTTGGCTCTGGGGCCGATGGTGCTCTTGGGAGCCACCAAAGGGCATCGATATCGATCACTCTCCATATGGAGCGGCATCGATGTCTGTCCAATTCCAGGCCTATCGAGAGCCTTCGATATCGATATCGATATCGAAGGCTCTCGATAGGTCCCCAAACCGCTCCTTCTCCGCAGGCATGCATAGCTTTGGCTCGGGGGCCGATGGTGCTCTCGGTAGGCGACGCCGACTATCGACACTGACCGTTTTTCAGGCCAGCGGGCCGTGACGAGTATCCACGTCCCTACAGATCGCCAGGGCCACACACCCACAGCTCTCCATCCCTCTCACTGCGCCGTGATCCCTCTGGATCTCCAGAGGCCGCCAGGCCCATGGATTTCCATACCTGCTTACCGGGATCCATCACACGAGGTGCCAAGAGTTAGCGGTAACTGTCGACACCCATCCCTGACGATAGCCATCGCTACGTCTCGCTGGCGACAGCCAGTGGCGCCTTTGGCTCTGGGGCCCATGGTGCTCTTGGGAGCCACCAAATGGCATCGATATCGATCACTCTCCATATGGAGCGGCATCGATGCCTGTCCAATTCCAGGCCTATCGAGAGCCTTCGATATCGATATCGATATCGAAGCCTCTCGATAGGTCCCCAAACCGCTCCTTCTCTGCAGGCATGCATAGCTTTGGCTCGGGGGCCGATGGTGCTCTCGGTAGGCGACGCCGACTATCGACACTGACCGTTTTTCAGGCCAGCGGGCCGTGATGAGTATCCACGTCCCTACAGATCGCCAGGGCCACACACCCACAGCTCTCCATCCCTCTCACTACGCCGTGATCCCTCTGGATCTCCAGAGGCCGCCAGGCCCATGGATTTCCATACCTGCTTACCGCGATCCATCACACGAGGTGCCAAGAGTTAGCGGTAACTCTCGACACCCATCCCTGCCAACACCCATCACTACCTCTGGCTGGCGACAGCCAGCGGCGCCTTTGGCTCTGGGGCCGATGGTGCTCTTGGGAGCCACCAAAGGGCATCGATATCGATCACTCTCCATATGGAGCGGCATCGATGCCTGTCCAATTCCAGGCCTATCGAGAGCCTTCGATATCGATATCGATATCGAAGCCTCTCGATAGGTCCCCAAACCGCTCCTTCTCCGCAGGCATGCATAGCTTTGGCTCGGGGGCCGATGGTGCTCTCGGTAGGCGACGCCGACTATCGACACTGACCGTTTTTCAGGCCAGCAGGCCGTGACGAGTATCCACGTCCCTACAGATCGCCAGGGCCACACACCCACAGCTCTCGGTCCCTCTCACTGCGCCGTGATCCCTCTGGATCTCCAGAGGCCGCCAGGCCCATGGATTTCCATACCTGCTTACTGGAATCCATCACACGAGGTGCCAAGAGGTAGCAGTAACGGTCGACAACCATCCCTGCCGACACCCATCACTACCTCTGGCTGGCGACAGCCAGCGGCGCCTTTGGCTCTGGGGCCCATGGTGATCTTGGGAGCCACCAAAGGGCATCGATGTCGATCACTCTCCATATGGAGCGGCATCGATGCCTGTCCAATTCCAGGCCTATCGAGAGCCTTCGATATCGATATCGATATCGAAGGCTCTCGATAGGTCCCCAAACCGCTCCTTCTCCGCAGGCATGCATAGCTTTGGCTCGGGGGCCGATGGTGCTCTCGGTAGGCGACGCCGACTATCGACACTGACCGTTTTTCAGGCCAGCGGGCCGTGGCGAGTATCCACGTCGCTACAGATCGCCAGGGCCACACACCCACAGCTCTCCATCCCTCTCACTACGCTGTGATTCCTCTGGATCTCCAGAGGCTGCCAGGCCCGTGGATTTCCATACCTGCTTCCCGGGATCCATCACACGAGGTGCCAAGAGTTAGCGGTAATTCTCGACAACCATCCCTGCCGATAGCCATCGCTACGTCTCGCTGGCGACAGCCAGCGGCGCCTTTGGCTCTGGGGCCGATGGTGCTCTTGGGAGCCACCAAAGGGCATCGATATCGATCACTCTCCATATGGAGCGCCATCGATGCCTGTCCAATTCCAGGCCTATCGAGAGCCTTCGATATCGATATCGATATCGAAGCCTCTCGATAGGTCCCCAAACCGCTCCTTCTCCGCAGGCATGCATAGCTTTGGCTCGGGGGCCGATGGTGCTCTCGGTAGGCGACGCCGACTATCGACACTGACCGTTTTTCAGGCCAGCGGGCCGTGACGAGTATCCACGTCCCTACAGATCGCCAGGGCCACACACCCACAGCTCTCCATCCCTCTCACTACGCCGTGATCCCTCTGGATCTCCAGAGGCCGCCAGGCCCGTGTATTTCCATACCTGCTTACCGCGATCCATCGCACGAGGTGCCAAGAGTTAGCCTTAACTCTCGACACCCATCCCTGACGATAGCCATCGCTACGTCTCGCTGGCGACAGCCAGCGGCGCCTTTGGCTCTGGGGCCGATGGTGCTCTTGGGAGCCACCAAAGGGCATCGATATCGATCACTCTCCATATGGAGCGGCATTGATGCCTGTCCAATTCCAGGCCTATCGAGAGCCTTCGATATCGATATCGATATCGAAGCCTCTCGATAGGTCCCCAAACCGTTTGGCTCCTTCTCCGCAGGCATGCATAGCTTTGGCTCGGGGGCCGATGGTGCTCTCGGTAGGCGACGCCGACTATCGACACTGACCGTTCTTCAGGCCAGCGGGCCGTGGCGAGTATCCACGTCCCTACAGATCGCCAGGGCCACACACCCACAGCTCTCCATCCCTCTCACTACGCTGTGATCCCTCTGGATCTCCAGAGGCCGCCAGGCCCGTGGATTTCCATACCTGCTTGCCGGGATCCATCACACGAGGTGCCAAGAGTTAGCGGTAACTGTCGACACCCATCCCTGACGATAGCCATCACTACGTCTCGCTGGCGACAGCCAGCGGCGCCTTTGGCTCTGGGGCCGATGGTGCTCTTGGGAGCCACCAAAGGGCATCGATATCGATCACTCTCCATATGGAGCGCCATCGATGCCTGTCCAATTCCAGGCCTATCGAGAGCCTTCGATATCGATATCGATATCGAAGCCTCTCGATAGGTCCCCAAACCACTCCTTCTCCGCAGGCATGCATAGCTTTGGCTCGGGGGCCGATGGTGCTCTCGGTAGGCGACGCCGACTATCGACACTGACCGTTTTTCAGGCCAGCGGGCCGTGACGAGTATCCACGTCCCTACAGATCGCCAGGGCCACACACCCACAGCTCTCGGTCCCTCTCACTACGCCGTGATCCCTCTGGATCTCCAGAGGCCGCCAGGCCCATGGATTTCCATACCTGCTTACCGGGATCCATCACACGAGGTGCCAAGAGTTAGCGGTAACTGTCGACACCCATCCCTGACGATAGCCATCGCTACGTCTCGCTGGCGACAGCCAGTGGCGCCTTTGGCTCTGGGGCCGATGGTGCTCTTGGGAGCCACCAAAGGGCATCGATATCGATCACTCTCCATATGGAGCGCCATCGATGCCTGTCCAATTCCAGGCCTATCGAGAGCCTTCGATATCGATATCGATATCGAAGCCTCTCGATAGGTCCCCAAACCGCTCCTTCTCCGCAGGCATGCATAGCTTTGGCTCGGGGGCCGATGGTGCTCTCGGTAGGCGACGCCGACTATCGACACTGACCGTTTTTCAGGCCAGCGGGCCGTGACGAGTATCCACGTCCCTACAGATCGCCAGGGCCACACACCCACAGCTCTCCATCCCTCTCACTACGCCGTGATCCCTCTGGATCTCCAGAGGCCGCCAGGCCCATGGATTTCCATACCTGCTTACCGGGATCCATAACACAAGGTGCCAAGAGTTAGCGGTAACTCTCGACACCCATCCCTGACGATAGCCATCGCTACGTCTCACTGGCAACAGCCAGCGGCGCCTTTGGCTCTGGGGCCAATGGTGCTCTTGGGAGCCACCAAAGGGCATCGATGTCGATCACTCTCCATATGGAGCGGCATCGATGCCTGTCCAATTCCAGGCCTATCGAGAGCCTTCGATATCGATATCGATATCGAAGCCTCTCGATAGGTCCCCAAACCGCTCCTTCTCCACAGGCATGCATAGCTTTGGCTCGGGGGCCGATGGTGCTCTCGGTAGGCGACGCCGACTATCGACACTGACCGTTTTTCAGGCCAGCGGGCCGTGACGAGTATCCACGTCCCTACAGATCGCCAGGGCCACACACCCACAGCTCTCCATCCCTCTCACTACGCCGTGACCCCTCTGGATCTCCAGAGGCCGCCAGGCCCATGGATTTCCATACCTGCTTACTGGAATCCATCACACGAGGTGCCAAGAGGTAGCAGTAACGGTCGACAACCATCCCTGCCGACACCCATCACTACCTCTGGCTGGCGACAGCCAGCGGCGCCTTTGGCTCTGGGGCCCATGGTGATCTTGGGAGCCACCAAAGGGCATCGATATCGATCACTCTCCATATGGAGCGGCATCGATGCCTGTCCAATTCCAGGCCTATCGAGAGCCTTCGATATCGATATCGATATCGAAGCCTCTCGATAGGTCCCCAAACCGCTCCTTCTCCACAGGCATGCATAGCTTTGGCTCGGGGGCCGATGGTGCTCTCGGTAGGCTACACCGACTATCGACACTGACCGTTTTTCAGGCCAGCGGGCCGTGACGAGTATCCACGTCCCTACAGATCGCCAGGGCCACACACCCACAGCTCTCCATCCCTCTCACTACGCCGTGATCCCTCTGGATCTCCAGAGGCCGCCAGGCCCGTGGATTTCCATACCTGCTTGCCGGGATCCATCACACGAGGTGCCAAGAGTTAGCGGTAACTCTCGACACCCATCCCTGACGATAGCCATCACTACCTCTGGCTGGCGACAGCCAGTGGCGCCTTTGGCTCTGGGGCCGATGGTGCTCTTGGGAGCCACCAAAGGGCATCGATATCGATCACTCTCCATATGGAGCGCCATCGATGCCTGTCCAATTCCAGGCCTATCGAGAGCCTTCGATATCGATATCGATATCGAAGCCTCTCGATAGGTCCCCAAACCGCTCCTTCTCCGCAGGCATGCATAGCTTTGGCTCGGGGGCCGATGGTGCTCTCGGTAGGCGACGCCGACTATCGACACTGACCGTTTTTCAGGCCAGCGGGCCGTGACGAGAATCCACGTCCCTACAGATCGCCAGGGCCACACACCCACAGCTCTCCATCCCTCTCACTACGCCGTGATCCCTCTGGATCTCCAGAGGCCGCCAGGCCCGTGGATTTCCATACCTGCTTACCGCGATCCATCACACGAGGTGCCAAGAGTTAGCGGTAACTGTCGACACCCATCCCTGCCGATAGCGATCGCTACGTCTTGCTGGCAACAGCCAGCGGCGCCTTTGGCTCTGGGGCCGATGGTGCTCTTGGGAGCCACCAAAGGGCATCGATATCGATCACTCTCCATATGGAGCGGCATCGATGCCTGTCCAATTCCAGGCCTATCGAGAGCCTTCGATATCGATATCGATATCGAAGCCTCTCGATAGGTCCCCAAACCGCTCCTTCTCCGCAGGCATGCATAGCTTTGGCTCGGGGGCCGATGGTGCTCTCGGTAGGCGACGCCGACTATCGACACTGACCGTTTTTCAGGCCAGCGGGCCGTGACGAGTATCCACGTCCCTACAGATCGCCAGGGCCACACACCCACAGCTCTCCATCCCTCTCACTACGCCGTGATCCCTCTGGATCTCCAGAGGCCGCCAGGCCCATGGATTTCCATACCTGCTTACCGGGATCCATCACACGAGGTGCCAAGAGTTAGCGGTAACTCTCGACACCCATCCCTGACGATAGTCATCGCTACGTCTCGCTGGCAACAGCCAGTGGCGCCTTTGGCTCTGGGGCCGATGGTGCTCTTGGGAGCCACCAAAGGGCATCGATATCGATCACTCTCCATATGGAGCGGCATCGATGCCTGTCCAATTCCAGGCCTATCGAGAGCCTTCGATATCGATATCGATATCGAAGCCTCTCGATAGGTCCCCAAACCGCTCCTTCTCCGCAGGCATGCATAGCTTTGGCTCGGGGGCCGATGGTGCTCTCGGTAGGCGACGCCGACTATCGACACTGACCGTTTTTCAGGCCAGCGGGCCGTGACGAGTATCCACGTCCCTACAGATCGCCAGGGCCACACACCCACAGCTCTCCATCCCTCTCACTACGCCGTGATCCCTCTGGATCTCCAGAGGCCGCCAGGCCTGTGGATTTCCATACCTGCTTACCGGGATCCATCACACGAGGTGCCAAGAGTTAGCAGTAACTGTCGACACCCATCCCTGACGATAGCCATCACTACGTCTCGCTGGCAACAGCCAGCGGCGCCTTTGGCTCTGGGGCCGATGGTGCTCTTGGGAGCCACCAAAGGGCATCGATATCGATCACTCTCCATATGGAGCGCCATCGATGCCTGTCCAATTCCAGGCCTATCGAGAGCCTTCGATATCGATATCGATATCGAAGCCTCTCGATAGGTCCCCAAACCGCTCCTTCTCCGCAGGCATGCATAGCTTTGGCTCGGGGGCCGATGGTGCTCTCGGTAGGCGACGCCGACTATCGACACTGACCGTTTTTCAGGCCAGCGGGCCGTGACGAGTATCCACGTCCCTACAGATCGCCAGGGCCACACACCCACAGCTCTCCATCCCTCTCACTACGCTGTGATGCCTCGCGATCTCCAGAGGCCGCCAGGCCCGTGGATTTCCATACCTGCTTACTGGGATCCATCGCACGAGGTGCCAAGAGTTAGCAGTAACTGTCGACAACCATCCCTGCCGACACCCATCACTACCTCTGGCTGGCGACAGCCAGTGGCGCCTTTGGCTCTGGGGCCCATGGTGCTCTTGGGAGCCACCAAAGGGCATCGATATCGATCACTCTCCATATGGAGCGGCATCGATGCCTGTCCAATTCCAGGCCTATCGAGAGCCTTCGATATCGATATCGATATCGAAGCCTCTCGATAGGTCCCCAAACCGCTCCTTCTCCGCAGGCATGCATAGCTTTGGCTCGGGGGCCGATGGTGCTCTCGGTAGGCGACGCCGACTATCGACACTGACCGTTTTTCAGGCCAGCGGGCCGTGACGAGTATCCACGTCCCTACAGATCGCCAGGGCCACACACCCACAGCTCTCGGTCCCTCTCACTACGCCGTGATCCCTCTGGATCTCCAGAGGCCACCAGGCCCGTGGATTTCCATACCTGCTTACCGGGATCCATCACACGAGGTGCCAATAGTTAGCGGTAACTGTCGACACCCATCCCTGACGATAGCCATCACTACCTCTGGCTGGCAACAGCCAGCGGCGCCTTTGGCTCTGGGGCCGATGGTGCTCTTGGGAGCCACCAAAGGGCATCGATATCGATCACTCTCCATATGGAGCGGCATCGATGCCTGTCCAATTCCAGGCCTATCAAGAGCCTTCGATATCGATATCGATATCGAAGCCTCTCGATAGGTCCCCAAACCGCTCCTTCTCCGCAGGCATGCATAGCTTTGGCTCGGGGGCCGATGGTGCTCTCGGTAGGCGACGCCGACTATCGACACTGACCGTTTTTCAGGCCAGCGGGCCGTGACGAGTATCCACGTCCCTACAGATCGCCAGGGCCACACACCCACAGCTCTCCATCCCTCTCACTACGCTGTGATGCCTCGCGATCTCCAGAGGCCGCCAGGCCCGTGGATTTCCATACCTGCTTACCGCGATCCATCGCACGAGGTGCCAAGAGTTAGCGGTAACTCTCGACACCCATCCCTGACGATAGCCATCACTACGTCTCGCTGGCAACAGCCAGCGGCGCCTTTGGCTCTGGGGCCGATGGTGCTCTTGGGAGCCACCAAAGGGCATCGATATCGATCACTCTCCATATGGAGCGGCATCGATGCCTGTCCAATTCCAGGCCTATCGAGAGCCTTCGATATCGATATCGATATCGAAGCCTCTCGATAGGTCCCCAAACCGCTCCTTCTCCGCAGGCATGCATAGCTTTGGCTCGGGGGCCGATGGTGCTCTCGGTAGGCGACGCCGACTATCGACACTGACCGTTTTTCAGGCCAGCGGGCCGTGACGAGTATCCACGTCCCTACAGATCGCCAGGGCCACACACCCACAGCTCTCCATCCCTCTCACTACGCCGTGATCCCTCTGGATCTCCAGAGGCCGCCAGGCCCGTGGATTTCCATACCTGCTTACCGCGATCCATCGCACGAGGTGCCAAGAGTTAGCGGTAACTCTCGACACCCATCCCTGACGATAGCCATCACTACGTCTCGCTGGCAACAGCCAGCGGCGCCTTTGGCTCCTGGGCCGATGGTGCTCTTGGGAGCCACCAAAGGGCATCGATATCGATCACTCTCCATATGGAGCGGCATCGATGCCTGTCCAATTCCAGGCCTATCGAGAGCCTTCGATATCGATATCGATATCGAAGCCTCTCGATAGGTCCCCAAACCGCTCCTTCTCCGCAGGCATGCATAGCTTTGGCTCGGGGGCCGATGGTGCTCTCGGTAGGCGACGCCGACTATCGACACTGACCGTTTTTCAGGCCAGCGGGCCGTGACGAGTATCCACGTCCCTACAGATCGCCAGGGCCACACACCCACAGCTCTCCATCCCTCTCACTATGCTGTGATGCCTCGCGATCTCCAGAGGCCGCCAGGCCCGTGGATTTCCATACCTGCTTACCGCGATCCATCGCACGAGGTGCCAAGAGGTAGCAGTAACTGTCGACAACCATCCCTGCCGACACCCATCACTACCTCTGGCTGGCGACAGCCAGCGGCGCCTTTGGCTCTGGGGCCGATGGTGCTCTTGGGAGCCACCAAAGGGCATCGATATCGATCACTCTCCATATGGAGCGCCATCGATGCCTGTCCAATTCCAGGCCTATCGAGAGCCTTCGATATCGATATCGATATCGAAGCCTCTCGATAGGTCCCCAAACCGCTCCTTCTCCGCAGGCATGCATAGCTTTGGCTCGGGGGCCGATGGTGCTCTCGGTAGGCGACGCCGACTATCGACACTGACCGTTTTTCAGGCCAGCGGGCCGTGACGAGTATCCACGTCCCTACAGATCGCCAGGGCCACACACCCACAGCTCTCCATCCCTCTCACTACGCTGTGATGCCTCGCGATCTCCAGAGGCCGCCAGGCCCGTGGATTTCCATACCTGCTTACTGGGATCCATCGCACGAGGTGCCAAGAGTTAGCAGTAACTGTCGACAACCATCCCTGCCGACACCCATCACTACCTCTGGCTGGCGACAGCCAGTGGCGCCTTTGGCTCTGGGGCCCATGGTGCTCTTGGGAGCCACCAAAGGGCATCGATATCGATCACTCTCCATATGGAGCGGCATCGATGCCTGTCCAATTCCAGGCCTATCGAGAGCCTTCGATATCGATATCGATATCGAAGCCTCTCGATAGGTCCCCAAACCGCTCCTTCTCCGCAGGCATGCATAGCTTTGGCTCGGGGGCCGATGGTGCTCTCGGTAGGCGACACCGACTATCGACACTGACCGTTTTTCAGGCCAGCGGGCCGTGACGAGTATCCACGTCCCTACAGATCGCCAGGGCCACACACCCACAGCTCTCGGTCCCTCTCACTACGCCGTGATCCCTCTGGATCTCCAGAGGCCACCAGGCCCGTGGATTTCCATACCTGCTTACCGGGATCCATCACACGAGGTGCCAAGAGTTAGTGGTAACTCTCGACACCCATCCCTGACGATAGCCATCACTACGTCTCGCTGGCAACAGCCAGCGGCGCCTTTGGCTCTGGGGCCGATGGTGCTCTTGGGAGCCACCAAAGGGCATCGATATCGATCACTCTCCATATGGAGCGGCATCGATGCCTGTCCAATTCCAGGCCTATCGAGAGCCTTCGATATCGATATCGATATCGAAGCCTCTCGATAGGTCCCCAAACCGCTCCTTCTCCGCAGGCATGCATAGCTTTGGCTCGGGGGCCGATGGTGCTCTCGGTAGGCGACGCCGACTATCGACACTGACCGTTTTTCAGGCCAGCGGGCCGTGACGAGTATCCACGTCCCTACAGATCGCCAGGGCCACACACCCACAGCTCTCCATCCCTCTCACTACGCTGTGATGCCTCGCGATCTCCAGAGGCCGCCAGGCCCGTGGATTTCCATACCTGCTTACCGCGATCCATCGCACGAGGTGCCAAGAGTTAGCGGTAACTCTCGACACCCATCCCTGCCGACACCCATCACTACCTCTGGCTGGCGACAGCCAGTGGCGCCTTTGGCTCTGGTGCCGATGGTGCTCTTGGGAGCCACCAAAGGGCATCGATATCGATCACTCTCCATATGGAGCGCCATCGATGCCTGTCCAATTCCAGGCCTAGCGAGAGCCTTCGATATCGATATCGATATCGAAGCCTCTCGATAGGTCCCCAAACCGCTCCTTCTCCGCAGGCATGCATAGCTTTGGCTCGGGGGCCGATGGTGCTCTCGGTAGGCGACGCCGACTATCGACACTGACCGTTTTTCAGGCCAGCGGGCCGTGACGAGTATCCACGTCCCTACAGATCGCCAGGGCCACACACCCACAGCTCTCCATCCCTCTCACTACGCCGTGATCCCTCTGGATCTCCAGAGGCCGCCAGGCCCGTGGATTTCCATACCTGCTTACCGCGATCCATCGCACGAGGTGCCAAGAGTTAGCGGTAACTCTCGACACCCATCCCTGCCGACACCCATCACTACCTCTGGCTGGCGACAGCCAGTGGCGCCTTTGGCTCTGGGGCCGATGGTGCTCTTGGGAGCCACCAAAGGGCATCGATATCGATCACTCTCCATATGGAGCGGCATCGATGCCTGTCCAATTCCAGGCCTATCGAGAGCCTTCGATATCGATATCGATATCGAAGCCTCTCGATAGGTCCCCAAACCGCTCCTTCTCCGCAGGCATGCATAGCTTTGGCTCGGGGGCCGATGGTGCTCTCGGTAGGCGACGCCGACTATCGACACTGACCGTTTTTCAGGCCAGCGGGCCGTGACGAGTATCCACGTCCCTACAGATCGCCAGGGCCACACACCCACAGCTCTCCATCCCTCTCACTACGCCGTGATCCCTCTGGATCTCCAGAGGCCGCCAGGCCCGTGGATTTCCATACCTGCTTACCGCGATCTATCGCACGAGGTGCCAAGAGTTAGCGGTAACTCTCGACACCCATCCCTGCCGACACCCATCACTACCTCTGGCTGGCGACAGCCAGTGGCGCCTTTGGCTCTGGGGCCGATGGTGCTCTTGGGAGCCACCAAAGGGCATCGATATCGATCACTCTCCATATGGAGCGGCATCGATGCCTGTCCAATTCCAGGCCTATCGAGAGCCTTCGATATCGATATCGATATCGAAGCCTCTCGATAGGTCCCCAAACCGCTCCTTCTCCGCAGGCATGCATAGCTTTGGCTCGGGGGCCGATGGTGCTCTCGGTAGGCGACGCCGACTATCGACACTGACCGTTTTTCAGGCCAGCGGGCCGTGACGAGTATCCACGTCCCTACAGATCGCCAGGGCCACACACCCACAGCTCTCGGTCCCTCTCACTACGCCGTGATCCCTCTGGATCTCCAGAGGCCACCAGGCCCGTGGATTTCCATACCTGCTTACTGGGATCCATCGCACGAGGTGCTAAGAGTTAGCGGTAACTCTCGACACCCATCCCTGCCAACACCCATCACTACCTCTGGCTGGCGACAGCCAGCGGCGCCTTTGGCTCTGGGGCCAATGGTGCTCTTGGGAGCCACCAAAGGGCATCGATATCGATCACTCTCCATATGGAGCGGCATCGATGCCTGTCCAATTCCAGGCCTATCGAGAGCCTTCGATATCGATATCGATATCGAAGCCTCTCGATAGGTCCCCAAACCGCTCCTTCTCCGCAGGCATGCATAGCTTTGGCTCGGGGGCCGATGGTGCTCTCGGTAGGCGACGCCGACTATCGACACTGACCGTTTTTCAGGCCAGCGGGCCGTGACGAGTATCCACGTCCCTACAGATCGCCAGGGCCACACACCCACAGCTCTCCATCCCTCTCACTACGCCGTGATCCCTCTGGATCTCCAGAGGCCGCCAGGCCCGTGGATTTCCATACCTGCTTACCGCGATCCATCGCACGAGGTGCCAAGAGTTAGCGGTAACTCTCGACACCCATCCCTGCCGACACCCATCACTACGTCTCGCTGGCGACAGCCAGCGGCGCCTTTGGCTCTGGGGCCGATGGTGCTCTTGGGAGCCACCAAAGGGCATCGATATCGATCACTCTCCATATGGAGCGCCATCGATGCCTGTCCAATTCCAGGCCTATCGAGAGCCTTCGATATCGATATCGATATCGAAGGCTCTCGATAGGTCCCCAAACCGCTCCTTCTCCGCAGGCATGCATAGCTTTGGCTCGGGGGCCGATGGTGCTCTCGGTAGGCGACGCCGACTATCGACACTGACCGTTTTTCAGGCCAGCGGGCCGTGACGAGTATCCACGTCCCTACAGATCGCCAGGGCCACACACCCACAGCTCTCGGTCCCTCTCACTACGCCGTGATCCCTCTGGATCTCCAGAGGCCACCAGGCCCGTGGATTTCCATACCTGCTTACCGCGATCCATCGCACGAGGTGCCAAGAGGTAGCAGTAACTGTCGACACCCATCCCTGCCGATAGCCATCGCTACGTCTCGCTGGCAACAGCCAGCGGCGCCTTTGGCTCTGGGGCCGATGGTGCTCTTGGGAGCCACCAAAGGGCATCGATATCGATCACTCTCCATATGGAGCGCCATCGATGCCTGTCCAATTCCAGGCCTAGCGAGAGCCTTCGATATCGATATCGAAGCCTCTCGATAGGTCCCCAAACCGCTCCTTCTCCGCAGGCATGCATAGCTTTGGCTCGGGGGCCGATGGTGCTCCCGGTAGGCGACGCCAGCTATCGACACTGACCGTTTTTCAGGCCAGCGGGCCGTGGCGAGTATCCACGTCCCTACAGATCGCCAGGGCCACACACCCACAGCTCTCCATCCCTCTCACTACGCCGTGATCCCTCTGGATCTCCAGAGGCCGCCAGGCCCATGGATTTCCACACCTGCTTATCGCGATCCATCACACGAGGTGCCAAGAGTTAGCGGTAACTGTCGACACCCATCCCTGACGATAGCCATCGCTACGTCTCGCTGGCGACAGCCAGCGGCGCCTTTGGCTCTGGGGCCGATGGTGCTCTTGGGAGCCACCAAAGGGCATCGATATCGATCACTCTCCATATGGAGCGGCATCGATGCCTGTCCAATTCCAGGCCTATCGAGAGCCTTCGATATCGATATCGATATCGAAGCCTCTCGATAGGTCCCCAAACCGCTCCTTCTCCGCAGGCATGCATAGCTTTGGCTCGGGGGCCGATGGTGCTCTCGGTAGGCGACGCCGACTATCGACACTGACCGTTTTTCAGGCCAGCGGGCCGTGACGAGTATCCACGTCCCTACAGATCGCCAGGGCCACACACCCACAGCTCTCCATCCCTCTCACTACGCTGTGATGCCTCGCGATCTCCAGAGGCCGCCAGGCCCGTGGATTTCCATACCTGCTTACTGGGATCCATCGCACGAGGTGCCAAGAGTTAGCGGTAACTCTCGACACCCATCCCTGCCAACACCCATCACTACCTCTGGCTGGCGACAGCCAGCGGTGCCTTTGGCTCTGGGGCCGATGGTGCTCTTGGGAGCCACCAAAGGGCATCGATATCGATCACTCTCCATATGGAGCGCCATCGATGCCTGTCCAATTCCAGGCCTATCGAGAGCCTTCGATATCGATATCGATATCGAAGGCTCTCGATAGGTCCCCAAACCGCTCCTTCTCCGCAGGCATGCATAGCTTTGGCTCGGGGGCCGATGGTGCTCTCGGTAGGCGACGCCGACTATCGACACTGACCGTTTTTCAGGCCAGCGGGCCGTGACGAGTATCCACGTCCCTACAGATCGCCAGGGCCACACACCCACAGCTCTCCATCCCTCTCACTACGCTGTGATGCCTCGCGATCTCCAGAGGCCGCCAGGCCCGTGGATTTCCATACCTGCTTACCGCGATCCATCGCACGAGGTGCCAAGAGTTAGCGGTAACTCTCGACACCCATCCCTGACGACACCCATCACTACCTCTGGCTGGCGACAGCCAGTGGCGCCTTTGGCTCTGGGGCCGATGGTGCTCTTGGGAGCCACCAAAGGGCATCGATATCGATCACTCTCCATATGGAGCGGCATCGATGCCTGTCCAATTCCAGGCCTATCGAGAGCCTTCGATATCGATATCGATATCGAAGGCTCTCGATAGGTCCCCAAACCGCTCCTTCTCCGCAGGCATGCATAGCTTTGGCTCGGGGGCCGATGGTGCTCTCGGTAGGCGACGCCGACTATCGACACTGACCGTTTTTCAGGCCAGCGGGCCGTGACGAGTATCCACGTCCCTACAGATCGCCAGGGCCACACACCCACAGCTCTCGGTCCCTCTCACTACGCTGTGATTCCTCTGGATCTCCAGAGGCCACCAGGCCCGTGGATTTCCATACCTGCTTACCGCGATCCATCACACGAGGTGCCAAGAGTTAGCGGTAACTCTCGACACCCATCCCTGACGATAGCCATCACTACGTCTCGCTGGCAACAGCCAGCGGCGCCTTTGGCTCTGGGGCCGATGGTGCTCTTGGGAGCCACCAAAGGGCATCGATATCGATCACTCTCCATATGGAGCGGCATCGATGCCTGTCCAATTCCAGGCCTATCGAGAGCCTTCGATATCGATATCGATATCGAAGCCTCTCGATAGGTCCCCAAACCGCTCCTTCTCCGCAGGCATGCATAGCTTTGGCTCGGGGGCCGATGGTGCTCTCGGTAGGCGACGCCGACTATCGACACTGACCGTTTTTCAGGCCAGCGGGCCGTGACGAGTATCCACGTCCCTACAGATCGCCAGGGCCACACACCCACAGCTCTCCATCCCTCTCACTACGCTGTGATGCCTCGCGATCTCCAGAGGCCGCCAGGCCCGTGGATTTCCATACCTGCTTACTGGGATCCATCGCACGAGGTGCCAAGAGTTAGCGGTAACTCTCGACACCCATCCCTGCCAACACCCATCACTACCTCTGGCTGGCGACAGCCAGCGGCGCCTTTGGCTCTGGGGCCAATGGTGCTCTTGGGAGCCACCAAAGGGCATCGATATCGATCACTCTCCATATGGAGCGGCATCGATGCCTGTCCAATTCCAGGCCTATCGAGAGCCTTCGATATCGATATCGATATCGAAGGCTCTCGATAGGTCCCCAAACCGCTCCTTCTCCGCAGGCATGCATAGCTTTGGCTCGGGGGCCGATGGTGCTCTCGGTAGGCGACGCCGACTATCGACACTGACCGTTTTTCAGGCCAGCGGGCCGTGACGAGTATCCACGTCCCTACAGATCGCCAGGGCCACACACCCACAGCTCTCCATCCCTCTCACTACGCCGTGATCCCTCGCGATCTCCAGAGGCCGCCAGGCCCGTGGATTTCCACACCTGCTTACCGGGATCCATCACACGAGGTGCCAAGAGTTAGCCTTAACTCTCAACACCCATTACTGCCGATAGCCATCACTACCTCTGGCTGGCGACAGCCAGCGGCGCCTTTGGCTCTGGGGCCGATGGTGCTCTTGGGAGCCACCAAAGGGCATCGATATCAATCACTCTCCATATGGAGCGCCATCGATGCCTGTCCAATTCCAGGCCTATCGAGAGCCTTCGATATCGATATCGATATCGAAGCCTCTCGATAGGTCCCCAAACCGCTCCTTCTCCGCAGGCATGCATAGCTTTGGCTCGGGGGCCGATGGTGCTCTCGGTAGGCGACGCCGACTATCGACACTGACCGTTTTTCAGGCCAGCGGGCCGTGACGAGTATCCACGTCGCTACAGATCGCCAGGGCCACACACCCACAGCTCTCCATCCCTCTCACTACGCCGTGATCCCTCTGGATCTCCAGAGGCCGCCAGGCCCGTGGATTTCCATACCTGCTTACCGCGATCCATCGCACGAGGTGCCAAGAGTTAGCGGTAACTCTCGACACCCATCCCTGCCGACACCCATCACTACCTCTGGCTGGCGACAGCCAGTGGCGCCTTTGGCTCTGGGGCCGATGGTGCTCTTGGGAGCCACCAAAGGGCATCGATATCGATCACTCTCCATATGGAGCGCCATCGATGCCTGTCCAATTCCAGGCCTATCGAGAGCCTTCGATATCGATATCGATATCGAAGCCTCTCGATAGGTCCCCAAACCGCTCCTTCTCCGCAGGCATGCATAGCTTTGGCTCGGGGGCCGATGGTGCTCTCGGTAGGCGACGCCGACTATCGACACTGACCGTTTTTCAGGCCAGCGGGCCGTGACGAGTATCCACGTCCCTACAGATCGCCAGGGCCACACACCCACAGCTCTCCATCCCTCTCACTACGCCGTGATCCCTCTGGATCTCCAGAGGCCGCCAGGCCCGTGGATTTCCATACCTGCTTACCGCGATCTATCGCACGAGGTGCCAAGAGTTAGCGGTAACTCTCGACACCCATCCCTGCCGACACCCATCACTACCTCTGGCTGGCGACAGCCAGTGGCGCCTTTGGCTCTGGGGCCGATGGTGCTCTTGGGAGCCACCAAAGGGCATCGATATCGATCACTCTCCATATGGAGCGGCATCGATGCCTGTCCAATTCCAGGCCTATCGAGAGCCTTCGATATCGATATCGATATCGAAGCCTCTCGATAGGTCCCCAAACCGCTCCTTCTCCGCAGGCATGCATAGCTTTGGCTCGGGGGCCGATGGTGCTCTCGGTAGGCGACGCCGACTATCGACACTGACCGTTTTTCAGGCCAGCGGGCCGTGACGAGTATCCACGTCCCTACAGATCGCCAGGGCCACACACCCACAGCTCTCGGTCCCTCTCACTACGCCGTGATCCCTCTGGATCTCCAGAGGCCACCAGGCCCGTGGATTTCCATACCTGCTTACTGGGATCCATCGCACGAGGTGCTAAGAGTTAGCGGTAACTCTCGACACCCATCCCTGCCAACACCCATCACTACCTCTGGCTGGCGACAGCCAGCGGCGCCTTTGGCTCTGGGGCCAATGGTGCTCTTGGGAGCCACCAAAGGGCATCGATATCGATCACTCTCCATATGGAGCGGCATCGATGCCTGTCCAATTCCAGGCCTATCGAGAGCCTTCGATATCGATATCGATATCGAAGCCTCTCGATAGGTCCCCAAACCGCTCCTTCTCCGCAGGCATGCATAGCTTTGGCTCGGGGGCCGATGGTGCTCTCGGTAGGCGACGCCGACTATCGACACTGACCGTTTTTCAGGCCAGCGGGCCGTGACGAGTATCCACGTCCCTACAGATCGCCAGGGCCACACACCCACAGCTCTCCATCCCTCTCACTACGCCGTGATCCCTCTGGATCTCCAGAGGCCGCCAGGCCCGTGGATTTCCATACCTGCTTACCGCGATCCATCGCACGAGGTGCCAAGAGTTAGCGGTAACTCTCGACACCCATCCCTGCCGACACCCATCACTACGTCTCGCTGGCGACAGCCAGCGGCGCCTTTGGCTCTGGGGCCGATGGTGCTCTTGGGAGCCACCAAAGGGCATCGATATCGATCACTCTCCATATGGAGCGCCATCGATGCCTGTCCAATTCCAGGCCTATCGAGAGCCTTCGATATCGATATCGATATCGAAGGCTCTCGATAGGTCCCCAAACCGCTCCTTCTCCGCAGGCATGCATAGCTTTGGCTCGGGGGCCGATGGTGCTCTCGGTAGGCGACGCCGACTATCGACACTGACCGTTTTTCAGGCCAGCGGGCCGTGACGAGTATCCACGTCCCTACAGATCGCCAGGGCCACACACCCACAGCTCTCGGTCCCTCTCACTACGCCGTGATCCCTCTGGATCTCCAGAGGCCACCAGGCCCGTGGATTTCCATACCTGCTTACCGCGATCCATCGCACGAGGTGCCAAGAGGTAGCAGTAACTGTCGACACCCATCCCTGCCGATAGCCATCGCTACGTCTCGCTGGCAACAGCCAGCGGCGCCTTTGGCTCTGGGGCCGATGGTGCTCTTGGGAGCCACCAAAGGGCATCGATATCGATCACTCTCCATATGGAGCGCCATCGATGCCTGTCCAATTCCAGGCCTAGCGAGAGCCTTCGATATCGATATCGAAGCCTCTCGATAGGTCCCCAAACCGCTCCTTCTCCGCAGGCATGCATAGCTTTGGCTCGGGGGCCGATGGTGCTCCCGGTAGGCGACGCCAGCTATCGACACTGACCGTTTTTCAGGCCAGCGGGCCGTGGCGAGTATCCACGTCCCTACAGATCGCCAGGGCCACACACCCACAGCTCTCCATCCCTCTCACTACGCCGTGATCCCTCTGGATCTCCAGAGGCCGCCAGGCCCATGGATTTCCACACCTGCTTATCGCGATCCATCACACGAGGTGCCAAGAGTTAGCGGTAACTGTCGACACCCATCCCTGACGATAGCCATCGCTACGTCTCGCTGGCGACAGCCAGCGGCGCCTTTGGCTCTGGGGCCGATGGTGCTCTTGGGAGCCACCAAAGGGCATCGATATCGATCACTCTCCATATGGAGCGGCATCGATGCCTGTCCAATTCCAGGCCTATCGAGAGCCTTCGATATCGATATCGATATCGAAGCCTCTCGATAGGTCCCCAAACCGCTCCTTCTCCGCAGGCATGCATAGCTTTGGCTCGGGGGCCGATGGTGCTCTCGGTAGGCGACGCCGACTATCGACACTGACCGTTTTTCAGGCCAGCGGGCCGTGACGAGTATCCACGTCCCTACAGATCGCCAGGGCCACACACCCACAGCTCTCCATCCCTCTCACTACGCTGTGATGCCTCGCGATCTCCAGAGGCCGCCAGGCCCGTGGATTTCCATACCTGCTTACTGGGATCCATCGCACGAGGTGCCAAGAGTTAGCGGTAACTCTCGACACCCATCCCTGCCAACACCCATCACTACCTCTGGCTGGCGACAGCCAGCGGTGCCTTTGGCTCTGGGGCCGATGGTGCTCTTGGGAGCCACCAAAGGGCATCGATATCGATCACTCTCCATATGGAGCGCCATCGATGCCTGTCCAATTCCAGGCCTATCGAGAGCCTTCGATATCGATATCGATATCGAAGGCTCTCGATAGGTCCCCAAACCGCTCCTTCTCCGCAGGCATGCATAGCTTTGGCTCGGGGGCCGATGGTGCTCTCGGTAGGCGACGCCGACTATCGACACTGACCGTTTTTCAGGCCAGCGGGCCGTGACGAGTATCCACGTCCCTACAGATCGCCAGGGCCACACACCCACAGCTCTCCATCCCTCTCACTACGCTGTGATGCCTCGCGATCTCCAGAGGCCGCCAGGCCCGTGGATTTCCATACCTGCTTACCGCGATCCATCGCACGAGGTGCCAAGAGTTAGCGGTAACTCTCGACACCCATCCCTGACGACACCCATCACTACCTCTGGCTGGCGACAGCCAGTGGCGCCTTTGGCTCTGGGGCCGATGGTGCTCTTGGGAGCCACCAAAGGGCATCGATATCGATCACTCTCCATATGGAGCGGCATCGATGCCTGTCCAATTCCAGGCCTATCGAGAGCCTTCGATATCGATATCGATATCGAAGGCTCTCGATAGGTCCCCAAACCGCTCCTTCTCCGCAGGCATGCATAGCTTTGGCTCGGGGGCCGATGGTGCTCTCGGTAGGCGACGCCGACTATCGACACTGACCGTTTTTCAGGCCAGCGGGCCGTGACGAGTATCCACGTCCCTACAGATCGCCAGGGCCACACACCCACAGCTCTCGGTCCCTCTCACTACGCTGTGATTCCTCTGGATCTCCAGAGGCCACCAGGCCCGTGGATTTCCATACCTGCTTACCGCGATCCATCACACGAGGTGCCAAGAGTTAGCGGTAACTCTCGACACCCATCCCTGACGATAGCCATCACTACGTCTCGCTGGCAACAGCCAGCGGCGCCTTTGGCTCTGGGGCCGATGGTGCTCTTGGGAGCCACCAAAGGGCATCGATATCGATCACTCTCCATATGGAGCGGCATCGATGCCTGTCCAATTCCAGGCCTATCGAGAGCCTTCGATATCGATATCGATATCGAAGCCTCTCGATAGGTCCCCAAACCGCTCCTTCTCCGCAGGCATGCATAGCTTTGGCTCGGGGGCCGATGGTGCTCTCGGTAGGCGACGCCGACTATCGACACTGACCGTTTTTCAGGCCAGCGGGCCGTGACGAGTATCCACGTCCCTACAGATCGCCAGGGCCACACACCCACAGCTCTCCATCCCTCTCACTACGCTGTGATGCCTCGCGATCTCCAGAGGCCGCCAGGCCCGTGGATTTCCATACCTGCTTACTGGGATCCATCGCACGAGGTGCCAAGAGTTAGCGGTAACTCTCGACACCCATCCCTGCCAACACCCATCACTACCTCTGGCTGGCGACAGCCAGCGGCGCCTTTGGCTCTGGGGCCAATGGTGCTCTTGGGAGCCACCAAAGGGCATCGATATCGATCACTCTCCATATGGAGCGGCATCGATGCCTGTCCAATTCCAGGCCTATCGAGAGCCTTCGATATCGATATCGATATCGAAGGCTCTCGATAGGTCCCCAAACCGCTCCTTCTCCGCAGGCATGCATAGCTTTGGCTCGGGGGCCGATGGTGCTCTCGGTAGGCGACGCCGACTATCGACACTGACCGTTTTTCAGGCCAGCGGGCCGTGACGAGTATCCACGTCCCTACAGATCGCCAGGGCCACACACCCACAGCTCTCCATCCCTCTCACTACGCCGTGATCCCTCGCGATCTCCAGAGGCCGCCAGGCCCGTGGATTTCCACACCTGCTTACCGGGATCCATCACACGAGGTGCCAAGAGTTAGCCTTAACTCTCAACACCCATTACTGCCGATAGCCATCACTACCTCTGGCTGGCGACAGCCAGCGGCGCCTTTGGCTCTGGGGCCGATGGTGCTCTTGGGAGCCACCAAAGGGCATCGATATCAATCACTCTCCATATGGAGCGCCATCGATGCCTGTCCAATTCCAGGCCTATCGAGAGCCTTCGATATCGATATCGATATCGAAGCCTCTCGATAGGTCCCCAAACCGCTCCTTCTCCGCAGGCATGCATAGCTTTGGCTCGGGGGCCGATGGTGCTCTCGGTAGGCGACGCCGACTATCGACACTGACCGTTTTTCAGGCCAGCGGGCCGTGACGAGTATCCACGTCGCTACAGATCGCCAGGGCCACACACCCACAGCTCTCCATCCCTCTCACTACGCCGTGATCCCTCTGGATCTCCAGAGGCCGCCAGGCCCATGGATTTCCATACCTGCTTACCGGGATCCATCACACGAGGTGCCAAGAGTTAGCCTTAACTCTCGACACCAATCCCTGACGATAGCCATCGCTACGTCTCGCTGGCAACAGCCAGCGGCGCCTTTGGCTCTGGGGCCGATGGTGCTCTTGGGAGCCACCAAAGGGCATCGATATCGATCACTCTCCATATGGAGCGGCATCGATGCCTGTCCAATTCCAGGCCTATCGAGAGCCTTCGATATCGATATCGATATCGAAGCCTCTCGATAGGTCCCCAAACCGCTCCTTCTCCGCAGGCATGCATAGCTTTGGCTCGGGGGCCGATGGTGCTCTCGGTAGGCGACGCCGACTATCGACACTGACCGTTTTTCAGGCCAGCGGGCCGTGACGAGTATCCACGTCCCTACAGATCGCCAGGGCCACACACCCACAGCTCTCCATCCCTCTCACTATGCTGTGATCCCTCAGGATCTCCAGAGGCCACCAGGCCCGTGGATTTCCATACCTGCTTACCGCGATCCATCGCACGAGGTGCCAAGAGTTAGCGGTAACTGTCGACACCCATCCCTGACGATAGCCATCGCTACGTCTCGCTGTCGACAGCCAGCGGCGCCTTTGGCTCTGGGGCCCATGGTGCTCTTGGGAGCCACCAAAGGGCATCGATATCGATCACTCTCCATATGGAGCGCCATCGATGCCTGTCCAATTCCAGGCCTATCGAGAGCCTTCGATATCGATATCGATATCGAAGGCTCTCGATAGGTCCCCAAACCGCTCCTTCTCCGCAGGCATGCATAGCTTTGGCTCGGGGGCCGATGGTGCTCTCGGTAGGCGACGCCGACTATCGACACTGACCGTTTTTCAGGCCAGCGGGCCGTGACGAGTATCCACGTCCCTACAGATCGCCAGGGCCACACACCCACAGCTCTCGGTCCCTCTCACTATGCTGTGATCCCTCTGGATCTCCAGAGGCCACCAGGCCCGTGGATTTCCATACCTGCTTACCGGGATCCATCGCACGAGGTGCCAAGAGTTAGCGGTAACTGTCGACACCCATCCCTGACGACACCCATCACTACCTCTGGCTGGCGACAGCCAGCGGCGCCTTTGGCTCTGGGGCCGATGGTGCTCTTGGGAGCCACCAAAGGGCATCGATATCGATCACTCTCCATATGGAGCGCCATCGATGCCTGTCCAATTCCAGGCCTATCGAGAGCCTTCGATATCGATATCGATATCGAAGCCTCTCGATAGGTCCCCAAACCGCTCCTTCTCCGCAGGCATGCATAGCTTTGGCTCGGGGGCTGATGGTGCTCTCGGTAGGCGACGCCGACTGTCGACACTGACCGTTTTTCAGGCCAGCGGGCCGTGACGAGTATCCACGTCCCTACAGATCGCCAGGGCCACACACCCACAGCTCTCCATCCCTCTCACTACGCTGTGATGCCTCGCGATCTCCAGAGGCCGCCAGGCCCGTGGATTTCCATACCTGCTTACCGGGATCCATCGCACAAGGTGCCAAGAGTTAGCGGTAACTCTCGACACCCATTCCTGACGACACCCATCACTACCTCTGGCTGGCGACAGCCAGCGGCGCCTTTGGCTCTGGGGCCCATGGTGCTCTTGGGAGCCACCAAAGGGCATCGATATCGATCACTCTCCATATGGAGCGCCATCGATGCCTGTCCAATTCCAGGCCTATCGAGAGCCTTCGATATCGATATCGATATCGAAGCCTCTCGATAGGTCCCCAAACCGCTCCTTCTCCGCAGGCATGCATAGCTTTGGCTCGGGGGCCGATGGTGCTCTCGGTAGGCGACGCCGACTATCGACACTGACCGTTTTTCAGGCCAGCGGGCCGTGACGAGTATCCACGTCCCTACAGATCGCCAGGGCCACACACCCACAGCTCTCGGTCCCTCTCACTACGCTGTGATCCCTCTGGATCTCCAGAGGCCACCAGGCCCGTGGATTTCCATACCTGCTTACCGGGATCCATCGCACGAGGTGCCAAGAGTTAGCGGTAACTGTCGACACCCATCCCTGACGACACCCATCACTACCTCTGGCTGGCGACAGCCAGCGGCGCCTTTGGCTCTGGGGCCCATGGTGCTCTTGGGAGCCACCAAAGGGCATCGATATCGATCACTCTCCATATGGAGCGCCATCGATGCCTGTCCAATTCCAGGCCTATCGAGAGCCTTCGATATCGATATAGATATCGAAGCCTCTCGATAGGTCCCCAAACCGCTCCTTCTCCGCAGGCATGCATAGCTTTGGCTCGGGGGCCGATGGTGCTCTCGGTAGGCGACGCCGACTATCGACACTGACCGTTTTTCAGGCCAGTGGGCCGTGACGAGTATCCACGTCCCTACAGATCGCCAGGGCCACACACCCACAGCTCTCGGTCCCTCTCACTACGCTGTGATCCCTTAGGATCTCCAGAGGCCACCAGGCCCGTGGATTTCCATACCTGCTTACCGCGATCCATCACACGAGGTGCCAAGAGTTAGCGGTAACTGTCGACACCCATCCCTGACGACACCCATCACTACCTCTGGCTGGCGACAGCCAGCAGCGCCTTTGGCTCTGGGGCCCATGGTGCTCTCGGTAGGCGACGCCGACTATCGACACTGACCGTTTTTCAGGCCAGCGGGCCGTGACGAGTATCCACGTCCCTACAGATCGCCAGGGCCACACACCCACAGCTCTCGGTCCCTCTCACTACGCTGTGATCCCTCAGGATCTCCAGAGGCCACCAGGCCCGTGGATTTCCATACCTGCTTACCGGGATCCATCGCACGAGGTGCCAAGAGTTAGCGGTAACTGTCGACACCCATCCCTGACGACACCCATCACTACCTCTGGCTGGCGACAGCCAGCGGCGCCTTTGGCTCTGGGGCCCATGGTGCTCTTGGGAGCCACCAAAGGGCATCGATATCGATCACTCTCCATATGGAGCGCCATCGATGCCTGTCCAATTCCAGGCCTATCGAGAGCCTTCGATATCGATATCGAAGGCTCTCGATAGGTCCCCAAACCGCTCCTTCTCCGCAGGCATGCATAGCTTTGGCTCGGGGGCCGATGGTGCTCTCGGTAGGCGACGCCGACTGTCGACACTGACCGTTTTTCAGGCCAGCGGGCCGTGACGAGTATCCACGTCCCTACAGATCGCCAGGGCCACACACCCACAGCTCTCGGTCCCTCTCACTACGCCGTGATCCCTCTGGATCTCCAGAGGCCACCAGGCCCATGGATTTCCATACCTGCTTACCGGGATCCATCGCACAAGGTGCCAAGAGTTAGCGGTAACTCTCGACACCCATCCCTGACGATAGATATCACTACGTCTCGCTGGCAACAGCCAGCGGCGCCTTTGGCTCTGGGGCCGATGGTGCTCTTGGGAGCCACCAAAGGGCATCGATATCGATCACTCTCCATATGGAGCGCCATCGATGCCTGTCCAATTCCAGGCCTATCGAGAGCCTTCGATATCGATATCGATATCGAAGCCTCTCGATAGGTCCCCAAACCACTCCTTCTCCGCAGGCATGCATAGCTTTGGCTCGGGGGCTGATGGTGCTCTCGGTAGGTGACGCCGACTATCGACACTGACCGTTTTTCAGGCCAGCGGGCCGTGACGAGTATCCACGTCCCTACAGATCGCCAGGGCCACACACCCACAGCTCTCCATCCCTCTCACTACGCTGTGATGCCTCGCGATCTCCAGAGGCCGCCAGGCCCGTGGATTTCCATACCTGCTTACCGGGATCCATCGCACGAGGTGCCAAGAGTTAGCGGTAACTCTCGACACCCATCCCTGCTGATAGCCATCGCTACGTCTCGCTGGCGACAGCCAGCGGCGCCTTTGGCTCTGGGGCCCATGGTGCTCTTGGGAGCCACCAAAGGGCATCGATATCGATCACTCTCCATATGGAGCGCCATCGATGCCTGTCCAATTCCAGGCCTATCGAGAGCCTTCGATATCGATATCGATATCGAAGCCTCTCGATAGGTCCCCAAACCGCTCCTTCTCCGCAGGCATGCATAGCTTTGGCTCGGGGGCCGATGGTGCTCTCGGTAGGCGACGCCGACTATCGACACTGACCGTTTTTCAGGCCAGCGGGCCGTGACGAGTATCCACGTCCCTACAGATCGCCAGGGCCACACACCCACAGCTCTCGGTCCCTCTCACTACGCTGTGATCCCTCTGGATCTCCAGAGGCCACCAGGCCCGTGGATTTCCATACCTGCTTACCGGGATCCATCGCACGAGGTGCCAAGAGTTAGCGGTAACTGTCGACACCCATCCCTGACGACACCCATCACTACCTCTGGCTGGCGACAGCCAGCGGCGCCTTTGGCTCTGGGGCCCATGGTGCTCTTGGGAGCCACCAAAGGGCATCGATATCGATCACTCTCCATATGGAGCGCCATCGATGCCTGTCCAATTCCAGGCCTATCGAGAGCCTTCGATATCGATATCGATATCGAAGCCTCTCGATAGGTCCCCAAACCGCTCCTTCTCCGCAGGCATGCATAGCTTTGGCTCGGGGGCCGATGGTGCTCTCGGTAGGCGACGCCGACTATCGACACTGACCGTTTTTCAGGCCAGTGGGCCGTGACGAGTATCCACGTCCCTACAGATCGCCAGGGCCACACACCCACAGCTCTCGGTCCCTCTCACTACGCTGTGATCCCTCTGGATCTCCAGAGGCCACCAGGCCCGTGGATTTCCATACCTGCTTACCGCGATCCATCACACGAGGTGCCAAGAGTTAGCGGTAACTGTCGACACCCATCCCTGACGACACCCATCACTACCTCTGGCTGGCGACAGCCAGCAGCGCCTTTGGCTCTGGGGCCCATGGTGCTCTCGGTAGGCGACGCCGACTATCGACACTGACCGTTTTTCAGGCCAGCGGGCCATGACGAGTATCCACGTCCCTACAGATCGCCAGGGCCACACACCCACAGCTCTCGGTCCCTCTCACTACGCTGTGATCCCTCAGGATCTCCAGAGGCCACCAGGCCCGTGGATTTCCATACCTGCTTACCGGGATCCATCGCACGAGGTGCCAAGAGTTAGCGGTAACTGTCGACACCCATCCCTGACGACACCCATCACTACCTCTGGCTGGCGACAGCCAGCGGCGCCTTTGGCTCTGGGGCCCATGGTGCTCTTGGGAGCCACCAAAGGGCATCGATATCGATCACTCTCCATATGGAGCGCCATCGATGCCTGTCCAATTCCAGGCCTATCGAGAGCCTTCGATATCGATATCGATATCGAAGCCTCTCGATAGGTCCCCAAACCGCTCCTTCTCCGCAGGCATGCATAGCTTTGGCTCGGGGGCCGATGGTGCTCTCGGTAGGCGACGCCGACTATCGACACTGACCGTTTTTCAGGCCAGCGGGCCGTGACGAGTATCCACGTCCCTACAGATCGCCAGGGCCACACACCCACAGCTCTCGGTCCCTCTCACTACGCCGTGATCCCTCTGGATCTCCAGAGGCCACCAGGCCCATGGATTTCCATACCTGCTTACCGGGATCCATCGCACGAGGTGCCAAGAGTTAGCGGTAACTCTCGACACCCATCCCTGACGATAGATATCACTACGTCTCGCTGGCAACAGCCAGCGGCGCCTTTGGCTCTGGGGCCCATGGTGCTCTTGGGAGCCACCAAAGGGCATCGATATCGATCACTCTCCATATGGAGCGCCATCGATGCCTGTCCAATTCCAGGCCTATCGAGAGCCTTCGATATCGATATCGATATCGAAGCCTCTCGATAGGTCCCCAAACCACTCCTTCTCCGCAGGCATGCATAGCTTTGGCTCGGGGGCTGATGGTGCTCTCGGTAGGTGACGCCGACTATCGACACTGACCGTTTTTCAGGCCAGCGGGCCGTGACGAGTATCCACGTCCCTACAGATCGCCAGGGCCACACACCCACAGCTCTCCATCCCTCTCACTACGCTGTGATGCCTCGCGATCTCCAGAGGCCGCCAGGCCCGTGGATTTCCATACCTGCTTACCGGGATCCATCGCACGAGGTGCCAAGAGTTAGCGGTAACTCTCGACACCCATCCCTGCTGATAGCCATCGCTACGTCTCGCTGGCGACAGCCAGCGGCGCCTTTGGCTCTGGGGCCCATGGTGCTCTTGGGAGCCACCAAAGGGCATCGATATCGATCACTCTCCATATGGAGCGCCATCGATGCCTGTCCAATTCCAGGCCTATCGAGAGCCTTCGATATCGATATCGATATCGAAGCCTCTCAATAGGTCCCCAAACCGCTCCTTCTCCGCAGGCATGCATAGCTTTGGCTCGGGGGCCGATGGTGCTCTCGGTAGGTGACGCCGACTATCGACACTGACCATTTTTCAGGCCAGCGGGCCGTGACGAGTATCCACGTCCCTACAGATCGCCAGGGCCACACACCCACAGCTCTCCATCCCTCTCACTACGCTGTGATGCCTCGCGATCTCCAGAGGCCGCCAGGCCCGTGGATTTCCATACCTGCTTACCGGGATGCATCGCACGAGGTGCCAAGAGTTAGCGGTAACTCTCGCCACCCATCCCTGCCGATAGCCATCACTACCTCTGGCTGGCGACAGCCAGCGGCGCCTTTGGCTCTGGGGCCGATGGTGCTCTTGGGAGCCACCAAAGGGCATCGATATCGATCACTCTCCATATGGCGCGCCATCGATGCCTGTCCAATTCCAGGCCTATCGAGAGCCTTCGATATCGATATCGATATCGAAGCCTCTCGATAGGTCCCCAAACCGCTCCTTCTCCGCAGGCATGCATAGCTTTGGCTCGGGGGCCGATGGTGCTCTCGGTAGGCGACGCCGACTGTCGACACTGACCGTTTTTCAGGCCAGCGGGCCGTGACGAGTATCCACGTCCCTACAGATCGCCAGGGCCACACACCCACAGCTCTCCATCCCTCTCACTACGCTGTGATGCCTCGCGATCTCCAGAGGCCGCCAGGCCCGTGGATTTCCATACCTGCTTACCGGGATCCATCGCACGAGGTGCCAAGAGTTAGCGGTAACTCTCGACACCCATCCCTGACGACACCCATCACTACCTCTGGCTGGCGACAGCCAGCGGCGCCTTTGGCTCTGGGGCCCATGGTGCTCTTGGGAGCCACCAAAGGGCATCGATATCGATCACTCTCCATATGGAGCGCCATCGATGCCTGTCCAATTCCAGGCCTATCGAGAGCCTTCGATATCGATATCGATATCGAAGCCTCTCGATAGGTCCCCAAACCGCTCCTTCTCCGCAGGCATGCATAGCTTTGGCTCGGGGGCCGATGGTGCTCTCGGTAGGCGACGCCGACTATCGACACTGACCGTTTTTCAGGCCAGCGGGCCGTGACGAGTATCCACGTCCCTACAGATCGCCAGGGCCACACACCCACAGCTCTCGGTCCCTCTCACTACGCTGTGATCCCTCTGGATCTCCAGAGGCCACCAGGCCCGTGGATTTCCATACCTGCTTACCGGGATCCATCGCACGAGGTGCCAAGAGTTAGCGGTAACTGTCGACACCCATCCCTGACGACACCCATCACTACCTCTGGCTGGCGACAGCCAGCGGCGCCTTTGGCTCTGGGGCCCATGGTGCTCTTGGGAGCCACCAAAGGGCATCGATATCGATCACTCTCCATATGGAGCGCCATCGATGCCTGTCCAATTCCAGGCCTATCGAGAGCCTTCGATATCGATATCGATATCGAAGCCTCTCGATAGGTCCCCAAACCGCTCCTTCTCCGCAGGCATGCATAGCTTTGGCTCGGGGGCTGATGGTGCTCTCGGTAGGCGACGCCGACTGTCGACACTGACCGTTTTTCAGGCCAGCGGGCCGTGACGAGTATCCACGTCCCTACAGATCGCCAGGGCCACACACCCACAGCTCTCCATCCCTCTCACTACGCTGTGATCCCTTAGGATCTCCAGAGGCCACCAGGCCCGTGGATTTCCATACCTGCTTACCGCGATCCATCACACGAGGTGCCAAGAGTTAGCGGTAACTGTCGACACCCATCCCTGACGACACCCATCACTACCTCTGGCTGGCGACAGCCAGCAGCGCCTTTGGCTCTGGGGCCCATGGTGCTCTCGGTAGGCGACGCCGACTATCGACACTGACCGTTTTTCAGGCCAGCGGGCCGTGACGAGTATCCACGTCCCTACAGATCGCCAGGGCCACACACCCACAGCTCTCGGTCCCTCTCACTACGCTGTGATCCCTCAGGATCTCCAGAGGCCACCAGGCCCGTGGATTTCCATACCTGCTTACCGGGATCCATCGCACGAGGTGCCAAGAGTTAGCGGTAACTGTCGACACCCATCCCTGACGACACCCATCACTACCTCTGGCTGGCGACAGCCAGCGGCGCCTTTGGCTCTGGGGCCCATGGTGCTCTTGGGAGCCACCAAAGGGCATCGATATCGATCACTCTCCATATGGAGCGCCATCGATGCCTGTCCAATTCCAGGCCTATCGAGAGCCTTCGATATCGATATCGATATCGAAGCCTCTCGATAGGTCCCCAAACCGCTCCTTCTCCGCAGGCATGCATAGCTTTGGCTCGGGGGCCGATGGTGCTCTCGGTAGGCGACGCCGACTGTCGACACTGACCGTTTTTCAGGCCAGCGGGCCGTGACGAGTATCCACGTCCCTACAGATCGCCAGGGCCACACACCCACAGCTCTCGGTCCCTCTCACTACGCCGTGATCCCTCTGGATCTCCAGAGGCCACCAGGCCCATGGATTTCCATACCTGCTTACCGGGATCCATCGCACAAGGTGCCAAGAGTTAGCGGTAACTCTCGACACCCATCCCTGACGATAGATATCACTACGTCTCGCTGGCAACAGCCAGCGGCGCCTTTGGCTCTGGGGCCGATGGTGCTCTTGGGAGCCACCAAAGGGCATCGATATCGATCACTCTCCATATGGAGCGCCATCGATGCCTGTCCAATTCCAGGCCTATCGAGAGCCTTCGATATCGATATCGATATCGAAGCCTCTCGATAGGTCCCCAAACCACTCCTTCTCCGCAGGCATGCATAGCTTTGGCTCGGGGGCTGATGGTGCTCTCGGTAGGTGACGCCGACTATCGACACTGACCGTTTTTCAGGCCAGCGGGCCGTGACGAGTATCCACGTCCCTACAGATCGCCAGGGCCACACACCCACAGCTCTCCATCCCTCTCACTACGCTGTGATGCCTCGCGATCTCCAGAGGCCGCCAGGCCCGTGGATTTCCATACCTGCTTACCGGGATCCATCGCACGAGGTGCCAAGAGTTAGCGGTAACTCTCGACACCCATCCCTGCTGATAGCCATCGCTACGTCTCACTGGCGACAGCCAGCGGCGCCTTTGGCTCTGGGGCCCATGGTGCTCTTGGGAGCCACCAAAGGGCATCGATATCGATCACTCTCCATATGGAGCGCCATCGATGCCTGTCCAATTCCAGGCCTATCGAGAGCCTTCGATATCGATATCGATATCGAAGCCTCTCGATAGGTCCCCAAACCGCTCCTTCTCCGCAGGCATGCATAGCTTTGGCTCGGGGGCCGATGGTGCTCTCGGTAGGCGACGCCGACTATCGACACTGACCGTTTTTCAGGCCAGCGGGCCGTGACGAGTATCCACGTCCCTACAGATCGCCAGGGCCACACACCCACAGCTCTCGGTCCCTCTCACTACGCTGTGATCCCTCTGGATCTCCAGAGGCCACCAGGCCCGTGGATTTCCATACCTGCTTACCGGGATCCATCGCACGAGGTGCCAAGAGTTAGCGGTAACTGTCGACACCCATCCCTGACGACACCCATCACTACCTCTGGCTGGCGACAGCCAGCGGCGCCTTTGGCTCTGGGGCCCATGGTGCTCTTGGGAGCCACCAAAGGGCATCGATATCGATCACTCTCCATATGGAGCGCCATCGATGCCTGTCCAATTCCAGGCCTATCGAGAGCCTTCGATATCGATATAGATATCGAAGCCTCTCGATAGGTCCCCAAACCGCTCCTTCTCCGCAGGCATGCATAGCTTTGGCTCGGGGGCCGATGGTGCTCTCGGTAGGCGACGCCGACTATCGACACTGACCGTTTTTCAGGCCAGTGGGCCGTGACGAGTATCCACGTCCCTACAGATCGCCAGGGCCACACACCCACAGCTCTCGGTCCCTCTCACTACGCTGTGATCCCTTAGGATCTCCAGAGGCCACCAGGCCCGTGGATTTCCATACCTGCTTACCGCGATCCATCACACGAGGTGCCAAGAGTTAGCGGTAACTGTCGACACCCATCCCTGACGACACCCATCACTACCTCTGGCTGGCGACAGCCAGCAGCGCCTTTGGCTCTGGGGCCCATGGTGCTCTCGGTAGGCGACGCCGACTATCGACACTGACCGTTTTTCAGGCCAGCGGGCCGTGACGAGTATCCACGTCCCTACAGATCGCCAGGGCCACACACCCACAGCTCTCGGTCCCTCTCACTACGCTGTGATCCCTCAGGATCTCCAGAGGCCACCAGGCCCGTGGATTTCCATACCTGCTTACCGGGATCCATCGCACGAGGTGCCAAGAGTTAGCGGTAACTGTCGACACCCATCCCTGACGACACCCATCACTACCTCTGGCTGGCGACAGCCAGCGGCGCCTTTGGCTCTGGGGCCCATGGTGCTCTTGGGAGCCACCAAAGGGCATCGATATCGATCACTCTCCATATGGAGCGCCATCGATGCCTGTCCAATTCCAGGCCTATCGAGAGCCTTCGATATCGATATCGAAGCCTCTCGATAGGTCCCCAAACCGCTCCTTCTCCGCAGGCATGCATAGCTTTGGCTCGGGGGCCGATGGTGCTCTCGGTAGGCGACGCCGACTATCGACACTGACCGTTTTTCAGGCCAGCGGGCCGTGACGAGTATCCACGTCCCTACAGATCGCCAGGGCCACACACCCACAGCTCTCGGTCCCTCTCACTACGCCGTGATCCCTCTGGATCTCCAGAGGCCACCAGGCCCATGGATTTCCATACCTGCTTACCGGGATCCATCGCACGAGGTGCCAAGAGTTAGCGGTAACTCTCGACACCCATCCCTGACGATAGATATCACTACGTCTCGCTGGCAACAGCCAGCGGCGCCTTTGGCTCTGGGGCCGATGGTGCTCTTGGGAGCCACCAAAGGGCATCGATATCGATCACTCTCCATATGGAGCGCCATCGATGCCTGTCCAATTCCAGGCCTATCGAGAGCCTTCGATATCGATATCCATATCGAAGCCTCTCGATAGGTCCCCAAACCACTCCTTCTCCGCAGGCATGCATAGCTTTGGCTCGGGGGCTGATGGTGCTCTCGGTAGGTGACGCCGACTATCGACACTGACCGTTTTTCAGGCCAGCGGGCCGTGACGAGTATCCACGTCCCTACAGATCGCCAGGGCCACACACCCACAGCTCTCCATCCCTCTCACTACGCTGTGATGCCTCGCGATCTCCAGAGGCCGCCAGGCCCGTGGATTTCCATACCTGCTTACCGGGATCCATCGCACGAGGTGCCAAGAGTTAGCGGTAACTCTCGACACCCATCCCTGCTGATAGCCATCGCTACGTCTCGCTGGCGACAGCCAGCGGCGCCTTTGGCTCTGGGGCCCATGGTGCTCTTGGGAGCCACCAAAGGGCATCGATATCGATCACTCTCCATATGGAGCGCCATCGATGCCTGTCCAATTCCAGGCCTATCGAGAGCCTTCGATATCGATATCGATATCGAAGCCTCTCAATAGGTCCCCAAACCGCTCCTTCTCCGCAGGCATGCATAGCTTTGGCTCGGGGGCCGATGGTGCTCTCGGTCGGTGACGCCGACTATCGACACTGACCATTTTTCAGGCCAGCGGGCCGTGACGAGTATCCACGTCCCTACAGATCGCCAGGGCCACACACCCACAGCTCTCCATCCCTCTCACTACGCTGTGATGCCTCGCGATCTCCAGAGGCCGCCAGGCCCGTGGATTTCCATACCTGCTTACCGGGATCCATCGCACGAGGTGCCAAGAGTTAGCGGTAACTCTCGACACCCATCCCTGCTGATAGCCATCGCTACGTCTCGCTGGCGACAGCCAGCGGCGCCTTTGGCTCTGGGGCCCATGGTGCTCTTGGGAGCCACCAAAGGGCATCGATATCGATCACTCTCCATATGGAGCGCCATCGATGCCTGTCCAATTCCAGGCCTATCGAGAGCCTTCGATATCGATATCGATATCGAAGCCTCTCGATAGGTCCCCAAACCGCTCCTTCTCCGCAGGCATGCATAGCTTTGGCTCGGGGGCCGATGGTGCTCTCGGTAGGCGACGCCGACTATCGACACTGACCGTTTTTCAGGCCAGCGGGCCGTGACGAGTATCCACGTCCCTACAGATCGCCAGGGCCACACACCCACAGCTCTCGGTCCCTCTCACTACGCTGTGATCCCTCTGGATCTCCAGAGGCCACCAGGCCCGTGGATTTCCATACCTGCTTACCGGGATCCATCGCACGAGGTGCCAAGAGTTAGCGGTAACTGTCGACACCCATCCCTGACGACACCCATCACTACCTCTGGCTGGCGACAGCCAGCGGCGCCTTTGGCTCTGGGGCCCATGGTGCTCTTGGGAGCCACCAAAGGGCATCGATATCGATCACTCTCCATATGGAGCGCCATCGATGCCTGTCCAATTCCAGGCCTATCGAGAGCCTTCGATATCGATATAGATATCGAAGCCTCTCGATAGGTCCCCAAACCGCTCCTTCTCCGCAGGCATGCATAGCTTTGGCTCGGGGGCCGATGGTGCTCTTGGTAGGCGACGCCGACTATCGACACTGACCGTTTTTCAGGCCAGTGGGCCGTGACGAGTATCCACGTCCCTACAGATCGCCAGGGCCACACACCCACAGCTCTCGGTCCCTCTCACTACGCTGTGATCCCTTAGGATCTCCAGAGGCCACCAGGCCCGTGGATTTCCATACCTGCTTACCGCGATCCATCACACGAGGTGCCAAGAGTTAGCGGTAACTGTCGACACCCATCCCTGACGACACCCATCACTACCTCTGGCTGGCGACAGCCAGCAGCGCCTTTGGCTCTGGGGCCCATGGTGCTCTCGGTAGGCGACGCCGACTATCGACACTGACCGTTTTTCAGGCCAGCGGGCCGTGACGAGTATCCACGTCCCTACAGATCGCCAGGGCCACACACCCACAGCTCTCGGTCCCTCTCACTACGCTGTGATCCCTCAGGATCTCCAGAGGCCACCAGGCCCGTGGATTTCCATACCTGCTTACCGGGATCCATCGCACGAGGTGCCAAGAGTTAGCGGTAACTGTCGACACCCATCCCTGACGACACCCATCACTACCTCTGGCTGGCGACAGCCAGCGGCGCCTTTGGCTCTGGGGCCCATGGTGCTCTTGGGAGCCACCAAAGGGCATCGATATCGATCACTCTCCATATGGAGCGCCATCGATGCCTGTCCAATTCCAGGCCTATCGAGAGCCTTCGATATCGATATCGAAGCCTCTCGATAGGTCCCCAAACCGCTCCTTCTCCGCAGGCATGCATAGCTTTGGCTCGGGGGCCGATGGTGCTCTCGGTAGGCGACGCCGACTATCGACACTGACCGTTTTTCAGGCCAGCGGGCCGTGACGAGTATCCACGTCCCTACAGATCGCCAGGGCCACACACCCACAGCTCTCGGTCCCTCTCACTACGCCGTGATCCCTCTGGATCTCCAGAGGCCACCAGGCCCATGGATTTCCATACCTGCTTACCGGGATCCATCGCACGAGGTGCCAAGAGTTAGCGGTAACTCTCGACACCCATCCCTGACGATAGATATCACTACGTCTCGCTGGCAACAGCCAGCGGCGCCTTTGGCTCTGGGGCCGATGGTGCTCTTGGGAGCCACCAAAGGGCATCGATATCGATCACTCTCCATATGGAGCGCCATCGATGCCTGTCCAATTCCAGGCCTATCGAGAGCCTTCGATATCGATATCCATATCGAAGCCTCTCGATAGGTCCCCAAACCACTCCTTCTCCGCAGGCATGCATAGCTTTGGCTCGGGGGCTGATGGTGCTCTCGGTAGGTGACGCCGACTATCGACACTGACCGTTTTTCAGGCCAGCGGGCCGTGACGAGTATCCACGTCCCTACAGATCGCCAGGGCCACACACCCACAGCTCTCCATCCCTCTCACTACGCTGTGATGCCTCGCGATCTCCAGAGGCCGCCAGGCCCGTGGATTTCCATACCTGCTTACCGGGATCCATCGCACGAGGTGCCAAGAGTTAGCGGTAACTCTCGACACCCATCCCTGCTGATAGCCATCGCTACGTCTCGCTGGCGACAGCCAGCGGCGCCTTTGGCTCTGGGGCCCATGGTGCTCTTGGGAGCCACCAAAGGGCATCGATATCGATCACTCTCCATATGGAGCGCCATCGATGCCTGTCCAATTCCAGGCCTATCGAGAGCCTTCGATATCGATATCGATATCGAAGCCTCTCAATAGGTCCCCAAACCGCTCCTTCTCCGCAGGCATGCATAGCTTTGGCTCGGGGGCCGATGGTGCTCTCGGTCGGTGACGCCGACTATCGACACTGACCATTTTTCAGGCCAGCGGGCCGTGACGAGTATCCACGTCCCTACAGATCGCCAGGGCCACACACCCACAGCTCTCCATCCCTCTCACTACGCTGTGATGCCTCGCGATCTCCAGAGGCCGCCAGGCCCGTGGATTTCCATACCTGCTTACCGGGATGCATCGCACGAGGTGCCAAGAGTTAGCGGTAACTCTCGCCACCCATCCCTGACGATAGCCATCACTACCTCTGGCTGGCGACAGCCAGCGGCGCCTTTGGCTCTGGGGCCCATGGTGCTCTTGGGAGCCACCAAAGGGCATCGATATCGATCACTCTCCATATGGAGCGCCATCGATGCCTGTCCAATTCCAGGCCTATCGAGAGCCTTCGATATCGATATCGAAGCCTCTCGATAGGTCCCCAAACCGCTCCTTCTCCGCAGGCATGCATAGCTTTGGCTCGGGGGCCGATGGTGCTCTCGGTAGGTGACGCCAACTATTGACACTGACCGTTTTTCAGGCCAGCGGGCCGTGACGAGTATCCACGTCCCTACAGATCGCCAGGGCCACACACCCACAGCTCTCCATCCCTCTCACTACGCTGTGATGCCTCGCGATCTCCAGAGGCCGCCAGGCCCGTGGATTTCCATACCTGCTTACCGGGATCCATCACACGAGGTGCCAAGAGTTAGCGGTAACTCTCGCCACCCATCCCTGACGATAGCCATCACTACCTCTGGCTGGCGACAGCCAGCGGCGCCTTTGGCTCTGGGGCCCATGGTGCTCTTGGGAGCCACCAAAGGGCATCGATATCGATCACTCTCCATATGGAGCGGCATCGATGCCTGTCCAATTCCAGGCCTATCGAGAGCCTTCGATATCGATATCGATATCGAAGCCTCTCGATAGGTCCCCAAACCGCTCCTTCTCCACAGGCATGCATAGCTTTGGCTCGGGGGCCGATGGTGCTCTCGGTAGGCGACGCCGACTATCGACACTGACCGTTTTTCAGGCCAGCGGGCCGTGACGAGTATCCACGTCCCTACAGATCGCCAGGGCCACACACCCACAGCTCTCGGTCCCTCTCACTACGCTGTGATGCCTCGCGATCTCCAGAGGCCGCCAGGCCCGTGGATTTCCATACCTGCTTACCGCGATCCATCGCACGAGGTGCCAAGAGTTAGCGGTAACTCTCGACACCCATCCCTGACGACACCCATCACTACCTCTGGCTGGCGACAGCCAGCGGTGCCTTTGGCTCTGGGGCCGATGGTGCTCTTGGGAGCCACCAAAGGGCATCGATATCGATCACTCTCCATATGGAGCGCCATCGATGCCTGTCCAATTCCAGGCCTATCGAGAGCCTTCGATATCGATATTGAAGGCTCTCGATAGGTCCCCAAACCGCTCCTTCTCCGCAGGCATGCATAGCTTTGGCTCGGGGGCCGATGGTGCTCTCGGTAGGCGACGCCGACTATCGACACTGACCGTTTTTCAGGCCAGCAGGCCGTGACGAGTATCCACGTCCCTACAGATCGCCAGGGCCACACACCCACAGCTCTCCATCCCTCTCACTACGCCGTGTTCCCTCTGGATCTCCAGAGGCCACCAGGCCCGTGGATTTCCATACCTGCTTACCGGGATCCATCGCACGAGGTGCCAAGAGTTAGCGGTAACTGTCGACACCCATCCCTGACGATAGCCATCGCTACGTCTCACTGGCGACAGCCAGCGGCACCTTTGGCTCTGGGGCCGATGGTGCTCTTGGGAACCACCAAAGGGCATCGACATCGATCACTCTCCATATGGAGCGCCATCGATGCCTGTCCAATTCCAGGCCTATCGAGAGCCTTCGATATCGATATCGATATCGAAGCCTCTCGATAGGTCCCCAAACCGCTCCTTCTCCGCAGGCATGCATAGCTTTGGCTCGGGGGCCGATGGTGCTCTCGGTAGGCGACGCCGACTATCGACACTGACCGTTTTTCAGGCCAGCGGGCCGTGACGAGTATCCACGTCCCTACAGATCGCCAGGGCCACACACCCACAGCTCTCGGTCCCTCTCACTACGCTGTGATGCCTCTGGATCTCCAGGGGCCGCCAGGCCTGTGGATTTCCATACCTGCTTACCGGGATCCATCGCACGAGGTGCCAAGAGTTAGCGGTAACTGTCGACACCCATCCCTGCCGACACCCATCACTACCTCTGGCTGGCGATAACCAGCGGCGCCTTTGGCTCTGGGGCCGATGGTGCTCTTGGGAGCCACCAAAGGGCATCGATATCGATCACTCTCCATATGGCGCGCCATCGATGCCTGTCCAATTCCAGGCCTATCGAGAGCCTTCGATATCGATATCGATATCGAAGCCTCTCGATAGGTCCCCAAACCGCTCCTTCTCCGCAGGCATGCATAGCTTTGGCTCGGGGGCCAATGGTGCTCTCGGTAGGCGACGCCGACTATCGACACTGACCGTTTTTCAGGCCAGCGGGCCGCGACGAGTATCCACGTCCCTACAGATCGCCAGGGCCACACACCCACAGCTCTCGGTCCCTCTCACTACGCTGTGATGCCTCGCGATCTCCAGAGGCCGCCAGGCCCGTGGATTTCCATACCTGCTTACCGGGATCCATCACACGAGGTGCCAAGAGTTAGCGGTAACTCTCGACACCCATCCCTGCCGACACCCATCACTACCTCTGGCTGGCGACAGCCAGCGGCGCCTTTGGCTCTGGGGCCCATGGTGCTCTTGGGAGCCACCAAAGGGCATCGATATCGATCACTCTCCATATGGAGCGCCATCGATGCCTGTCCAATTCCAGGCCTATCGAGAGCCTTCGATATCGATATCGATATCGAAGCCTCTCGATAGGTCCCCAAACCGCTCCTTCTCCGCAGGCATGCATAGCTTTGGCTCGGGGGCCGATGGTGCTCTCGGTAGGCGACGCCGACTGTCGACACTGACCGTTTTTCAGGCCAGCGGGCCGTGACGAGTATCCACGTCCCTACAGATCGCCAGGGCCACACACCCACAGCTCTCCATCCCTCTCACTACGCTGTGATGCCTCGCGATCTCCAGAGGCCGCCAGGCCCGTGGATTTCCATACCTGCTTACCGGGATCCATCGCACGAGGTGCCAAGAGTTAGCGGTAACTCTCGACACCCATCCCTGACGATAGCCATCACTACCTCTGGCTGGCGACAGCCAGCGGCGCCTTTGGCTCTGGGGCCCATGGTGCTCTTGGGAGCCACCAAAGGGCATCGATATCGATCACTCTCCATATGGAGCGCCATCGATGCCTGTCCAATTCCAGGCCTAGCGAGAGCCTTCGATATCGATATCGATATCGAAGCCTCTCGATAGGTCCCCAAACCGCTCCTTCTCCGCAGGCATGCATAGCTTTGGCTCGGGGGCCGATGGTGCTCTCGGTAGGCGACGCCGACTATCGACACTGACCGTTTTTCAGGCCAGTGGGCCGTGACGAGTATCCACGTCCCTACAGATCGCCAGGGCCACACACCCACAGCTCTCCATCCCTCTCACTACGCCGTGATCCCTCTGGATCTCCAGAGGCCACCAGGCCCATGGATTTCCATACCTGCTTACCGGGATCCATCACACGAGGTGCCAAGAGTTAGCGGTAACTCTTGACACCCATCCCTGACGATAGCCATCACTACGTCTCGCTGGCAACAGCCAGCGGCGCCTTTGGCTCTGGGGCCGATGGTGCTCTTGGGAGCCACCAAATGGCATCGATATCGATCACTCTCCATATGGAGCGCCATCGATGCCTGTCCAATTCCAGGCCTATCGAGAGCCTTCGATATCGATATCGATATCGAAGCCTCTCGATAGGTCCCCAAACCACTCCTTCTCCGCAGGCATGCATAGCTTTGGCTCGGGGGCTGATGGTGCTCTCGGTAGGTGACGCCGACTATCGACACTGACCGTTTTTCAGGCCAGCGGGCCGTGACGAGTATCCACGTCCCTACAGATCGCCAGGGCCACACACCCACAGCTCTCCATCCCTCTCACTACGCTGTGATGCCTCGCGATCTCCAGAGGCCGCCAGGCCCGTGGATTTCCATACCTGCTTACCGGGATCCATCGCACGAGGTGCCAAGAGTTAGCGGTAACTGTCCACACCCATCCCTGCCGATAGCCATCACTACCTCTGGCTGGCGACAGCCAGCGGCGCCTTTGGCTCTGGGGCCCATGGTGCTCTTGGGAGCCACCAAAGGGCATCGATATCGATCACTCTCCATATGGAGCGGCATCGATGCCTGTCCAATTCCAGGCCTATCGAGAGCCTTCGATATCGATATCGATATCGAAGCCTCTCGATAGGTCCCCAAACCGCTCCTTCTCCGCAGGCATGCATAGCTTTGGCTCGGGGGCCGATGGTGCTCTCGGTAGGTGACGCCAACTATCGACACTGACCGTTTTTCAGGCCAGCGGGCCGTGACGAGTATCCACGTCCCTACAGATCGCCAGGGCCACACACCCACAGCTCTCCATCCCTCTCACTACGCTGTGATGCCTCGCGATCTCCAGAGGCCGCCAGGCCCGTGGATTTCCATACCTGCTTACCGGGATCCATCACACGAGGTGCCAAGAGTTAGCGGTAACTCTCGCCACCCATCCCTGACGATAGCCATCACTACCTCTGGCTGGCGACAGCCAGCGGCGCCTTTGGCTCTGGGGCCCATGGTGCTCTTGGGAGCCACCAAAGGGCATCGATATCGATCACTCTCCATATGGAGCGCCATCGATGCCTGTCCAATTCCAGGCCTATCGAGAGCCTTCGATATCGATATCGATATCGAAGCCTCTCGATAGGTCCCCAAACCGCTCCTTCTCCACAGGCATGCATAGCTTTGGCTCGGGGGCCGATGGTGCTCTCGGTAGGCGACGCCGACTATCGACACTGACCGTTTTTCAGGCCAGCGGGCCGTGACGAGTATCCACGTCCCTACAGATCGCCAGGGCCACACACCCACAGCTCTCGGTCCCTCTCACTACGCTGTGATGCCTCGCGATCTCCAGAGGCCGCCAGGCCCGTGGATTTCCATACCTGCTTACCGCGATCCATCGCACGAGGTGCCAAGAGTTAGCGGTAACTCTCGACACCCATCCCTGACGACACCCATCACTACCTCTGGCTGGCGACAGCCAGCGGTGCCTTTGGCTCTGGGGCCGATGGTGCTCTTGGGAGCCACCAAAGGGCATCGATATCGATCACTCTCCATATGGAGCGCCATCGATGCCTGTCCAATTCCAGGCCTATCGAGAGCCTTCGATATCGATATTGAAGGCTCTCGATAGGTCCCCAAACCGCTCCTTCTCCGCAGGCATGCATAGCTTTGGCTCGGGGGCCGATGGTGCTCTCGGTAGGCGACGCCGACTATCGACACTGACCGTTTTTCAGGCCAGCAGGCCGTGACGAGTATCCACGTCCCTACAGATCGCCAGGGCCACACACCCACAGCTCTCCATCCCTCTCACTACGCCGTGTTCCCTCTGGATCTCCAGAGGCCACCAGGCCCGTGGATTTCCATACCTGCTTACCGGGATCCATCGCACGAGGTGCCAAGAGTTAGCGGTAACTGTCGACACCCATCCCTGACGATAGCCATCGCTACGTCTCACTGGCGACAGCCAGCGGCACCTTTGGCTCTGGGGCCGATGGTGCTCTTGGGAACCACCAAAGGGCATCGACATCGATCACTCTCCATATGGAGCGCCATCGATGCCTGTCCAATTCCAGGCCTATCGAGAGCCTTCGATATCGATATCGATATCGAAGCCTCTCGATAGGTCCCCAAACCGCTCCTTCTCCGCAGGCATGCATAGCTTTGGCTCGGGGGCCGATGGTGCTCTCGGTAGGCGACGCCGACTATCGACACTGACCGTTTTTCAGGCCAGCGGGCCGTGACGAGTATCCACGTCCCTACAGATCGCCAGGGCCACACACCCACAGCTCTCGGTCCCTCTCACTACGCTGTGATGCCTCTGGATCTCCAGGGGCCGCCAGGCCTGTGGATTTCCATACCTGCTTACCGGGATCCATCGCACGAGGTGCCAAGAGTTAGCGGTAACTGTCGACACCCATCCCTGCCGACACCCATCACTACCTCTGGCTGGCGATAACCAGCGGCGCCTTTGGCTCTGGGGCCGATGGTGCTCTTGGGAGCCACCAAAGGGCATCGATATCGATCACTCTCCATATGGCGCGCCATCGATGCCTGTCCAATTCCAGGCCTATCGAGAGCCTTCGATATCGATATCGATATCGAAGCCTCTCGATAGGTCCCCAAACCGCTCCTTCTCCGCAGGCATGCATAGCTTTGGCTCGGGGGCCAATGGTGCTCTCGGTAGGCGACGCCGACTATCGACACTGACCGTTTTTCAGGCCAGCGGGCCGCGACGAGTATCCACGTCCCTACAGATCGCCAGGGCCACACACCCACAGCTCTCGGTCCCTCTCACTACGCTGTGATGCCTCGCGATCTCCAGAGGCCGCCAGGCCCGTGGATTTCCATACCTGCTTACCGGGATCCATCACACGAGGTGCCAAGAGTTAGCGGTAACTCTCGACACCCATCCCTGCCGACACCCATCACTACCTCTGGCTGGCGACAGCCAGCGGCGCCTTTGGCTCTGGGGCCCATGGTGCTCTTGGGAGCCACCAAAGGGCATCGATATCGATCACTCTCCATATGGAGCGCCATCGATGCCTGTCCAATTCCAGGCCTATCGAGAGCCTTCGATATCGATATCGATATCGAAGCCTCTCGATAGGTCCCCAAACCGCTCCTTCTCCGCAGGCATGCATAGCTTTGGCTCGGGGGCCGATGGTGCTCTCGGTAGGCGACGCCGACTGTCGACACTGACCGTTTTTCAGGCCAGCGGGCCGTGACGAGTATCCACGTCCCTACAGATCGCCAGGGCCACACACCCACAGCTCTCCATCCCTCTCACTACGCTGTGATGCCTCGCGATCTCCAGAGGCCGCCAGGCCCGTGGATTTCCATACCTGCTTACCGGGATCCATCGCACGAGGTGCCAAGAGTTAGCGGTAACTCTCGACACCCATCCCTGACGATAGCCATCACTACCTCTGGCTGGCGACAGCCAGCGGCGCCTTTGGCTCTGGGGCCCATGGTGCTCTTGGGAGCCACCAAAGGGCATCGATATCGATCACTCTCCATATGGAGCGCCATCGATGCCTGTCCAATTCCAGGCCTAGCGAGAGCCTTCGATATCGATATCGATATCGAAGCCTCTCGATAGGTCCCCAAACCGCTCCTTCTCCGCAGGCATGCATAGCTTTGGCTCGGGGGCCGATGGTGCTCTCGGTAGGCGACGCCGACTATCGACACTGACCGTTTTTCAGGCCAGTGGGCCGTGACGAGTATCCACGTCCCTACAGATCGCCAGGGCCACACACCCACAGCTCTCCATCCCTCTCACTACGCCGTGATCCCTCTGGATCTCCAGAGGCCACCAGGCCCATGGATTTCCATACCTGCTTACCGGGATCCATCACACGAGGTGCCAAGAGTTAGCGGTAACTCTTGACACCCATCCCTGACGATAGCCATCACTACGTCTCGCTGGCAACAGCCAGCGGCGCCTTTGGCTCTGGGGCCGATGGTGCTCTTGGGAGCCACCAAATGGCATCGATATCGATCACTCTCCATATGGAGCGCCATCGATGCCTGTCCAATTCCAGGCCTATCGAGAGCCTTCGATATCGATATCGATATCGAAGCCTCTCGATAGGTCCCCAAACCACTCCTTCTCCGCAGGCATGCATAGCTTTGGCTCGGGGGCTGATGGTGCTCTCGGTAGGTGACGCCGACTATCGACACTGACCGTTTTTCAGGCCAGCGGGCCGTGACGAGTATCCACGTCCCTACAGATCGCCAGGGCCACACACCCACAGCTCTCCATCCCTCTCACTACGCTGTGATGCCTCGCGATCTCCAGAGGCCGCCAGGCCCGTGGATTTCCATACCTGCTTACCGGGATCCATCGCACGAGGTGCCAAGAGTTAGCGGTAACTGTCCACACCCATCCCTGCCGATAGCCATCACTACCTCTGGCTGGCGACAGCCAGCGGCGCCTTTGGCTCTGGGGCCCATGGTGCTCTTGGGAGCCACCAAAGGGCATCGATATCGATCACTCTCCATATGGAGCGGCATCGATGCCTGTCCAATTCCAGGCCTATCGAGAGCCTTCGATATCGATATCGATATCGAAGCCTCTCGATAGGTCCCCAAACCGCTCCTTCTCCGCAGGCATGCATAGCTTTGGCTCGGGGGCCGATGGTGCTCTCGGTAGGTGACGCCAACTATCGACACTGACCGTTTTTCAGGCCAGCGGGCCGTGACGAGTATCCACGTCCCTACAGATCGCCAGGGCCACACACCCACAGCTCTCCATCCCTCTCACTACGCTGTGATGCCTCGCGATCTCCAGAGGCCGCCAGGCCCGTGGATTTCCATACCTGCTTACCGGGATCCATCACACGAGGTGCCAAGAGTTAGCGGTAACTCTCGCCACCCATCCCTGACGATAGCCATCACTACCTCTGGCTGGCGACAGCCAGCGGCGCCTTTGGCTCTGGGGCCCATGGTGCTCTTGGGAGCCACCAAAGGGCATCGATATCGATCACTCTCCATATGGAGCGCCATCGATGCCTGTCCAATTCCAGGCCTATCGAGAGCCTTCGATATCGATATCGATATCGAAGCCTCTCGATAGGTCCCCAAACCGCTCCTTCTCCACAGGCATGCATAGCTTTGGCTCGGGGGCCGATGGTGCTCTCGGTAGGCGACGCCGACTATCGACACTGACCGTTTTTCAGGCCAGCGGGCCGTGACGAGTATCCACGTCCCTACAGATCGCCAGGGCCACACACCCACAGCTCTCCATCCCTCTCACTACGCTGTGATGCCTCGCGATCTCCAGAGGCCGCCAGGCCCGTGGATTTCCATACCTGCTTACCGCGATCCATCGCACGAGGTGCCAAGAGTTAGCGGTAACTCTCGACACCCATCCCTGACGATAGCCATCGCTACGTCTCGCTGGCGACAGCCAGCGGCGCCTTTGGCTCTGGGGCCGATGGTGCTCTTGGGAGCCACCAAAGGGCATCGATATCGATCACTCTCCATATGGAGCGCCATCGATGCCTGTCCAATTCCAGGCCTATCGAGAGCCTTCGATATCGATATCCATATCGAAGCCTCTCGATAGGTCCCCAAACCGCTCCTTCTCCGCAGGCATGCATAGCTTTGGCTCGGGGGCCGATGGTGCTCTCGGTAGGCGACGCCGACTATCGACACTGACCGTTTTTCAGGCCAGCAGGCCGTGACGAGTATCCACGTCCCTACAGATCGCCAGGGCCACACACCCACAGCTCTCCATCCCTCTCACTACGCCGTGTTCCCTCTGGATCTCCAGAGGCCACCAGGCCCGTGGATTTCCATACCTGCTTACCGGGATCCATCGCACGAGGTGCCAATAGTTAGCGGTAACTGTCGACACCCATCCCTGACGATAGCCATCGCTACGTCTCACTGGCGACAGCCAGCGGCACCTTTGGCTCTGGGGCCGATGGTGCTCTTGGGAACCACCAAAGGGCATCGACATCGATCACTCTCCATATGGAGCGCCATCGATGCCTGTCCAATTCCAGGCCTATCGAGAGCCTTCGATATCGATATCGATATCGAAGCCTCTCGATAGGTCCCCAAACCGCTCCTTCTCCGCAGGCATGCAAAGATTTGGCTCGGGGGCCGATGGTGCTCTCGGTAGGCGACGCCGACTATCGACACTGACCGTTTTTCAGGCCAGCGGGCCGTGACGAGTATCCACGTCCCTACAGATCGCCAGGGCCACACACCCACAGCTCTCGGTCCCTCTCACTACGCTGTGATGCCTCTGGATCTCCAGAGGGCGCCAGGCCCGTGGATTTCCATACCTGCTTACCGGGATCCATCACACGAGGTGCCAAGAGTTAGCGGTAACTCTCGACACCCATCCCTGACGACACCCATCACTACCTCTGGCTGTCGACAGCCAGCGGCGCCTTTGGCTCTGGGGCCCATGGTGCTCTTGGGAGCCACCAAAGGGCATCGATATCGATCACTCTCCATATGGAGCGCCATCGATGCCTGTCCAATTCCAGGCCTATCGAGAGCCTTCGATATCGATATCGATATCGAAGCCTCTCGATAGGTCCCCAAACCACTCTTTCTCCGCAGGCATGCATAGCTTTGGCTCGGGGGCCGATGGTGCTCTCGGTAGGCGACGCCGACTGTCGACACTGACCGTTTTTCAGGCCAGCGGGCCGTGACGAGTATCCACGTCCCTACAGATCGCCAGGGCCACACACCCACAGCTCTCCATCCCTCTCACTACGCTGTGATGCCTCGCGATCTCCAGAGGCCGCCAGGCCCGTGGATTTCCATACCTGCTTACCGGGATCCATCGCACGAGGTGCCAAGAGTTAGCGGTAACTCTCGACACCCATCCCTGACGATAGCCATCACTACCTCTGGCTGGCGACAGCCAGCGGCGCCTTTGGCTCTGGGGCCCATGGTGCTCTTGGGAGCCACCAAAGGGCATCGATATCGATCACTCTCCATATGGAGCGCCATCGATGCCTGTCCAATTCCAGGCCTAGCGAGAGCCTTCGATATCGATATCGATATCGAAGCCTCTCGATAGGTCCCCAAACCGCTCCTTCTCCGCAGGCATGCATAGCTTTGGCTCGGGGGCCGATGGTGCTCTCGGTAGGCGACGCCGACTATCGACACTGACCGTTTTTCAGGCCAGTGGGCCGTGACGAGTATCCACGTCCCTACAGATCGCCAGGGCCACACACCCACAGCTCTCCATCCCTCTCACTACGCCGTGATCCCTCTGGATCTCCAGAGGCCACCAGGCCCATGGATTTCCATACCTGCTTACCGGGATCCATCACACGAGGTGCCAAGAGTTAGCGGTAACTCTTGACACCCATCCCTGACGATAGCCATCACTACGTCTCGCTGGCAACAGCCAGCGGCGCCTTTGGCTCTGGGGCCGATGGTGCTCTTGGGAGCCACCAAATGGCATCGATATCGATCACTCTCCATATGGAGCGCCATCGATGCCTGTCCAATTCCAGGCCTATCGAGAGCCTTCGATATCGATATCGATATCGAAGCCTCTCGATAGGTCCCCAAACCACTCCTTCTCCGCAGGCATGCATAGCTTTGGCTCGGGGGCTGATGGTGCTCTCGGTAGGTGACGCCGACTATCGACACTGACCGTTTTTCAGGCCAGCGGGCCGTGACGAGTATCCACGTCCCTACAGATCGCCAGGGCCACACACCCACAGCTCTCCATCCCTCTCACTACGCTGTGATGCCTCGCGATCTCCAGAGGCCGCCAGGCCCGTGGATTTCCATACCTGCTTACCGGGATCCATCGCACGAGGTGCCAAGAGTTAGCGGTAACTGTCCACACCCATCCCTGCCGATAGCCATCACTACCTCTGGCTGGCGACAGCCAGCGGCGCCTTTGGCTCTGGGGCCCATGGTGCTCTTGGGAGCCACCAAAGGGCATCGATATCGATCACTCTCCATATGGAGCGGCATCGATGCCTGTCCAATTCCAGGCCTATCGAGAGCCTTCGATATCGATATCGATATCGAAGCCTCTCGATAGGTCCCCAAACCGCTCCTTCTCCGCAGGCATGCATAGCTTTGGCTCGGGGGCCGATGGTGCTCTCGGTAGGTGACGCCAACTATCGACACTGACCGTTTTTCAGGCCAGCGGGCCGTGACGAGTATCCACGTCCCTACAGATCGCCAGGGCCACACACCCACAGCTCTCCATCCCTCTCACTACGCTGTGATGCCTCGCGATCTCCAGAGGCCGCCAGGCCCGTGGATTTCCATACCTGCTTACCGGGATCCATCACACGAGGTGCCAAGAGTTAGCGGTAACTCTCGCCACCCATCCCTGACGATAGCCATCACTACCTCTGGCTGGCGACAGCCAGCGGCGCCTTTGGCTCTGGGGCCCATGGTGCTCTTGGGAGCCACCAAAGGGCATCGATATCGATCACTCTCCATATGGAGCGCCATCGATGCCTGTCCAATTCCAGGCCTATCGAGAGCCTTCGATATCGATATCGATATCGAAGCCTCTCGATAGGTCCCCAAACCGCTCCTTCTCCACAGGCATGCATAGCTTTGGCTCGGGGGCCGATGGTGCTCTCGGTAGGCGACGCCGACTATCGACACTGACCGTTTTTCAGGCCAGCGGGCCGTGACGAGTATCCACGTCCCTACAGATCGCCAGGGCCACACACCCACAGCTCTCCATCCCTCTCACTACGCTGTGATGCCTCGCGATCTCCAGAGGCCGCCAGGCCCGTGGATTTCCATACCTGCTTACCGCGATCCATCGCACGAGGTGCCAAGAGTTAGCGGTAACTCTCGACACCCATCCCTGACGATAGCCATCGCTACGTCTCGCTGGCGACAGCCAGCGGCGCCTTTGGCTCTGGGGCCGATGGTGCTCTTGGGAGCCACCAAAGGGCATCGATATCGATCACTCTCCATATGGAGCGCCATCGATGCCTGTCCAATTCCAGGCCTATCGAGAGCCTTCGATATCGATATCCATATCGAAGCCTCTCGATAGGTCCCCAAACCGCTCCTTCTCCGCAGGCATGCATAGCTTTGGCTCGGGGGCCGATGGTGCTCTCGGTAGGCGACGCCGACTATCGACACTGACCGTTTTTCAGGCCAGCAGGCCGTGACGAGTATCCACGTCCCTACAGATCGCCAGGGCCACACACCCACAGCTCTCCATCCCTCTCACTACGCCGTGTTCCCTCTGGATCTCCAGAGGCCACCAGGCCCGTGGATTTCCATACCTGCTTACCGGGATCCATCGCACGAGGTGCCAATAGTTAGCGGTAACTGTCGACACCCATCCCTGACGATAGCCATCGCTACGTCTCACTGGCGACAGCCAGCGGCACCTTTGGCTCTGGGGCCGATGGTGCTCTTGGGAACCACCAAAGGGCATCGACATCGATCACTCTCCATATGGAGCGCCATCGATGCCTGTCCAATTCCAGGCCTATCGAGAGCCTTCGATATCGATATCGATATCGAAGCCTCTCGATAGGTCCCCAAACCGCTCCTTCTCCGCAGGCATGCATAGATTTGGCTCGGGGGCCGATGGTGCTCTCGGTAGGCGACGCCGACTATCGACACTGACCGTTTTTCAGGCCAGCGGGCCGTGACGAGTATCCACGTCCCTACAGATCGCCAGGGCCACACACCCACAGCTCTCGGTCCCTCTCACTACGCTGTGATGCCTCTGGATCTCCAGAGGGCGCCAGGCCCGTGGATTTCCATACCTGCTTACCGGGATCCATCACACGAGGTGCCAAGAGTTAGCGGTAACTCTCGACACCCATCCCTGACGACACCCATCACTACCTCTGGCTGTCGACAGCCAGCGGCGCCTTTGGCTCTGGGGCCCATGGTGCTCTTGGGAGCCACCAAAGGGCATCGATATCGATCACTCTCCATATGGAGCGCCATCGATGCCTGTCCAATTCCAGGCCTATCGAGAGCCTTCGATATCGATATCGATATCGAAGCCTCTCGATAGGTCCCCAAACCACTCTTTCTCCGCAGGCATGCATAGCTTTGGCTCGGGGGCCGATGGTGCTCTCGGTAGGCGACGCCGACTGTCGACACTGACCGTTTTTCAGGCCAGCGGGCCGTGACGAGTATCCACGTCCCTACAGATCGCCAGGGCCACACACCCACAGCTCTCCATCCCTCTCACTACGCTGTGATGCCTCGCGATCTCCAGAGGCCGCCAGGCCCGTGGATTTCCATACCTGCTTACCGGGATCCATCGCACGAGGTGCCAAGAGTTAGCGGTAACTCTTGACACCCATCCCTGACGACACCCATCACTACCTCTGGCTGGCGACAGCCAGCGGCGCCTTTGGCTCTGGGGCCGATGGTGCTCTTGGGAGCCACCAAAGGGCATCGATATCGATCACTCTCCATATGGAGCGCCATCGATGCCTGTCCAATTCCAGGCCTAGCGAGAGCCTTCGATATCGATATCGATATCGAAGCCTCTCGATAGGTCCCCAAACCACTCTTTCTCCGCAGGCATGCATAGCTTTGGCTCGGGGGCCGATGGTGCTCTCGGTAGGCGACGCCGACTATCGACACTGACCGTTTTTCAGGCCAGTGGGCCGTGACGAGTATCCACGTCCCTACAGATCGCCAGGGCCACACACCCACAGCTCTCCATCCCTCTCACTACGCTGTGATGCCTCGCGATCTCCAGAGGCCGCCAGGCCCGTGGATTTCCATACCTGCTTACCGGGATCCATCGCACGAGGTGCCAAGAGTTAGCGGTAACTCTTGACACCCATCCCTGACGATAGCCATCACTACCTCTGGCTGGCGACAGCCAGCGGCGCCTTTGGCTCTGGGGCCCATGGTGCTCTTGGGAGCCACCAAAGGGCATCGATATCGATCACTCTCCATATGGAGCGCCATCGATGCCTGTCCAATTCCAGGCCTATCGAGAGCCTTCGATATCGATATCGATATCGAAGCCTCTCGATAGGTCCCCAAACCACTCTTTCTCCGCAGGCATGCATAGCTTTGGCTCGGGGGCCGATGGTGCTCTCGGTAGGCGACGCCGACTGTCGACACTGACCGTTTTTCAGGCCAGCGGGCCGTGACGAGTATCCACGTCCCTACAGATCGCCAGGGCCACACACCCACAGCTCTCCATCCCTCTCACTACGCTGTGATGCCTCGCGATCTCCAGAGGCCGCCAGGCCCGTGGATTTCCATACCTGCTTACCGGGATCCATCGCACGAGGTGCCAAGAGTTAGCGGTAACTCTTGACACCCATCCCTGACGATAGCCATCACTACCTCTGGCTGGCGACAGCCAGCGGCGCCTTTGGCTCTGGGGCCCATGGTGCTCTTGGGAGCCACCAAAGGGCATCGATATCGATCACTCTCCATATGGAGCGCCATCGATGCCTGTCCAATTCCAGGCCTATCGAGAGCCTTCGATATCGATATCGATATCGAAGCCTCTCGATAGGTCCCCAAACCACTCTTTCTCCGCAGGCATGCATAGCTTTGGCTCGGGGGCCGATGGTGCTCTCGGTAGGCGACGCCAACTGTCGACACTGACCGTTTTTCAGGCCAGCGGGCCGTGACGAGTATCCACGTCCCTACAGATCGCCAGGGCCACACACCCACAGCTCTCCATCCCTCTCACTACGCTGTGATGCCTCGCGATCTCCAGAGGCCGCCAGGCCCGTGGATTTCCATACCTGCTTACCGGGATCCATCGCACGAGGTGCCAAGAGTTAGCGGTAACTCTTGACACCCATCCCTGACGATAGCCATCACTACCTCTGGCTGGCGACAGCCAGCGGCGCCTTTGGCTCTGGGGCCCATGGTGCTCTTGGGAGCCACCAAAGGGCATCGATATCGATCACTCTCCATATGGAGCGCCATCGATGCCTGTCCAATTCCAGGCCTATCGAGAGCCTTCGATATCGATATCGATATCGAAGCCTCTCGATAGGTCCCCAAACCACTCTTTCTCCGCAGGCATGCATAGCTTTGGCTCGGGGGCCGATGGTGCTCTCGGTAGGCGACGCCGACTATCGACACTGACCGTTTTTCAGGCCAGCGGGCCGTGACGAGTATCCACGTCCCTACAGATCGCCAGGGCCACACACCCACAGCTCTCCATCCCTCTCACTACGCTGTGATGCCTCGCGATCTCCAGAGGCCGCCAGGCCCGTGGATTTCCATACCTGCTTACCGGGATCCATCGCACGAGGTGCCAAGAGTTAGCGGTAACTCTTGACACCCATCCCTGACGATAGCCATCACTACCTCTGGCTGGCGACAGCCAGCGGCGCCTTTGGCTCTGGGGCCCATGGTGCTCTTGGGAGCCACCAAAGGGCATCGATATCGATCACTCTCCATATGGAGCGCCATCGATGCCTGTCCAATTCCAGGCCTATCGAGAGCCTTCGATATCGATATCGATATCGAAGCCTCTCGATAGGTCCCCAAACCACTCTTTCTCCGCAGGCATGCATAGCTTTGGCTCGGGGGCCGATGGTGCTCTCGGTAGGCGACGCCGACTATCGACACTGACCGTTTTTCAGGCCAGCGGGCCGTGACGAGTATCCACGTCCCTACAGATCGCCAGGGCCACACACCCACAGCTCTCCATCCCTCTCACTACGCTGTGATGCCTCGCGATCTCCAGAGGCCGCCAGGCCCGTGGATTTCCATACCTGCTTACCGCGATCCATCGCACGAGGTGCCAAGAGTTAGCGGTAACTCTCGACACCCATCCCTGACGATAGCCATCACTACCTCTGGCTGGCGACAGCCAGCGGCGCCTTTGGCTCTGGGGCCCATGGTGCTCTTGGGAGCCACCAAAGGGCATCGATATCGATCACTCTCCATATGGAGCGCCATCGATGCCTGTCCAATTCCAGGCCTAGCGAGAGCCTTCGATATCGATATCGATATCGAAGCCTCTCGATAGGTCCCCAAACCACTCTTTCTCCGCAGGCATGCATAGCTTTGGCTCGGGGGCCGATGGTGCTCTCGGTAGGCGACGCCGACTATCGACACTGACCGTTTTTCAGGCCAGCGGGCCGTGACGAGTATCCACGTCCCTACAGATCGCCAGGGCCACACACCCACAGCTCTCCATCCCTCTCACTACGCTGTGATGCCTCGCGATCTCCAGAGGCCGCCAGGCCCGTGGATTTCCATACCTGCTTACCGGGATCCATCGCACGAGGTGCCAAGAGTTAGCGGTAACTCTTGACACCCATCCCTGACGATAGCCATCACTACCTCTGGCTGGCGACAGCCAGCGGCGCCTTTGGCTCTGGGGCCCATGGTGCTCTTGGGAGCCACCAAAGGGCATCGATATCGATCACTCTCCATATGGAGCGCCATCGATGCCTGTCCAATTCCAGGCCTATCGAGAGCCTTCGATATCGATATCGATATCGAAGCCTCTCGATAGGTCCCCAAACCGCTCCTTCTCCGCAGGCATGCATAGCTTTGGCTCGGGGGCCGATGGTGCTCTCGGTAGGCGACGCCGACTGTCGACACTGACCGTTTTTCAGGCCAGCGGGCCGTGACGAGTATCCACGTCCCTACAGATCGCCAGGGCCACACACCCACAGCTCTCGGTCCCTCTCACTACGCTGTGATGCCTCTGGATCTCCAGGGGCCGCCAGGCCTGTGGATTTCCATACCTGCTTACCGGGATCCATCACACGAGGTGCCAAGAGTTAGCGGTAACTCTCGACACCCATCCCTGCCGACACCCATCACTGCCTCTGGCTGGCGACAGCCAGCGGCGCCTTTGGCTCTGGGGCCCATGGTGCTCTTGGGAGCCACCAAAGGGCATCGATATCGATCACTCTCCATATGGAGCGCCATCGATGCCTGTCCAATTCCAGGCCTATCGAGAGCCTTCGATATCGATATCGATATCGAAGCCTCTCGATAGGTCCCCAAACCACTCTTTCTCCGCAGGCATGCATAGCTTTGGCTCGGGGGCCGATCGTGCTCTCGGTAGGCGACGCCAACTGTCGACACTGACCGTTTTTCAGGCCAGCGGGCCGTGACGAGTATCCACGTCCCTACAGATCACCAGGGCCACACACCCACAGCTCTCCATCCCTCTCACTACGCTGTGATGCCTCTGGATCTCCAGGGGCCGCCAGGCCTGTGGATTTCCATACCTGCTTACCGGGATCCATCACACGAGGTGCCAAGAGTTAGCGGTAACTCTCGACACCCATCCCTGCCGACACCCATCACTGCCTCTGGCTGGCGACAGCCAGCGGCGCCTTTGGCTCTGGGGCCCATGGTGCTCTTGGGAGCCACCAAAGGGCATCGATATCGATCACTCTCCATATGGAGCGCCATCGATGCCTGTCCAATTCCAGGCCTATCGAGAGCCTTCGATATCGATATCGATATCGAAGCCTCTCGATAGGTCCCCAAACCGCTCCTTCTCCGCAGGCATGCATAGCTTTGGCTCGGGGGCCAATGGTGCTCTCGGTAGGCGACGCCGACTGTCGACACTGACCGTTTTTCAGGCCAGCGGGCCGTGACGAGTATCCACGTCCCTACAGATCGCCAGGGCCACACACCCACAGCTCTCCATCCCTCTCACTACGCTGTGATGCCTCGCGATCTCCAGAGGCCGCCAGGCCCGTGGATTTCCATACCTGCTTACCGGGATCCATCGCACGAGGTGCCAAGAGTTAGCGGTAACTGTCGACAACCATCCCTGACGATAGCCATCACTACCTCTGGCTGGCGACAGCCAGCGGCGCCTTTGGCTCTGGGGCCGATGGTGCTCTTGGGAGCCACCAAAGGGCATCGATATCGATCACTCTCCATATGGAGCGCCATCGATGCCTGTCCAATTCCAGGCCTATCGAGAGCCTTCGATATCGATATCGATATCGAAGCCTCTCGATAGGTCCCCAAACCACTCTTTCTCCGCAGGCATGCATAGCTTTGGCTCGGGGGCCGATGGTGCTCTCGGTAGGCGACGCCGACTATCGACACTGACCGTTTTTCAGGCCAGCGGGCCGTGACGAGTATCCACGTCCCTACAGATCGCCAGGGCCACACACCCACAGCTCTCCATCCCTCTCACTACGCTGTGATGCCTCGCGATCTCCAGAGGCCGCCAGGCCCGTGGATTCCCATACCTGCTTACCGCGATCCATCGCACGAGGTGCCAAGAGTTAGCGGTAACTCTCGACACCCATCCCTGACGATAGACATCACTACGTCTCGCTGGCGACAGCCAGCGGTGCCTGTGGCTCTGGGGCCGATGGTGCTCTTGGGAGCCACCAAAGGGCATCGATATCGATCACTCTCCATATGGAGCGCCATCGATGCCTGTCCAATTCCAGGCCTATCGAGAGCCTTCGATATCGATATCGATATCGAAGCCTCTCGATAGGTCCCCAAACCGCTCCTTCTCCGCAGGCATGCATAGCTTTGGCTCGGGGGCCGATGGTGCTCTCGGTAGGCGACGCCGACTATTGACACTGACCGTTTTTCAGGCCAGCGGGCCGTGACGAGTATCCACGTCCCTACAGATCGCCAGGGCCACACACCCACAGCTCTCCATCCCTCTCACTACGCTGTGATGCCTCGCGATCTCCAGAGGCCGCCAGGCCCGTGGATTTCCATACCTGATTACCGGGATCCATCGCACGAGGTGCCAAGAGTTAGCTGTAACTGTCCACACCCATCCCTGCCGATAGCCATCACTACCTCTGGCTGGCGACAGCCAGCGGCGCCTTTGGCTCTGGGGCCCATGGTGCTCTTGGGAGCCACCAAAGGGCATCGATATCGATCACTCTCCATATGGAGCGCCATCGATGCCTGTCCAATTCCAGGCCTATCGAGAGCCTTCGATATCGATATCGATATCGAAGCCTCTCGATAGGTCCCCAAACCACTCTTTCTCCGCAGGCATGCATAGCTTTGGCTCGGGGGCCGATGGTGCTCTCGGTAGGCGACGCCGACTGTCGACACTGACCGTTTTTCAGGCCAGCGGGCCGTGACGAGTATCCACGTCCCTACAGATCGCCAGGGCCACACAGCCACAGCTCTCCATCCCTCTCACTACGCTGTGATGCCTCGCGATCTCCAGAGGCCGCCAGGCCCGTGGATTTCCATACCTGCTTACCGCGATCCATCGCACGAGGTGCCAAGAGTTAGCGGTAACTGTCGACACCCATCCCTGACGATAGCCATCAGTACCTCTGGCTGGCGACAGCCAGCGGCGCCTTTGGCTCTGGGGCCCATGGTGCTCTTGGGAGCCACCAAAGGGCATCGATATCGATCACTCTCCATATGGAGCGCCATCGATGCCTGTCCAATTCCAGGCCTATCGAGAGCCTTCGATATCGATATCGATATCGAAGCCTCTCGATAGGTCCCCAAACCGCTCCTTCTCCGCAGGCATGCATAGCTTTGGCTCGGGGGCCGATGGTGCTCTCGGTAGGCGACGCCGACTGTCGACACTGACCGTTTTTCAGGCCAGCGGGCCGTGACGAGTATCCACGTCCCTACAGATCGCCAGGGCCACACACCCACAGCTCTCGGTCCCTCTCACTACGCTGTGATGCCTCTGGATCTCCAGGGGCCGCCAGGCCTGTGGATTTCCATACCTGCTTACCGCGATCCATCGCACGAGGTGCCAAGAGTTAGCGGTAACTCTCGACACCCATCCCTGCCGACACCCATCACTACCTCTGGCTGGCGACAGCCAGCGGCGCCTTTGGCTCTGGGGCCCATGGTGCTCTTGGGAGCCACCAAAGGGCATCGATATCGATCACTCTCCATATGGAGCGCCATCGATGCCTGTCCAATTCCAGGCCTATCGAGAGCCTTCGATATCGATATCGATATCGAAGCCTCTCGATAGGTCCCCAAACCACTCTTTCTCCGCAGGCATGCATAGCTTTGGCTCGGGGGCCGATGGTGCTCTCGGTAGGCGACGCCGACTGTCGACACTGACCGTTTTTCAGGCCAGCGGGCCGTGACGAGTATCCACGTCCCTACAGATCGCCAGGGCCACACACCCACAGCTCTCCATCCCTCTCACTACGCTGTGATGCCTCGCGATCTCCAGAGGCCGCCAGGCCCGTGGATTTCCATACCTGCTTACCGCGATCCATCGCACGAGGTGCCAAGAGTTAGCGGTAACTCTTGACACCCATCCCTGACGATAGCCATCACTACCTCTGGCTGGCGACAGCCAGCGGCGCCTTTGGCTCTGGGGCCCATGGTGCTCTTGGGAGCCACCAAAGGGCATCGATATCGATCACTCTCCATATGGAGCGCCATCGATGCCTGTCCAATTCCAGGCCTAGCGAGAGCCTTCGATATCGATATCGATATCGAAGCCTCTCGATAGGTCCCCAAACCACTCTTTCTCCGCAGGCATGCATAGCTTTGGCTCGGGGGCCGATGGTGCTCTCGGTAGGCGACGCCGACTGTCGACACTGACCGTTTTTCAGGCCAGCGGGCCGTGACGAGTATCCACGTCCCTACAGATCGCCAGGGCCACACACCCACAGCTCTCCATCCCTCTCACTACGCTGTGATGCCTCGCGATCTCCAGAGGCCGCCAGGCCCGTGGATTTCCATACCTGCTTACCGGGATCCATCACACGAGGTGCCAAGAGTTAGCGGTAACTCTCGACACCCATCCCTGCCGACACCCATCACTGCCTCTGGCTGGCGACAGCCAGCGGCGCCTTTGGCTCTGGGGCCCATGGTGCTCTTGGGAGCCACCAAAGGGCATCGATATCGATCACTCTCCATATGGAGCGCCATCGATGCCTGTCCAATTCCAGGCCTATCGAGAGCCTTCGATATCGATATCGATATCGAAGCCTCTCGATAGGTCCCCAAACCACTCTTTCTCCGCAGGCATGCATAGCTTTGGCTCGGGGGCCGATGGTGCTCTCGGTAGGCGACGCCGACTGTCGACACTGACCGTTTTTCAGGCCAGCGGGCCGTGACGAGTATCCACGTCCCTACAGATCGCCAGGGCCACACACCCACAGCTCTCCATCCCTCTCACTACGCTGTGATGCCTCGCGATCTCCAGAGGCCGCCAGGCCCGTGGATTTCCATACCTGCTTACCGCGATCCATCGCACGAGGTGCCAAGAGTTAGCGGTAACTCTCGACACCCATCCCTGACGATAGCCATCACTACCTCTGGCTGGCGACAGCCAGCGGCGCCTTTGGCTCTGGGGCCCATGGTGCTCTTGGGAGCCACCAAAGGGCATCGATATCGATCACTCTCCATATGGAGCGCCATCGATGCCTGTCCAATTCCAGGCCTATCGAGAGCCTTCGATATCGATATCGATATCGAAGCCTCTCGATAGGTCCCCAAACCACTCTTTCTCCGCAGGCATGCATAGCTTTGGCTCGGGGGCCGATGGTGCTCTCGGTAGGCGACGCCGACTGTCGACACTGACCGTTTTTCAGGCCAGCGGGCCGTGACGAGTATCCACGTCCCTACAGATCGCCAGGGCCACACACCCACAGCTCTCCATCCCTCTCACTACGCTGTGATGCCTCGCGATCTCCAGAGGCCGCCAGGCCCGTGGATTTCCATACCTGCTTACCGCGATCCATCGCACGAGGTGCCAAGAGTTAGCGGTAACTGTCCACACCCATCCCTGACGATAGCCATCACTACCTCTGGCTGGCGACAGCCAGCGGCGCCTTTGGATCTGGGGCCCATGGTGCTCTTGGGAGCCACCAAAGGGCATCGATATCGATCACTCTCCATATGGAGCGCCATCGATGCCTGTCCAATTCCAGGCCTATCGAGAGCCTTCGATATCGATATCGATATCGAAGCCTCTCGATAGGTCCCCAAACCGCTCCTTCTCCGCAGGCATGCATAGCTTTGGCTCGGGGGCCGATGGTGCTCTCGGTAGGCGACGCCGACTGTCGACACTGACCGTTTTTCAGGCCAGCGGGCCGTGACGAGTATCCACGTCCCTACAGATCGCCAGGGCCACACACCCACAGCTCTCCATCCCTCTCACTACGCTGTGATGCCTCGCGATCTCCAGAGGCCGCCAGGCCAATGGATTTCCATACCTGCTTACCGGGATCCATCGCACGAGGTGCCAAGAGTTAGCGGTAACTGTCGACACCCATCCCTGCCGACACCCATCACTACCTCTGGCTGGCGACAGCCAGCGGTGCCTGTGGCTCTGGGGCCGATGGTGCTCTTGGGAGCCACCAAAGGGCATCGATATCGATCACTCTCCATATGGAGCGCCATCGATGCCTGTCCAATTCCAGGCCTATCGAGAGCCTTCGATATCGATATCGATATCGAAGCCTCTCGATAGGTCCCCAAACCACTCTTTCTCCGCAGGCATGCATAGCTTTGGCTCGGGGGCCGATGGTGCTCTCGGTAGGCGACGCCGACTGTCGACACTGACCGTTTTTCAGGCCAGCGGGCCGTGACGAGTATCCACGTCCCTACAGATCGCCAGGGCCACACACCCACAGCTCTCCATCCCTCTCACTACGCTGTGATGCCTCGCGATCTCCAGAGGCCGCCAGGCCAATGGATTTCCATACCTGCTTACCGGGATCCATCGCACGAGGTGCCAAGAGTTAGCGGTAACTGTCGACAACCATCCCTGCCGACACCCATCACTACCTCTGGCTGGCGACAGCCAGCGGTGCCTGTGGCTCTGGGGCCGATGGTGCTCTTGGGAGCCACCAAAGGGCATCGATATCGATCACTCTCCATATGGAGCGCCATCGATGCCTGTCCAATTCCAGGCCTATCGAGAGCCTTCGATATCGATATCGATATCGAAGCCTCTCGATAGGTCCCCAAACCACTCTTTCTCCGCAGGCATGCATAGCTTTGGCTCGGGGGCCGATGGTGCTCTCGGTAGGCGACGCCGACTATCGACACTGACCGTTTTTCAGGCCAGCGGGCCGTGACGAGTATCCACGTCCCTACAGATCGCCAGGGCCACACACCCACAGCTCTCCATCCCTCTCACTACGCTGTGATGCCTCGCGATCTCCAGAGGCCGCCAGGCCCGTGGATTCCCATACCTGCTTACCGCGATCCATCGCACGAGGTGCCAAGAGTTAGCGGTAACTCTCGACACCCATCCCTGACGATAGACATCACTACGTCTCGCTGGCGACAGCCAGCGGTGCCTGTGGCTCTGGGGCCGATGGTGCTCTTGGGAGCCACCAAAGGGCATCGATATCGATCACTCTCCATATGGAGCGCCATCGATGCCTGTCCAATTCCAGGCCTATCGAGAGCCTTCGATATCGATATCGATATCGAAGCCTCTCGATAGGTCCCCAAACCGCTCCTTCTCCGCAGGCATGCATAGCTTTGGCTCGGGGGCCGATGGTGCTCTCGGTAGGCGACGCCGACTATCGACACTGACCGTTTTTCAGGCCAGCGGGCCGTGACGAGTATCCACGTCCCTACAGATCGCCAGGGCCACACACCCACAGCTCTCCATCCCTCTCACTACGCTGTGATGCCTCGCGATCTCCAGAGGCCGCCAGGCCCGTGGATTTCCATACCTGATTACCGGGATCCATCGCACGAGGTGCCAAGAGTTAGCTGTAACTGTCCACACCCATCCCTGCCGATAGCCATCACTACCTCTGGCTGGCGACAGCCAGCGGCGCCTTTGGCTCTGGGGCCCATGGTGCTCTTGGGAGCCACCAAAGGGCATCGATATCGATCACTCTCCATATGGAGCGCCATCGATGCCTGTCCAATTCCAGGCCTATCGAGAGCCTTCGATATCGATATCGATATCGAAGCCTCTCGATAGGTCCCCAAACCACTCTTTCTCCGCAGGCATGCATAGCTTTGGCTCGGGGGCCGATGGTGCTCTCGGTAGGCGACGCCGACTGTCGACACTGACCGTTTTTCAGGCCAGCGGGCCGTGACGAGTATCCACGTCCCTACAGATCGCCAGGGCCACACAGCCACAGCTCTCCATCCCGCTCACTACGCTGTGATGCCTCGCGATCTCCAGAGGCCGCCAGGCCCGTGGATTTCCATACCTGCTTACCGGGATCCATCGCACGAGGTGCCAAGAGTTAGCGGTAACTCTTGACACCCATCCCTGACGATAGCCATCACTACCTCTGGCTGGCGACAGCCAGCGGCGCCTTTGGCTCTGGGGCCCATGGTGCTCTTGGGAGCCACCAAAGGGCATCGATATCGATCACTCTCCATATGGAGCGCCATCGATGCCTGTCCAATTCCAGGCCTATCGAGAGCCTTCGATATCGATATCGATATCGAAGCCTCTCGATAGGTCCCCAAACCGCTCCTTCTCCGCAGGCATGCATAGCTTTGGCTCGGGGGCCGATGGTGCTCTCGGTAGGCGACGCCGACTGTCGACACTGACCGTTTTTCAGGCCAGCGGGCCGTGACGAGTATCCACGTCCCTACAGATCGCCAGGGCCACACACCCACAGCTCTCGGTCCCTCTCACTACGCTGTGATGTCTCTGGATCTCCAGGGGCCGCCAGGCCTGTGGATTTCCATACCTGCTTACCGCGATCCATCACACAAGGTGCCAAGAGTTAGCGGTAACTCTCGACACCCATCCCTGACGACACCCATCACTACCTCTGGCTGGCGACAGCCAGCGGCGCCTTTGGCTCTGGGGCCCATGGTGCTCTTGGGAGCCACCAAAGGGCATCGATATCGATCACTCTCCATATGGAGCGCCATCGATGCCTGTCCAATTCCAGGCCTATCGAGAGCCTTCGATATCGATATCGATATCGAAGCCTCTCGATAGGTCCCCAAACCACTCTTTCTCCGCAGGCATGCATAGCTTTGGCTCGGGGGCCGATGGTGCTCTCGGTAGGCGACGCCGACTGTCGACACTGACCGTTTTTCAGGCCAGCGGGCCGTGACGAGTATCCACGTCCCTACAGATCGCCAGGGCCACACACCCACAGCTCTCCATCCCTCTCACTACGCTGTGATGCCTCGCGATCTCCAGAGGCCGCCAGGCCCGTGGATTTCCATACCTGCTTACCGCGATCCATCGCACGAGGTGCCAAGAGTTAGCGGTAACTCTTGACACCCATCCCTGACGATAGCCATCACTACCTCTGGCTGGCGACAGCCAGCGGCGCCTTTGGCTCTGGGGCCCATGGTGCTCTTGGGAGCCACCAAAGGGCATCGATATCGATCACTCTCCATATGGAGCGCCATCGATGCCTGTCCAATTCCAGGCCTAGCGAGAGCCTTCGATATCGATATCGATATCGAAGCCTCTCGATAGGTCCCCAAACCACTCTTTCTCCGCAGGCATGCATAGCTTTGGCTCGGGGGCCGATGGTGCTCTCGGTAGGCGACGCCGACTGTCGACACTGACCGTTTTTCAGGCCAGCGGGCCGTGACGAGTATCCACGTCCCTACAGATCGCCAGGGCCACACACCCACAGCTCTCCATCCCTCTCACTACGCTGTGATGCCTCGCGATCTCCAGAGGCCGCCAGGCCCGTGGATTTCCATACCTGCTTACCGGGATCCATCACACGAGGTGCCAAGAGTTAGCGGTAACTCTCGACACCCATCCCTGCCGACACCCATCACTGCCTCTGGCTGGCGACAGCCAGCGGCGCCTTTGGCTCTGGGGCCCATGGTGCTCTTGGGAGCCACCAAAGGGCATCGATATCGATCACTCTCCATATGGAGCGCCATCGATGCCTGTCCAATTCCAGGCCTATCGAGAGCCTTCGATATCGATATCGATATCGAAGCCTCTCGATAGGTCCCCAAACCACTCTTTCTCCGCAGGCATGCATAGCTTTGGCTCGGGGGCCGATGGTGCTCTCGGTAGGCGACGCCGACTGTCGACACTGACCGTTTTTCAGGCCAGCGGGCCGTGACGAGTATCCACGTCCCTACAGATCGCCAGGGCCACACACCCACAGCTCTCCATCCCTCTCACTACGCTGTGATGCCTCGCGATCTCCAGAGGCCGCCAGGCCCGTGGATTTCCATACCTGCTTACCGCGATCCATCGCACGAGGTGCCAAGAGTTAGCGGTAACTCTCGACACCCATCCCTGACGATAGCCATCACTACCTCTGGCTGGCGACAGCCAGCGGCGCCTTTGGCTCTGGGGCCCATGGTGCTCTTGGGAGCCACCAAAGGGCATCGATATCGATCACTCTCCATATGGAGCGCCATCGATGCCTGTCCAATTCCAGGCCTATCGAGAGCCTTCGATATCGATATCGATATCGAAGCCTCTCGATAGGTCCCCAAACCACTCTTTCTCCGCAGGCATGCATAGCTTTGGCTCGGGGGCCGATGGTGCTCTCGGTAGGCGACGCCGACTGTCGACACTGACCGTTTTTCAGGCCAGCGGGCCGTGACGAGTATCCACGTCCCTACAGATCGCCAGGGCCACACACCCACAGCTCTCCATCCCTCTCACTACGCTGTGATGCCTCGCGATCTCCAGAGGCCGCCAGGCCCGTGGATTTCCATACCTGCTTACCGCGATCCATCGCACGAGGTGCCAAGAGTTAGCGGTAACTGTCCACACCCATCCCTGACGATAGCCATCACTACCTCTGGCTGGCGACAGCCAGCGGCGCCTTTGGCTCTGGGGCCCATGGTGCTCTTGGGAGCCACCAAAGGGCATCGATATCGATCACTCTCCATATGGAGCGCCATCGATGCCTGTCCAATTCCAGGCCTATCGAGAGCCTTCGATATCGATATCGATATCGAAGCCTCTCGATAGGTCCCCAAACCGCTCCTTCTCCGCAGGCATGCATAGCTTTGGCTCGGGGGCCGATGGTGCTCTCGGTAGGCGACGCCGACTGTCGACACTGACCGTTTTTCAGGCCAGCGGGCCGTGACGAGTATCCACGTCCCTACAGATCGCCAGGGCCACACACCCACAGCTCTCCATCCCTCTCACTACGCTGTGATGCCTCGCGATCTCCAGAGGCCGCCAGGCCCGTGGATTTCCATACCTGCTTACCGCGATCCATCGCACGAGGTGCCAAGAGTTAGCGGTAACTCTTGACACCCATCCCTGACGATAGCCATCACTACCTCTGGCTGGCGACAGCCAGCGGTGCCTGTGGCTCTGGGGCCGATGGTGCTCTTGGGAGCCACCAAAGGGCATCGATATCGATCACTCTCCATATGGAGCGCCATCGATGCCTGTCCAATTCCAGGCCTAGCGAGAGCCTTCGATATCGATATCGATATCGAAGCCTCTCGATAGGTCCCCAAACCGCTCCTTCTCCGCAGGCATGCATAGCTTTGGCTCGGGGGCCGATGGTGCTCTCGGTAGGCGACACCGACTGTCGACACTGACCGTTTTTCAGGCCAGCGGGCCGTGACGAGTATCCACGTCCCTACAGATCGCCAGGGCCACACACCCACAGCTCTCGGTCCCTCTCACTACGCTGTGATGCCTCGCGATCTCCAGAGGCCGCCAGGCCCGTGGATTTCCATACCTGCTTACCGGGATCCATCGCACGAGGTGCCAAGAGTTAGCGGTAACTCTTGACACCCATCCCTGCCGATAGCCATCACTACCTCTGGCTGGCGACAGCCAGCGGCGCCTTTGGCTCTGGGGCCCATGGTGCTCTTGGGAGCCACCAAAGGGCATCGATATCGATCACTCTCCATATGGAGCGCCATCGATGCCTGTCCAATTCCAGGCCTATCGAGAGCCTTCGATATCGATATCGATATCGAAGCCTCTCGATAGGTCCCCAAACCGCTCCTTCTCCGCAGGCATGCATAGCTTTGGCTCGGGGGCCGATGGTGCTCTCGGTAGGCAACGCCGACTATCGACACTGACCGTTTTTCAGGCCAGCGGGCCGTGACGAGTATCCACGTCCCTACAGATCGCCAGGGCCACACACCCACAGCTCTCCATCCCTCTCACTACGCTGTGATGCCTCGCGATCTCCAGAGGCCGCCAGGCCCGTGGATTTCCATACCTGCTTACCGGGATCCATCACACGAGGTGCCAAGAGTTAGCGGTAACTGTCGACACCCATCCCTGACGACACCCATCACTACCTCTGGCTGGCGACAGCCAGCAGCGCCTTTGGCTCTGGGGCCGATGGTGCTCTTGGGAGCCACCAAAGGGCATCGATATCAATCACTCTCCATATGGAGCGGCATCGATGCCTGTCCAATTCCAGGCCTATCGAGAGCCTTCGATATCGATACCGATATCGAAGGCTCTCGATAGGTCCCCAAACCGCTCCTTCTCCGCAGGCATGCATAGCTTTGGCTCAGGGGCCGATGGTGCTCTCGGTAGGCGACGCCGACTATCGACACTGACCGTTTTTCAGGCCAGCGGGCCGTGACGAGTATCCACGTCCCTACAGATCGCCAGGGCCACACACCCACAGCTCTCCATCCCTCTCACTACGCTGTGATGCCTCGTGATCTCCAGGGTCCGCCAGGCCCGTGGATTTCCATACCTGCTTACCGGGATCCATCACACGAGGTGCCAAGAGTTAGCGGTAACTGTCGACAACCATCCCTGCCGACACCCATCACTGCCTCTGGCTGGCGACAGCCAGCGGCGCCTTTGGCTCTGGGGCCCATGGTGCTCTTGGGAGCCACCAAAGGGCATCGATATCGATCACTCTCCATATGGAGCGCCATCGATGCCTGTCCAATTCCAGGCCTATCGAGAGCCTTCGATATCGATATCGATATCGAAGCCTCTCGATAGGTCCCCAAACCGCTCCTTCTCCGCAGGCATGCATAGCTTTGGCTCGGGGGCCGATGGTGCTCTCGGTAGGCGACGCCGACTATCGACACTGACCGTTTTTCAGGCCAGCGGGCCGTGACGAGTATCCACGTCCCTACAGATCGCCAGGGCCACACACCCACAGCTCTCCATCCCTCTCACTATGCTGTGATGCCTCGCGATCTCCAGAGGCCGCCAGGCCCGTGGATTTCCATACCTGCTTACCGCGATCCATCACACGAGGTGCCAAGAGTTAGCGGTAACTCTTGACCCCCATCCCTGACGATAGCCATCACTACCTCTGGCTGGCGACAGCCAGCGGCGCCTTTGGCTCTGGGGCCGATGGTGCTCTTGGGAGCCACCAAAGGGCATCGATATCGATCACTCTCCATATGGAGCGCCATCGATGCCTGTCCAATTCCAGGCCTATCGAGAGCCTTCGATATCGATATCGATATCGAAGCCTCTCGATAGGTCCCCCAACCGCTCCTTCTCCGCAGGCATGCATAGCTTTGGCTCGGGGGCCGATGGTGCTCTCGGTAGGCGACGCCGACTGTCGACACTGACCGTTTTTCAGGCCAGCGGGCCGTGACGAGTATCCACGTCCCTACAGATCACCAGGGCCACACACCCACAGCTCTCCATCCCTCTCACTACGCTGTGATGCCTCGCGATCTCCAGAGGCCGCCAGGCCCGTGGATTTCCATACCTGCTTACCGCGATCCATCGCACGAGGTGCCAAGAGTTAGCGGTAACTGTCGACACCCATCCCTGCCGACACCCATCACTACCTCTGGCTGGCGACAGCCAGCGGCGCCTTTGGCTCTGGGGCCGATGGTGCTCTTGGGAGCCACCAAAGGGCATCGATATCAATCACTCTCCATATGGAGCGCCATCGATGCCTGTCCAATTCCAGGCCTATCGAGAGCCTTCGATATCGATATCGATATCGAAGCCTCTCGATAGGTCCCCAAACCGCTCCTTCTCCGCAGGCATGCATAGCTTTGGCTCGGGGGCCGATGGTGCTCTCGGTAGGCGACGCCGACTATCGACACTGACCATTTCTCAGGCCAGTGGGCCGTGACGAGTATCCACGTCCCTACAGATCGCCAGGGCCACACACCCACAGCTCTCCATCCCTCTCACTACGCCGTGATGCCTCGCGATCTCCAGAGGCCGCCAGGCCCGTGGATTTCCATACCTGCTTACCGCGATCCATCGCACGAGGTGCCAAGAGTTAGCGGTAACTCTCGACACCCATCCCTGACGATAGCCATCGCTACGTCTCGCTGGCGACAGCCAGCGGCGCCTTTGGCTCTGGGGCCGATGGTGCTCTTGGGAGCCACCAAAGGGCATCGATATCGATCACTCTCCATATGGAGCGCCATCGATGCCTGTCCAATTCCAGGCCTAGCGAGAGCCTTCGATATCGATATCGATATCGAAGCCTCTCGATAGGTCCCCAAACCGCTCCTTCTCCACAGGCATGCATAGCTTTGGCTCGGGGGCCGATGGTGCTCTCGGTAGGCGACGCCGACTATCGACACTGACCGTTTTTCAGGCAAGCGGGCCGTGACGAGTATCCACATCCCTACAGATCGCCAGGGCCACACACCCACAGCTCTCCATCCCTCTCACTACGCTGTGATGCCTCTGGATCTCCAGGGTCCGCCAGGCCCATGGATTTCCATACCTGCTTACCGGGATCCATCGCACGAGGTGCCAAGAGTTAGCGGTAACTGTCGACAACCATCCCTGCCGACACCCATCACTGCCTCTGGCTGGCGACAGCCAGCGGCGCCTTTGGCTCTGGGGCCGATGGTGCTCTTGGGAGCCACCAAAGGGCATCGATATCGATCACTCTCCATATGGAGCGCCATCGATGCCTGTCCAATTCCAGGCCTATCGAGAGCCTTCGATATCGATATCGATATCGAAGCCTCTCGATAGGTCCCCAAACCGCTCCTTCTCCGCAGGCATGCATAGCTTTGGCTCGGGGGCCGATGGTGCTCTCGGTAGGCGACGCCGACTATCGACACTGACCGTTTTTCAGGCCAGCGGGCCGTGACGAGTATCCACGTCCCTACAGATCACCAGGGCCACACAGCCACAGCTCTCCATCCCTCTCACTACGCTGTGATGCCTCGCGATCTCCAGAGGCCGCCAGGCCCGTGGATTTCCATACCTGATTACCGCGATCCATCGCACGAGGTGCCAAGAGTTAGCGGTAACTCTCGACACCCATCCCTGACGACACCCATCACTACCTCTGGCTGGTGACAGCCAGCGGCGCCTTTGGCTCTGGGGCCGATGGTGCTCTTGGGAGCCACCAAAGGGCATCGATATCGATCACTCTCCATATGGAGCGCCATCGATGCCTGTCCAATTCCAGGCCTAGCGAGAGCCTTCGATATCGATATCGATATCGAAGCCTCTCGATAGGTCCCCAAACCGCTCCTTCTCCGCAGGCATGCATAGCTTTGGCTCGGGGGCCGATGGTGCTCTCGGTAGGCGACGCCGACTATCGACACTGACCGTTTTTCAGGCCAGCGGGCCGTGACGAGTATCCACGTCCCTACAGATCGCCAGGGCCACACACCCACAGCTCTCGGTCCCTCTCACTACGCTGTGATCCCTCAGGATCTCCAGAGGCCACCAGGCCCGTGGATTTCCATACCTGCTTACCGCGATCCATCGCACGAGGTGCCAAGAGTTAGCGGTAACTGTCGACACCCATCCCTGACGATAGCCATCACTACCTCTGGCTGGCGACAGCCAGCGGCGCCTTTGGCTCTGGGGCCCATGGTGCTCTTGGGAGCCACCAAAGGGCATCGATATCGATCACTCTCCATATGGAGCGCCATCGATGCCTGTCCAATTCCAGGCCTATCGAGAGCCTTCGATATCGATATCGATATCGAAGCCTCTCGATAGGTCCCCAAACCGCTCCTTCTCCGCAGGCATGCATAGCTTTGGCTCGGGGGCCAATGGTGCTCTCGGTAGGCAACGCCGACTATCGACACTGACCGTTTTTCAGGCCAGCGGGCCGTGACGAGTATCCACGTCCCTACAGATCGCCAGGGCCACACACCCACAGCTCTCGGTCCCTCTCACTACGCTGTGATGCCTCGCGATCTCCAGGGTCCGCCAGGCCCATGGATTTCCATACCTGCTTACCGGGATCCATCGCACGAGGTGCCAATAGTTAGCGGTAACTGTCGACACCCATCCCTGACGATAGCCATCGCTACGTCTCACTGGCGACAGCCAGCGGCGCCTTTGGCTCTGGGGCCGATGGTGCTCTTGGGAGCCACCAAAGGGCATCGATATCGATCACTCTCCATATGGAGCGCCATCGATGCCTGTCCAATTCCAGGCCTATCGAGAGCCTTCGATATCGATATCGATATCGAAGCCTCTCGATAGGTCCCCAAACCACTCTTTCTCCGCAGGCATGCATAGCTTTGGCTCGGGGGCCGATGGTGCTCTCGGTAGGCGACGCCGACTATCGACACTGACCGTTTTTCAGGCCAGCGGGCCGTGACGAGTATCCACGTCCCTAGAGATCGCCAGGGCCACACACCCACAGCTCTCCATCCCTCTCACTACGCTGTGATGCCTCGCGATCTCCAGAGGCCGCCAGGCCCGTGGATTTCCATACCTGCTTACCGCGATCCATCGCACGAGGTGCCAAGAGTTAGCGGTAACTCTCGACAACCATCCCTGACGATAGCCATCACTACCTCTGGCTGGCGACAGCCAGCGGCGCCTTTGGCTCTGGGGCCCATGGTGCTCTTGGGAGCCACCAAAGGGCATCGATATCGATCACTCTCCATATGGAGCGCCATCGATGCCTGTCCAATTCCAGGCCTATCGAGAGCCTTCGATATCGATACCGATATCGAAGCCTCTCGATAGGTCCCCAAACCGCTCCTTCTCCGCAGGCATGCATAGCTTTGGCTCGGGGGCCGATGGTGCTCTCGGTAGGCAACGCCGACTATCGACACTGACCGTTTTTCAGGCCAGCGGGCCGTGACGAGTATCCACGTCCCTACAGATCGCCAGGGCCACACACCCACAGCTCTCCATCCCTCTCACTACGCTGTGATGCCTCGCGATCTCCAGAGGCCGCCAGGCCCGTGGATTTCCATACCTGCTTACCGCGATCCATCACACGAGGTGCCAAGAGTTAGCGGTAACTGTCGACACCCATCCCTGACGACACCCATCACTACCTCTGGCTGGCGACAGCCAGCAGCGCCTTTGGCTCTGGGGCCGATGGTGCTCTTGGGAGCCACCAAAGGGCATCGATATCAATCACTCTCCATATGGAGCGGCATCGATGCCTGTCCAATTCCAGGCCTATCGAGAGCCTTCGATATCGATACCGATATCGAAGGCTCTCGATAGGTCCCCAAACCGCTCCTTCTCCGCAGGCATGCATAGCTTTGGCTCGGGGGCCGATGGTGCTCTCGGTAGGCGACGCCGACTATCGACACTGACCGTTTTTCAGGCCAGCGGGCCGTGACGAGTATCCACGTCCCTACAGATCGCCAGGGCCACACACCCACAGCTCTCCATCCCGCTCACTACGCTGTGATGCCTCGCGATCTCCAGAGGCCGCCAGGCCCGTGGATTTCCATACCTGCTTACCGCGATCCATCGCACGAGGTGCCAAGAGTTAGCGGTAACTCTCGACACCCATCCCTGACGATAGCCATCACTACCTCTGGCTGGCGACAGCCAGCGGCGCCTTTGGCTCTGGGGCCCATGGTGCTCTTGGGAGCCACCAAAGGGCATCGATATCGATCACTCTCCATATGGAGCGCCATCGATGCCTGTCCAATTCCAGGCCTATCGAGAGCCTTCGATATCGATATCGATATCGAAGCCTCTCGATAGGTCCCCAAACCGCTCCTTCTCCGCAGGCATGCATAGCTTTGGCTCGGGGGCCGATGGTGCTCTCGGTAGGCGACGCCGACTGTCGACACTGACCGTTTTTCAGGCCAGCGGGCCGTGACGAGTATCCACGTCCCTACAGATCACCAGGGCCACACACCCACAGCTCTCCATCCCTCTCACTACGCTGTGATGCCTCGCGATCTCCAGAGGCCGCCAGGCCCGTGGATTTCCATACCTGCTTACCGCGATCCATCGCACGAGGTGCCAAGAGTTAGCGGTAACTCTTGACACCCATCCCTGACGATAGCCATCACTACCTCTGGCTGGCGACAGCCAGCGGCGCCTTTGGCTCTGGGGCCCATGGTGCTCTTGGGAGCCACCAAAGGGCATCGATATCGATCACTCTCCATATGGAGCGCCATCGATGCCTGTCCAATTCCAGGCCTAGCGAGAGCCTTCGATATCGATATCGATATCGAAGCCTCTCGATAGGTCCCCAAACCACTCTTTCTCCGCAGGCATGCATAGCTTTGGCTCGGGGGCCGATGGTGCTCTCGGTAGGCGACGCCGACTGTCGACACTGACCGTTTTTCAGGCCAGCGGGCCGTGACGAGTATCCACGTCCCTACAGATCGCCAGGGCCACACACCCACAGCTCTCCATCCCTCTCACTACGCTGTGATGCCTCGCGATCTCCAGAGGCCGCCAGGCCCGTGGATTTCCATACCTGCTTACCGGGATCCATCACACGAGGTGCCAAGAGTTAGCGGTAACTCTCGACACCCATCCCTGCCGACACCCATCACTGCCTCTGGCTGGCGACAGCCAGCGGCGCCTTTGGCTCTGGGGCCCATGGTGCTCTTGGGAGCCACCAAAGGGCATCGATATCGATCACTCTCCATATGGAGCGCCATCGATGCCTGTCCAATTCCAGGCCTATCGAGAGCCTTCGATATCGATATCGATATCGAAGCCTCTCGATAGGTCCCCAAACCACTCTTTCTCCGCAGGCATGCATAGCTTTGGCTCGGGGGCCGATGGTGCTCTCGGTAGGCGACGCCGACTGTCGACACTGACCGTTTTTCAGGCCAGCGGGCCGTGACGAGTATCCACGTCCCTACAGATCGCCAGGGCCACACACCCACAGCTCTCCATCCCTCTCACTACGCTGTGATGCCTCGCGATCTCCAGAGGCCGCCAGGCCCGTGGATTTCCATACCTGCTTACCGCGATCCATCGCACGAGGTGCCAAGAGTTAGCGGTAACTCTCGACACCCATCCCTGACGATAGCCATCACTACCTCTGGCTGGCGACAGCCAGCGGCGCCTTTGGCTCTGGGGCCCATGGTGCTCTTGGGAGCCACCAAAGGGCATCGATATCGATCACTCTCCATATGGAGCGCCATCGATGCCTGTCCAATTCCAGGCCTATCGAGAGCCTTCGATATCGATATCGATATCGAAGCCTCTCGATAGGTCCCCAAACCACTCTTTCTCCGCAGGCATGCATAGCTTTGGCTCGGGGGCCGATGGTGCTCTCGGTAGGCGACGCCGACTGTCGACACTGACCGTTTTTCAGGCCAGCGGGCCGTGACGAGTATCCACGTCCCTACAGATCGCCAGGGCCACACACCCACAGCTCTCCATCCCTCTCACTACGCTGTGATGCCTCGCGATCTCCAGAGGCCGCCAGGCCCGTGGATTTCCATACCTGCTTACCGCGATCCATCGCACGAGGTGCCAAGAGTTAGCGGTAACTGTCCACACCCATCCCTGACGATAGCCATCACTACCTCTGGCTGGCGACAGCCAGCGGCGCCTTTGGATCTGGGGCCCATGGTGCTCTTGGGAGCCACCAAAGGGCATCGATATCGATCACTCTCCATATGGAGCGCCATCGATGCCTGTCCAATTCCAGGCCTATCGAGAGCCTTCGATATCGATATCGATATCGAAGCCTCTCGATAGGTCCCCAAACCGCTCCTTCTCCGCAGGCATGCATAGCTTTGGCTCGGGGGCCGATGGTGCTCTCGGTAGGCGACGCCGACTGTCGACACTGACCGTTTTTCAGGCCAGCGGGCCGTGACGAGTATCCACGTCCCTACAGATCGCCAGGGCCACACACCCACAGCTCTCCATCCCTCTCACTACGCTGTGATGCCTCGCGATCTCCAGAGGCCGCCAGGCCAATGGATTTCCATACCTGCTTACCGGGATCCATCGCACGAGGTGCCAAGAGTTAGCGGTAACTGTCGACACCCATCCCTGCCGACACCCATCACTACCTCTGGCTGGCGACAGCCAGCGGTGCCTGTGGCTCTGGGGCCGATGGTGCTCTTGGGAGCCACCAAAGGGCATCGATATCGATCACTCTCCATATGGAGCGCCATCGATGCCTGTCCAATTCCAGGCCTATCGAGAGCCTTCGATATTGATATCGATATCGAAGCCTCTCGATAGGTCCCCAAACCACTCTTTCTCCGCAGGCATGCATAGCTTTGGCTCGGGGGCCGATGGTGCTCTCGGTAGGCGACGCCGACTGTCGACACTGACCGTTTTTCAGGCCAGCGGGCCGTGACGAGTATCCACGTCCCTACAGATCGCCAGGGCCACACACCCACAGCTCTCCATCCCTCTCACTACGCTGTGATGCCTCGCGATCTCCAGAGGCCGCCAGGCCAATGGATTTCCATACCTGCTTACCGGGATCCATCGCACGAGGTGCCAAGAGTTAGCGGTAACTGTCGACAACCATCCCTGCCGACACCCATCACTACCTCTGGCTGGCGACAGCCAGCGGTGCCTGTGGCTCTGGGGCCGATGGTGCTCTTGGGAGCCACCAAAGGGCATCGATATCGATCACTCTCCATATGGAGCGCCATCGATGCCTGTCCAATTCCAGGCCTATCGAGAGCCTTCGATATCGATATCGATATCGAAGCCTCTCGATAGGTCCCCAAACCACTCTTTCTCCGCAGGCATGCATAGCTTTGGCTCGGGGGCCGATGGTGCTCTCGGTAGGCGACGCCGACTATCGACACTGACCGTTTTTCAGGCCAGCGGGCCGTGACGAGTATCCACGTCCCTACAGATCGCCAGGGCCACACACCCACAGCTCTCCATCCCTCTCACTACGCTGTGATGCCTCGCGATCTCCAGAGGCCGCCAGGCCCGTGGATTCCCATACCTGCTTACCGCGATCCATCGCACGAGGTGCCAAGAGTTAGCGGTAACTCTCGACACCCATCCCTGACGATAGACATCACTACGTCTCGCTGGCGACAGCCAGCGGTGCCTGTGGCTCTGGGGCCGATGGTGCTCTTGGGAGCCACCAAAGGGCATCGATATCGATCACTCTCCATATGGAGCGCCATCGATGCCTGTCCAATTCCAGGCCTATCGAGAGCCTTCGATATCGATATCGATATCGAAGCCTCTCGATAGGTCCCCAAACCGCTCCTTCTCCGCAGGCATGCATAGCTTTGGCTCGGGGGCCGATGGTGCTCTCGGTAGGCGACGCCGACTATCGACACTGACCGTTTTTCAGGCCAGCGGGCCGTGACGAGTATCCACGTCCCTACAGATCGCCAGGGCCACACACCCACAGCTCTCCATCCCTCTCACTACGCTGTGATGCCTCGCGATCTCCAGAGGCCGCCAGGCCCGTGGATTTCCATACCTGATTACCGGGATCCATCGCACGAGGTGCCAAGAGTTAGCTGTAACTGTCCACACCCATCCCTGCCGATAGCCATCACTACCTCTGGCTGGCGACAGCCAGCGGCGCCTTTGGCTCTGGGGCCCATGGTGCTCTTGGGAGCCACCAAAGGGCATCGATATCGATCACTCTCCATATGGAGCGCCATCGATGCCTGTCCAATTCCAGGCCTATCGAGAGCCTTCGATATCGATATCGATATCGAAGCCTCTCGATAGGTCCCCAAACCACTCTTTCTCCGCAGGCATGCATAGCTTTGGCTCGGGGGCCGATGGTGCTCTCGGTAGGCGACGCCGACTGTCGACACTGACCGTTTTTCAGGCCAGCGGGCCGTGACGAGTATCCACGTCCCTACAGATCGCCAGGGCCACACAGCCACAGCTCTCCATCCCTCTCACTACGCTGTGATGCCTCGCGATCTCCAGAGGCCGCCAGGCCCGTGGATTTCCATACCTGCTTACCGGGATCCATCGCACGAGGTGCCAAGAGTTAGCGGTAACTCTTGACACCCATCCCTGACGATAGCCATCACTACCTCTGGCTGGCGACAGCCAGCGGCGCCTTTGGCTCTGGGGCCCATGGTGCTCTTGGGAGCCACCAAAGGGCATCGATATCGATCACTCTCCATATGGAGCGCCATCGATGCCTGTCCAATTCCAGGCCTATCGAGAGCCTTCGATATCGATATCGATATCGAAGCCTCTCGATAGGTCCCCAAACCGCTCCTTCTCCGCAGGCATGCATAGCTTTGGCTCGGGGGCCGATGGTGCTCTCGGTAGGCGACGCCGACTGTCGACACTGACCGTTTTTCAGGCCAGCGGGCCGTGACGAGTATCCACGTCCCTACAGATCGCCAGGGCCACACACCCACAGCTCTCGGTCCCTCTCACTACGCTGTGATGTCTCTGGATCTCCAGGGGCCGCCAGGCCTGTGGATTTCCATACCTGCTTACCGCGATCCATCACACAAGGTGCCAAGAGTTAGCGGTAACTCTCGACACCCATCCCTGACGACACCCATCACTACCTCTGGCTGGCGACAGCCAGCGGCGCCTTTGGCTCTGGGGCCCATGGTGCTCTTGGGAGCCACCAAAGGGCATCGATATCGATCACTCTCCATATGGAGCGCCATCGATGCCTGTCCAATTCCAGGCCTATCGAGAGCCTTCGATATCGATATCGATATCGAAGCCTCTCGATAGGTCCCCAAACCACTCTTTCTCCGCAGGCATGCATAGCTTTGGCTCGGGGGCCGATGGTGCTCTCGGTAGGCGACGCCGACTGTCGACACTGACCGTTTTTCAGGCCAGCGGGCCGTGACGAGTATCCACGTCCCTACAGATCGCCAGGGCCACACACCCACAGCTCTCCATCCCTCTCACTACGCTGTGATGCCTCGCGATCTCCAGAGGCCGCCAGGCCCGTGGATTTCCATACCTGCTTACCGCGATCCATCGCACGAGGTGCCAAGAGTTAGCGGTAACTCTTGACACCCATCCCTGACGATAGCCATCACTACCTCTGGCTGGCGACAGCCAGCGGCGCCTTTGGCTCTGGGGCCGATGGTGCTCTTGGGAGCCACCAAAGGGCATCGATATCGATCACTCTCCATATGGAGCGCCATCGATGCCTGTCCAATTCCAGGCCTAGCGAGAGCCTTCGATATCGATATCGATATCGAAGCCTCTCGATAGGTCCCCAAACCACTCTTTCTCCGCAGGCATGCATAGCTTTGGCTCGGGGGCCGATGGTGCTCTCGGTAGGCGACGCCGACTGTCGACACTGACCGTTTTTCAGGCCAGCGGGCCGTGACGAGTATCCACGTCCCTACAGATCGCCAGGGCCACACACCCACAGCTCTCCATCCCTCTCACTACGCTGTGATGCCTCGCGATCTCCAGAGGCCGCCAGGCCCGTGGATTTCCATACCTGCTTACCGGGATCCATCACACGAGGTGCCAAGAGTTAGCGGTAACTCTCGACACCCATCCCTGCCGACACCCATCACTGCCTCTGGCTGGCGACAGCCAGCGGCGCCTTTGGCTCTGGGGCCCATGGTGCTCTTGGGAGCCACCAAAGGGCATCGATATCGATCACTCTCCATATGGAGCGCCATCGATGCCTGTCCAATTCCAGGCCTATCGAGAGCCTTCGATATCGATATCGATATCGAAGCCTCTCGATAGGTCCCCAAACCACTCTTTCTCCGCAGGCATGCATAGCTTTGGCTCGGGGGCCGATGGTGCTCTCGGTAGGCGACGCCGACTGTCGACACTGACCGTTTTTCAGGCCAGCGGGCCGTGACGAGTATCCACGTCCCTACAGATCGCCAGGGCCACACACCCACAGCTCTCCATCCCTCTCACTACGCTGTGATGCCTCGCGATCTCCAGAGGCCGCCAGGCCCGTGGATTTCCATACCTGCTTACCGCGATCCATCGCACGAGGTGCCAAGAGTTAGCGGTAACTCTCGACACCCATCCCTGACGATAGCCATCACTACCTCTGGCTGGCGACAGCCAGCGGCGCCTTTGGCTCTGGGGCCCATGGTGCTCTTGGGAGCCACCAAAGGGCATCGATATCGATCACTCTCCATATGGAGCGCCATCGATGCCTGTCCAATTCCAGGCCTATCGAGAGCCTTCGATATCGATATCGATATCGAAGCCTCTCGATAGGTCCCCAAACCACTCTTTCTCTGCAGGCATGCATAGCTTTGGCTCGGGGGCCGATGGTGCTCTCGGTAGGCGACGCCAACTGTCGACACTGACCGTTTTTCAGGCCAGCGGGCCGTGACGAGTATCCACGTCCCTACAGATCGCCAGGGCCACACACCCACAGCTCTCCATCCCTCTCACTACGCTGTGATGCCTCGCGATCTCCAGAGGCCGCCAGGCCCGTGGATTTCCATACCTGCTTACCGCGATCCATCGCACGAGGTGCCAAGAGTTAGCGGTAACTGTCCACACCCATCCCTGACGATAGCCATCACTACCTCTGGCTGGCGACAGCCAGCGGCGCCTTTGGCTCTGGGGCCCATGGTGCTCTTGGGAGCCACCAAAGGGCATCGATATCGATCACTCTCCATATGGAGCGCCATCGATGCCTGTCCAATTCCAGGCCTATCGAGAGCCTTCGATATCGATATCGATATCGAAGCCTCTCGATAGGTCCCCAAACCGCTCCTTCTCCGCAGGCATGCATAGCTTTGGCTCGGGGGCCGATGGTGCTCTCGGTAGGCGACGCCGACTGTCGACACTGACCGTTTTTCAGGCCAGCGGGCCGTGACGAGTATCCACGTCCCTACAGATCGCCAGGGCCACACACCCACAGCTCTCCATCCCTCTCACTACGCTGTGATGCCTCGCGATCTCCAGAGGCCGCCAGGCCCGTGGATTTCCATACCTGCTTACCGCGATCCATCGCACGAGGTGCCAAGAGTTAGCGGTAACTCTTGACACCCATCCCTGACGATAGCCATCACTACCTCTGGCTGGCGACAGCCAGCGGTGCCTGTGGCTCTGGGGCCGATGGTGCTCTTGGGAGCCACCAAAGGGCATCGATATCGATCACTCTCCATATGGAGCGCCATCGATGCCTGTCCAATTCCAGGCCTAGCGAGAGCCTTCGATATCGATATCGATATCGAAGCCTCTCGATAGGTCCCCAAACCGCTCCTTCTCCGCAGGCATGCATAGCTTTGGCTCGGGGGCCGATGGTGCTCTCGGTAGGCGACGCCGACTGTCGACACTGACCGTTTTTCAGGCCAGCGGGCCGTGACGAGTATCCACGTCCCTACAGATCGCCAGGGCCACACACCCACAGCTCTCGGTCCCTCTCACTACGCTGTGATGCCTCGCGATCTCCAGAGGCCGCCAGGCCCGTGGATTTCCATACCTGCTTACCGGGATCCATCGCACGAGGTGCCAAGAGTTAGCGGTAACTCTTGACACCCATCCCTGACGATAGCCATCACTACCTCTGGCTGGCGACAGCCAGCGGCGCCTTTGGCTCTGGGGCCCATGGTGCTCTTGGGAGCCACCAAAGGGCATCGATATCGATCACTCTCCATATGGAGCGCCATCGATGCCTGTCCAATTCCAGGCCTATCGAGAGCCTTCGATATCGATATCGATATCGAAGCCTCTCGATAGGTCCCCAAACCGCTCCTTCTCCGCAGGCATGCATAGCTTTGGCTCGGGGGCCGATGGTGCTCTCGGTAGGCAACGCCGACTATCGACACTGACCGTTTTTCAGGCCAGCGGGCCGTGACGAGTATCCACGTCCCTACAGATCGCCAGGGCCACACACCCACAGCTCTCCATCCCTCTCACTACGCTGTGATGCCTCGCGATCTCCAGAGGCCGCCAGGCCCGTGGATTTCCATACCTGCTTACCGGGATCCATCACACGAGGTGCCAAGAGTTAGCGGTAACTGTCGACACCCATCCCTGACGACACCCATCACTACCTCTGGCTGGCGACAGCCAGCAGCGCCTTTGGCTCTGGGGCCGATGGTGCTCTTGGGAGCCACCAAAGGGCATCGATATCAATCACTCTCCATATGGAGCGGCATCGATGCCTGTCCAATTCCAGGCCTATCGAGAGCCTTCGATATCGATACCGATATCGAAGGCTCTCGATAGGTCCCCAAACCGCTCCTTCTCCGCAGGCATGCATAGCTTTGGCTCAGGGGCCGATGGTGCTCTCGGTAGGCGACGCCGACTATCGACACTGACCGTTTTTCAGGCCAGCGGGCCGTGACGAGTATCCACGTCCCTACAGATCGCCAGGGCCACACACCCACAGCTCTCCATCCCTCTCACTACGCTGTGATGCCTCGTGATCTCCAGGGTCCGCCAGGCCCGTGGATTTCCATACCTGCTTACCGGGATCCATCACACGAGGTGCCAAGAGTTAGCGGTAACTGTCGACAACCATCCCTGCCGACACCCATCACTGCCTCTGGCTGGCGACAGCCAGCGGCGCCTTTGGCTCTGGGGCCCATGGTGCTCTTGGGAGCCACCAAAGGGCATCGATATCGATCACTCTCCATATGGAGCGCCATCGATGCCTGTCCAATTCCAGGCCTATCGAGAGCCTTCGATATCGATATCGATATCGAAGCCTCTCGATAGGTCCCCAAACCGCTCCTTCTCCGCAGGCATGCATAGCTTTGGCTCGGGGGCCGATGGTGCTCTCGGTAGGCGACGCCGACTATCGACACTGACCGTTTTTCAGGCCAGCGGGCCGTGACGAGTATCCACGTCCCTACAGATCGCCAGGGCCACACACCCACAGCTCTCCATCCCTCTCACTATGCTGTGATGCCTCGCGATCTCCAGAGGCCGCCAGGCCCGTGGATTTCCATACCTGCTTACCGCGATCCATCGCACGAGGTGCCAAGAGTTAGCGGTAACTCTTGACCCCCATCCCTGACGATAGCCATCACTACCTCTGGCTGGCGACAGCCAGCGGCGCCTTTGGCTCTGGGGCCGATGGTGCTCTTGGGAGCCACCAAAGGGCATCGATATCGATCACTCTCCATATGGAGCGCCATCGATGCCTGTCCAATTCCAGGCCTATCGAGAGCCTTCGATATCGATATCGATATCGAAGCCTCTCGATAGGTCCCCCAACCGCTCCTTCTCCGCAGGCATGCATAGCTTTGGCTCGGGGGCCGATGGTGCTCTCGGTAGGCGACGCCGACTGTCGACACTGACCGTTTTTCAGGCCAGCGGGCCGTGACGAGTATCCACGTCCCTACAGATCACCAGGGCCACACACCCACAGCTCTCCATCCCTCTCACTACGCTGTGATGCCTCGCGATCTCCAGAGGCCGCCAGGCCCGTGGATTTCCATACCTGCTTACCGCGATCCATCGCACGAGGTGCCAAGAGTTAGCGGTAACTGTCGACACCCATCCCTGCCGACACCCATCACTACCTCTGGCTGGCGACAGCCAGCGGCGCCTTTGGCTCTGGGGCCGATGGTGCTCTTGGGAGCCACCAAAGGGCATCGATATCAATCACTCTCCATATGGAGCGCCATCGATGCCTGTCCAATTCCAGGCCTATCGAGAGCCTTCGATATCGATATCGATATCGAAGCCTCTCGATAGGTCCCCAAACCGCTCCTTCTCCGCAGGCATGCATAGCTTTGGCTCGGGGGCCGATGGTGCTCTCGGTAGGCGACGCCGACTATCGACACTGACCATTTCTCAGGCCAGTGGGCCGTGACGAGTATCCACGTCCCTACAGATCGCCAGGGCCACACACCCACAGCTCTCCATCCCTCTCACTACGCCGTGATGCCTCGCGATCTCCAGAGGCCGCCAGGCCCGTGGATTTCCATACCTGCTTACCGCGATCCATCGCACGAGGTGCCAAGAGTTAGCGGTAACTCTCGACACCCATCCCTGACGATAGCCATCGCTACGTCTCGCTGGCGACAGCCAGCGGCGCCTTTGGCTCTGGGGCCGATGGTGCTCTTGGGAGCCACCAAAGGGCATCGATATCGATCACTCTCCATATGGAGCGCCATCGATGCCTGTCCAATTCCAGGCCTAGCGAGAGCCTTCGATATCGATATCGAAGCCTCTCGATAGGTCCCCAAACCGCTCCTTCTCCACAGGCATGCATAGCTTTGGCTCGGGGGCCGATGGTGCTCTCGGTAGGCGACGCCGACTATCGACACTGACCGTTTTTCAGGCAAGCGGGCCGTGACGAGTATCCACATCCCTACAGATCGCCAGGGCCACACACCCACAGCTCTCCATCCCTCTCACTACGCTGTGATGCCTCTGGATCTCCAGGGTCCGCCAGGCCCATGGATTTCCATACCTGCTTACCGGGATCCATCACACGAGGTGCCAAGAGTTAGCGGTAACTCTCGACAACCATCCCTGCCGACACCCATCACTGCCTCTGGCTGGCGACAGCCAGCGGCGCCTTTGGCTCTGGGGCCGATGGTGCTCTTGGGAGCCACCAAAGGGCATCGATATCGATCACTCTCCATATGGAGCGCCATCGATGCCTGTCCAATTCCAGGCCTATCGAGAGCCTTCGATATCGATATCGATATCGAAGCCTCTCGATAGGTCCCCAAACCGCTCCTTCTCCGCAGGCATGCATAGCTTTGGCTCGGGGGCCGATGGTGCTCTCGGTAGGCGACGCCGACTATCGACACTGACCGTTTTTCAGGCCAGCGGGCCGTGACGAGTATCCACGTCCCTACAGATCACCAGGGCCACACAGCCACAGCTCTCCATCCCTCTCACTACGCTGTGATGCCTCGCGATCTCCAGAGGCCGCCAGGCCCGTGGATTTCCATACCTGATTACCGCGATCCATCGCACGAGGTGCCAAGAGTTAGCGGTAACTCTCGACACCCATCCCTGACGACACCCATCACTACCTCTGGCTGGTGACAGCCAGCGGCGCCTTTGGCTCTGGGGCCGATGGTGCTCTTGGGAGCCACCAAAGGGCATCGATATCGATCACTCTCCATATGGAGCGCCATCGATGCCTGTCCAATTCCAGGCCTAGCGAGAGCCTTCGATATCGATATCGATATCGAAGCCTCTCGATAGGTCCCCAAACCGCTCCTTCTCCGCAGGCATGCATAGCTTTGGCTCGGGGGCCGATGGTGCTCTCGGTAGGCGACGCCGACTATCGACACTGACCGTTTTTCAGGCCAGCGGGCCGTGACGAGTATCCACGTCCCTACAGATCGCCAGGGCCACACACCCACAGCTCTCGGTCCCTCTCACTACGCTGTGATCCCTCAGGATCTCCAGAGGCCACCAGGCCCGTGGATTTCCATACCTGCTTACCGCGATCCATCGCACGAGGTGCCAAGAGTTAGCGGTAACTGTCGACACCCATCCCTGACGATAGCCATCACTACCTCTGGCTGGCGACAGCCAGCGGCGCCTTTGGCTCTGGGGCCCATGGTGCTCTTGGGAGCCACCAAAGGGCATCGATATCGATCACTCTCCATATGGAGCGCCATCGATGCCTGTCCAATTCCAGGCCTATCGAGAGCCTTCGATATCGATATCGATATCGAAGCCTCTCGATAGGTCCCCAAACCGCTCCTTCTCCGCAGGCATGCATAGCTTTGGCTCGGGGGCCAATGGTGCTCTCGGTAGGCAACGCCGACTATCGACACTGACCGTTTTTCAGGCCAGCGGGCCGTGACGAGTATCCACGTCCCTACAGATCGCCAGGGCCACACACCCACAGCTCTCGGTCCCTCTCACTACGCTGTGATGCCTCGCGATCTCCAGGGTCCGCCAGGCCCATGGATTTCCATACCTGCTTACCGGGATCCATCGCACGAGGTGCCAATAGTTAGCGGTAACTGTCGACACCCATCCCTGACGATAGCCATCGCTACGTCTCACTGGCGACAGCCAGCGGCGCCTTTGGCTCTGGGGCCGATGGTGCTCTTGGGAGCCACCAAAGGGCATCGATATCGATCACTCTCCATATGGAGCGCCATCGATGCCTGTCCAATTCCAGGCCTATCGAGAGCCTTCGATATCGATATCGATATCGAAGCCTCTCGATAGGTCCCCAAACCACTCTTTCTCCGCAGGCATGCATAGCTTTGGCTCGGGGGCCGATGGTGCTCTCGGTAGGCGACGCCGACTATCGACACTGACCGTTTTTCAGGCCAGCGGGCCGTGACGAGTATCCACGTCCCTAGAGATCGCCAGGGCCACACACCCACAGCTCTCCATCCCTCTCACTACGCTGTGATGCCTCGCGATCTCCAGAGGCCGCCAGGCCCGTGGATTTCCATACCTGCTTACCGCGATCCATCGCACGAGGTGCCAAGAGTTAGCGGTAACTCTCGACAACCATCCCTGACGATAGCCATCACTACCTCTGGCTGGCGACAGCCAGCGGCGCCTTTGGCTCTGGGGCCCATGGTGCTCTTGGGAGCCACCAAAGGGCATCGATATCGATCACTCTCCATATGGAGCGCCATCGATGCCTGTCCAATTCCAGGCCTATCGAGAGCCTTCGATATCGATACCGATATCGAAGCCTCTCGATAGGTCCCCAAACCGCTCCTTCTCCGCAGGCATGCATAGCTTTGGCTCGGGGGCCGATGGTGCTCTCGGTAGGCAACGCCGACTATCGACACTGACCGTTTTTCAGGCCAGCGGGCCGTGACGAGTATCCACGTCCCTACAGATCGCCAGGGCCACACACCCACAGCTCTCCATCCCTCTCACTACGCTGTGATGCCTCGCGATCTCCAGAGGCCGCCAGGCCCGTGGATTTCCATACCTGCTTACCGCGATCCATCACACGAGGTGCCAAGAGTTAGCGGTAACTGTCGACACCCATCCCTGACGACACCCATCACTACCTCTGGCTGGCGACAGCCAGCAGCGCCTTTGGCTCTGGGGCCGATGGTGCTCTTGGGAGCCACCAAAGGGCATCGATATCAATCACTCTCCATATGGAGCGGCATCGATGCCTGTCCAATTCCAGGCCTATCGAGAGCCTTCGATATCGATACCGATATCGAAGGCTCTCGATAGGTCCCCAAACCGCTCCTTCTCCGCAGGCATGCATAGCTTTGGCTCGGGGGCCGATGGTGCTCTCGGTAGGCGACGCCGACTATCGACACTGACCGTTTTTCAGGCCAGCGGGCCGTGACGAGTATCCACGTCCCTACAGATCGCCAGGGCCACACACCCACAGCTCTCCATCCCGCTCACTACGCTGTGATGCCTCGCGATCTCCAGAGGCCGCCAGGCCCGTGGATTTCCATACCTGCTTACCGCGATCCATCGCACGAGGTGCCAAGAGTTAGCGGTAACTCTCGACACCCATCCCTGACGATAGCCATCACTACCTCTGGCTGGCGACAGCCAGCGGCGCCTTTGGCTCTGGGGCCCATGGTGCTCTTGGGAGCCACCAAAGGGCATCGATATCGATCACTCTCCATATGGAGCGCCATCGATGCCTGTCCAATTCCAGGCCTATCGAGAGCCTTCGATATCGATATCGATATCGAAGCCTCTCGATAGGTCCCCAAACCGCTCCTTCTCCGCAGGCATGCATAGCTTTGGCTCGGGGGCCGATGGTGCTCTCGGTAGGCGACGCCGACTATCGACACTGACCGTTTTTCAGGCCAGCGGGCCGTGACGAGTATCCACGTCCCTACAGATCACCAGGGCCACACACCCACAGCTCTCCATCCCTCTCACTACGCTGTGATGCCTCGCGATCTCCAGAGGCCGCCAGGCCCGTGGATTTCCATACCTGCTTACCGCGATCCATCGCACGAGGTGCCAAGAGTTAGCGGTAACTCTCGACAACCATCCCTGACGATAGCCATCACTACCTCTGGCTGGCGACAGCCAGCGGCGCCTTTGGCTCTGGGGCCCATGGTGCTCTTGGGAGCCACCAAAGGGCATCGATATCGATCACTCTCCATATGGAGCGCCATCGATGCCTGTCCAATTCCAGGCCTATCGAGAGCCTTCGATATCGATATCGATATCGAAGCCTCTCGATAGGTCCCCAAACCGCTCCTTCTCCGCAGGCATGCATAGCTTTGGCTCGGGGGCCGATGGTGCTCTCGGTAGGCAACGCCGACTATCGACACTGACCGTTTTTCAGGCCAGCGGGCCGTGACGAGTATCCACGTCCCTACAGATCGCCAGGGCCACACACCCACAGCTCTCCATCCCTCTCACTACGCTGTGATGCCTCGCGATCTCCAGAGGCCGCCAGGCCCGTGGATTTCCATACCTGCTTACCGCGATCCATCACACGAGGTGCCAAGAGTTAGCGGTAACTGTCGACACCCATCCCTGACGACACCCATCACTACCTCTGGCTGGCGACAGCCAGCAGCGCCTTTGGCTCTGGGGCCGATGGTGCTCTTGGGAGCCACCAAAGGGCATCGATATCAATCACTCTCCATATGGAGCGGCATCGATGCCTGTCCAATTCCAGGCCTATCGAGAGCCTTCGATATCGATACCGATATCGAAGGCTCTCGATAGGTCCCCAAACCGCTCCTTCTCCGCAGGCATGCATAGCTTTGGCTCGGGGGCCGATGGTGCTCTCGGTAGGCGACGCCGACTATCGACACTGACCGTTTTTCAGGCCAGCGGGCCGTGACGAGTATCCACGTCCCTACAGATCGCCAGGGCCACACACCCACAGCTCTCCATCCCGCTCACTACGCTGTGATGCCTCGCGATCTCCAGAGGCCGCCAGGCCCGTGGATTTCCATACCTGCTTACCGGGATCCATCGCACGAGGTGCCAAGAGTTAGCGGTAACTGTCGACACCCATCCCTGACGATAGCCATCAGTACCTCTGGCTGGCGACAGCCAGCGGCGCCTTTGGCTCTGGGGCCGATGGTGCTCTTGGGAGCCACCAAAGGGCATCGATATCGATCACTCTCCATATGGAGCGCCATCGATGCCTGTCCAATTCCAGGCCTATCGAGAGCCTTCGATATCGATATCGATATCGAAGCCTCTCGATAGGTCCCCAAACCGCTCCTTCTCCGCAGGCATGCATAGCTTTGGCTCGGGGGCCGATGGTGCTCTCGGTAGGCGACGCCGACTGTCGACACTGACCGTTTTTCAGGCCAGCGGGCCGTGACGAGTATCCACGTCCCTACAGATCACCAGGGCCACACACCCACAGCTCTCCATCCCTCTCACTACGCTGTGATGCCTCGCGATCTCCAGAGGCCGCCAGGCCCGTGGATTTCCATACCTGCTTACCGCGATCCATCGCACGAGGTGCCAAGAGTTAGCGGTAACTCTCGACACCCATCCCTGACGACACCCATCACTACCTCTGGCTGGTGACAGCCAGCGGCGCCTTTGGCTCTGGGGCCGATGGTGCTCTTGGGAGCCACCAAAGGGCATCGATATCAATCACTCTCCATATGGAGCGCCATCGATGCCTGTCCAATTCCAGGCCTATCGAGAGCCTTCGATATCGATATCGATATCGAAGCCTCTCGATAGGTCCCCAAACCGCTCCTTCTCCACAGGCATGCATAGCTTTGGCTCGGGGGCCGATGGTGCTCTCGGTAGGCGACGCCGACTATCGACACTGACCATTTCTCAGGCCAGTGGGCCGTGACGAGTATCCACGTCCCTACAGATCGCCAGGGCCACACACCCACAGCTCTCCATCCCTCTCACTACGCTGTGATGCCTCGCGATCTCCAGAGGCCGCCAGGCCCATGGATTTCCATACCTGCTTACCGCGATCCATCGCACGAGGTGCCAAGAGTTAGCGGTAACTCTCGACACCCATCCCTGACGATAGCCATCGCTACGTCTCGCTGGCGACAGCCAGCGGCGCCTTTGGCTCTGGGGCCGATGGTGCTCTTGGGAGCCACCAAAGGGCATCGATATCGATCACTCTCCATATGGAGCGCCATCGATGCCTGTCCAATTCCAGGCCTATCGAGAGCCTTCGATATCGATATCGATATCGAAGCCTCTCGATAGGTCCCCAAACCGCTCCTTCTCCACAGGCATGCATAGCTTTGGCTCGGGGGCCGATGGTGCTCTCGGTAGGCGACGCCGACTATCGACACTGACCGTTTTTCAGGCAAGCGGGCCGTGACGAGTATCCACGTCCCTACAGATCGCCAGGGCCACACACCCACAGCTCTCCATCCCTCTCACTACGCTGTGATGCCTCTGGATCTCCAGGGTCCGCCAGGCCCATGGATTTCCATACCTGCTTACCGGGATCCATCACACGAGGTGCCAAGAGTTAGCGGTAACTGTCGACAACCATCCCTGCCGACACCCATCACTGCCTCTGGCTGGCGACAGCCAGCGGCGCCTTTGGCTCTGGGGCCCATGGTGCTCTTGGGAGCCACCAAAGGGCATCGATATCGATCACTCTCCATATGGAGCGCCATCGATGCCTGTCCAATTCCAGGCCTATCGAGAGCCTTCGATATCGATATCGATATCGAAGCCTCTCGATAGGTCCCCAAACCGCTCCTTCTCCGCAGGCATGCATAGCTTTGGCTCGGGGGCCGATGGTGCTCTCGGTAGGCGACGCCGACTATCGACACTGACCGTTTTTCAGGCCAGCGGGCCGTGACGAGTATCCACGTCCCTACAGATCACCAGGGCCACACACCCACAGCTCTCCATCCCTCTCACTACGCTGTGATGCCTCGCGATCTCCAGAGGCCACCAGGCCCGTGGATTTCCATACCTGCTTACCACGATCCATCGCACGAGGTGCCAAGAGTTAGCGGTAACTCTCGACACCCATCCCTGACGACACCCATCACTACCTCTGGCTGGTGACAGCCAGCGGCGCCTTTGGCTCTGGGGCCGATGGTGCTCTTGGGAGCCACCAAAGGGCATCGATATCGATCACTCTCCATATGGAGCGCCATCGATGCCTGTCCAATTCCAGGCCTATCGAGAGCCTTCGATATCGATATCGATATCGAAGCCTCTCAACAGGTCCCCAAACCGCTCCTTCTCCGCAGGCATGCATAGCTTTGGCTCGGGGGCCGATGGTGCTCTCGGTAGGCGACGCCGACTGTCGACACTGACCGTTTTTCAGGCCAGCGGGCCGTGACGAGTATCCACGTCCCTACAGATCGCCAGGGCCACACACCCACAGCTCTCGGTCCCTCTCACTACGCTGTGATCCCTCAGGATCTCCAGAGGCCACCAGGCCCGTGGATTTCCATACCTGCTTACCGGGATCCATCGCACGAGGTGCCAAGAGTTAGCGGTAACTGTCGACACCCATCCCTGACGATAGCCATCACTACCTCTGGCTGGCGACAGCCAGCGGTGCCTTTGGCTCTGGGGCCGATGGTGCTCTTGGGAGCCACCAAAGGGCATCGATATCGATCACTCTCCATATGGAGCGGCATCGATGCCTGTCCAATTCCAGGCCTATCGAGAGCCTTCGATATCGATATCGATATCGAAGCCTCTCGATAGGTCCCCAAACCGCTCCTTCTCCGCAGGCATGCATAGCTTTGGCTCGGGGGCCGATGGTGCTCTCGGTAGGCGACGCCGACTATCGACACTGACCGTTTTTCAGGCCAGCGGGCCGTGACGAGTATCCACGTCCCTACAGATCGCCAGGGCCACACACCCACAGCTCTCCATCCCTCTCACTACGCTGTGATGCCTCGCGATCTCCAGAGGCCGCCAGGCCCGTGGATTTCCATACCTGATTACCGGGATCCATCGCACGAGGTGCCAAGAGTTAGCTGTAACTGTCCACACCCATCCCTGCCGATAGCCATCACTACCTCTGGCTGGCGACAGCCAGCGGCGCCTTTGGCTCTGGGGCCCATGGTGCTCTTGGGAGCCACCAAAGGGCATCGATATCGATCACTCTCCATATGGAGCGCCATCGATGCCTGTCCAATTCCAGGCCTATCGAGAGCCTTCGATATCGATATCGATATCGAAGCCTCTCAATAGGTCCCCAAACCGCTCCTTCTCCGCAGGCATGCATAGCTTTGGCTCGGGGGCCGATGGTGCTCTCGGTAGGCGACGCCGACTGTCGACACTGACCGTTTTTCAGGCCAGCGGGCCGTGACGAGTATCCACGTCCCTACAGATCGCCAGGGCCACACACCCACAGCTCTCCATCCCTCTCACTACGCTGTGATGCCTCGCGATCTCCAGAGGCCGCCAGGCCCGTGGATTTCCATACCTGCTTACCGCGATCCATCGCATGAGGTGCCAAGAGTTAGCGGTAACTCTCGACACCCATCCCTGACGACACCCATCACTACCTCTGGCTGTCGACAGCCAGCGGCGCCTTTGGCTCTGGGGCCGATGGTGCTCTTGGGAGCCACCAAAGGGCATCGATATCGATCACTCTCCATATGGAGCGCCATCGATGCCTGTCCAATTCCAGGCCTATCGAGAGCCTTCGATATCGATACCGATATCGAAGCCTCTCGATAGGTCCCCAAACCGCTCCTTCTCCGCAGGCATGCATAGCTTTGGCTCGGGGGCCGATGGTGCTCTCGGTAGGCGACGCCGACTATCGACACTGACCGTTTTTCAGGCCAGCGGGCCGTGACGAGTATCCACGTCCCTACAGATCACCAGGGCCACACACCCACAGCTCTCCATCCCTGTCACTACGCTGTGATGCCTCGCGATCTCCAGAGGCCGCCAGGCCCATGGATTTCCATACCTGCTTACTGGGATCCATCGCACGAGGTGCCAAGAGTTAGCGGTAACTGTCGACACCCATCCCTGACGATAGCCATCACTACCTCTGGCTGGCGACAGCCAGCGGTGCCTTTGGCTCTGGGGCCGATGGTGCTCTTGGGAGCCACCAAAGGGCATCGATATCGATCACTCTCCATATGGAGCGCCATCGATGCCTGTCCAATTCCAGGCCTATCGAGAGCCTTCGATATCGATATCGATATCGAAGCCTCTCGATAGGTCCCCAAACCGCTCCTTCTCCGCAGGCATGCATAGCTTTGGCTCGGGGGCTGATGGTGCTCTCGGTAGGCGACGCCGACTGTCGACACTGACCGATTTTCAGGCCAGCGGGCCGTGACGAGTATCCACGTCCCTACAGATCGCCAGGGCCACACACCCACAGCTCTCCATCCCTCTCACTACGCTGTGATGCCTCGCGATCTCCAGAGGCCGCCAGGCCCGTGGATTTCCATACCTGCTTACCGCGATCCATCGCACGAGGTGCCAAGAGTTAGCGGTAACTGTCGACACCCATCCCTGACGACACCCATCACTACCTCTGGCTGGCGACAGCCAGCGGCGCCTTTGGCTCTGGGGCCCATGGTGCTCTTGGGAGCCACCAAAGGGCATCGATATCGATCACTCTCCATATGGAGCGCCATCGATGCCTGTCCAATTCCAGGCCTATCGAGAGCCTTCGATATCGATATCGATATCGAAGCCTCTCGATAGGTCCCCAAACCGCTCCTTCTCCGCAGGCATGCATAGCTTTGGCTCGGGGGCCGATGGTGCTCTCGGTAGGCGACGCCGACTATCGACACTGACCGTTTTTCAGGCCAGTGGGCCGTGACGAGTATCCACGTCCCTACAGATCGCCAGGGCCACACACCCACAGCTCTCCATCCCTCTCACTACGCTGTGATGCCTCGCGATCTCCAGAGGCCGCCAGGCCCGTGGATTTCCATACCTGCTTACCGCGATCCATCGCACGAGGTGCCAAGAGTTAGCGGTAACTGTCCACACCCATCCCTGCCGATAGCCATCACTACCTCTGGCTGGCGACAGCCAGCGGCGCCTTTGGCTCTGGGGCCCATGGTGCTCTTGGGAGCCACCAAAGGGCATCGATATCGATCACTCTCCATATGGAGCGCCATCGATGCCTGTCCAATTCCAGGCCTATCGAGAGCCTTCGATATCGATATCGATATCGAAGCCTCTCGATAGGTCCCCAAACCGCTCCTTCTCCGCAGGCATGCATAGCTTTGGCTCGGGGGCCGATGGTGCTCTCGGTAGGCGACGCCGACTGTCGACACTGACCGTTTTTCAGGCCAGCGGGCCGTGACGAGTATCCACGTCCCTACAGATCGCCAGGGCCACACACCCACAGCTCTCCATCCCTCTCACTACGCTGTGATGCCTCGCGATCTCCAGAGGCCGCCAGGCCCGTGGATTTCCATACCTGCTTACCGCGATCCATCGCATGAGGTGCCAAGAGTTAGCGGTAACTCTCGACACCCATCCCTGACGACACCCATCACTACCTCTGGCTGTCGACAGCCAGCGGCGCCTTTGGCTCTGGGGCCGATGGTGCTCTTGGGAGCCACCAAAGGGCATCGATATCGATCACTCTCCATATGGAGCGCCATCGATGCCTGTCCAATTCCAGGCCTATCGAGAGCCTTCGATATCGATACCGATATCGAAGCCTCTCGATAGGTCCCCAAACCGCTCCTTCTCCGCAGGCATGCATAGCTTTGGCTCGGGGGCCGATGGTGCTCTCGGTAGGCGACGCCGACTATCGACACTGACCGTTTTTCAGGCCAGCGGGCCGTGACGAGTATCCACGTCCCTACAGATCACCAGGGCCACACACCCACAGCTCTCCATCCCTGTCACTACGCTGTGATGCCTCGCGATCTCCAGAGGCCGCCAGGCCCATGGATTTCCATACCTGCTTACCGGGATCCATCGCACGAGGTGCCAAGAGTTAGCGGTAACTGTCGACACCCATCCCTGACGATAGCCATCACTACCTCTGGCTGGCGACAGCCAGCGGTGCCTTTGGCTCTGGGGCCGATGGTGCTCTTGGGAGCCACCAAAGGGCATCGATATCGATCACTCTCCATATGGAGCGCCATCGATGCCTGTCCAATTCCAGGCCTATCGAGAGCCTTCGATATCGATATCGATATCGAAGCCTCTCGATAGGTCCCCAAACCGCTCCTTCTCCGCAGGCATGCATAGCTTTGGCTCGGGGGCTGATGGTGCTCTCGGTAGGCGACGCCGACTGTCGACACTGACCGTTTTTCAGGCCAGCGGGCCGTGACGAGTATCCACGTCCCTACAGATCGCCAGGGCCACACACCCACAGCTCTCCATCCCTCTCACTACGCTGTGATGCCTCGCGATCTCCAGAGGCCGCCAGGCCCGTGGATTTCCATACCTGCTTACCGCGATCCATCGCACGAGGTGCCAAGAGTTAGAGGTAACTCTCGACACCCATCCCTGACGATAGCCATCACTACCTCTGGCTGGCGACAGCCAGCGGCGCCTTTGGCTCTGGGGCCCATGGTGCTCTTGGGAGCCACCAAAGGGCATCGATATCGATCACTCTCCATATGGAGCGCCATCGATGCCTGTCCAATTCCAGGCCTATCGAGAGCCTTCGATATCGATATCGATATCGAAGCCTCTCGATAGGTCCCCAAACCGCTCCTTCTCCGCAGGCATGCATAGCTTTGGCTCGGGGGCCGATGGTGCTCTCGGTAGGCGACGCCGACTATCGACACTGACCGTTTTTCAGGCCAGCGGGCCGTGGCGAGTATCCACGTCCCTACAGATCGCCAGGGCCACACACCCACAGCTCTCCATCCCTCTCACTACGCTGTGATGCCTCGCGATCTCCAGAGGCCGCCAGGCCCGTGGATTTCCATACCTGCTTACCGCGATCCATCGCACGAGGTGCCAAGAGTTAGCGGTAACTGTCCACACCCATCCCTGCCGATAGCCATCACTACCTCTGGCTGGCGACAGCCAGCGGCGCCTTTGGCTCTGGGGCCCATGGTGCTCTTGGGAGCCACCAAAGGGCATCGATATCGATCACTCTCCATATGGAGCGCCATCGATGCCTGTCCAATTCCAGGCCTATCGAGAGCCTTCGATATCGATATCGATATCGAAGCCTCTCGATAGGTCCCCAAACCGCTCCTTCTCCGCAGGCATGCATAGCTTTGGCTCGGGGGCCGATGGTGCTCTCGGTAGGCGACGCCGACTGTCAACACTGACCGTTTTTCAGGCCAGCGGGCCGTGACGAGTATCCACGTCCCTACAGATCGCCAGGGCCACACACCCACAGCTCTCCATCCCTCTCACTACGCTGTGATGCCTCGCGATCTCCAGAGGCCGCCAGGCCCGTGGATTTCCATACCTGCTTACCGCGATCCATCGCATGAGGTGCCAAGAGTTAGCGGTAACTCTCGACACCCATCCCTGACGGCACCCATCACTACCTCTGGCTGTCGACAGCCAGCGGCGCCTTTGGCTCTGGGGCCGATGGTGCTCTTGGGAGCCACCAAAGGGCATCGATATCGATCACTCTCCATATGGAGCGCCATCGATGCCTGTCCAATTCCAGGCCTATCGAGAGCCTTCGATATCGATACCGATATCGAAGCCTCTCGATAGGTCCCCAAACCGCTCCTTCTCCACAGGCATGCATAGCTTTGGCTCGGGGGCCGATGGTGCTCTCGGTAGGCGACGCCGACTATCGACACTGACCGTTTTTCAGGCCAGCGGGCCGTGACGAGTATCCACGTCCCTACAGATCGCCAGGGCCACACACCCACAGCTCTCCATCCCTCTCACTACGCTGTGATGCCTCGCGATCTCCAGAGGCCGCCAGGCCCGTGGATTTCCATACCTGCTTACCGCGATCCATCGCACGAGGTGCCAAGAGTTAGCGGTAACTGTCGACACCCATCCCTGGTGATAGCCATCGCTACGTCTCGCTGGCAACAGCCAGCGGCGCCTTTGGCTCTGGGGCCCATGGTGCTCTTGGGAGCCACCAAAGGGCATCGATATCAATCACTCTCCATATGGAGCGCCATCGATGCCTGTCCAATTCCAGGCCTATCGAGAGCCTTCGATATCGATATTGAAGGCTCTCGATAGGTCCCCAAACCGCTCCTTCTCCGCAGGCATGCATAGCTTTGGCTCGGGGGCCGATGGTGCTCTCGGTAGGCGACGCCGACTATCGACACTGACCGTTTTTCAGGCCAGCGGGCCGTGACGAGTATCCACGTCCCTACAGATCGCCAGGGCCACACACCCACAGCTCTCCATCCCTCTCACTACGCTGTGATGCCTCGCGATCTCCAGAGGCCACCAGGCCCGTGGATTTCCATACCTGCTTACCGCGATCCATCGCACGAGGTGCCAAGAGTTAGCGGTAACTGTCGACACCCATCCCTGACGACACCCATCACTACCTCTGGCTGTCGACAGCCAGCGGCGCCTTTGGCTCTGGGGCCGATGGTGCTCTTGGGAGCCACCAAAGGGCATCGATATCAATCACTCTCCATATGGAGCGGCATCGATGCCTGTCCAATTCCAGGCCTATCGAGAGCCTTCGATATCGATACCGATATCGAAGCCTCTCGATAGGTCCCCAAACCGCTCCTTCTCCGCAGGCATGCATAGCTTTGGCTCGGGGGCCGATGGTGCTCTCGGTAGGCGATGCCGACTATCGACACTGACCGTTTTTCAGGCCAGCGGGCCGTGACGAGTATCCACGTCCCTACAGATCGCCAGGGCCACACACCCACAGCTCTCCATCCCTCTCACTACGCTGTGATGCCTCGCGATCTCCAGAGGCCGCCAGGCCCATGGATTTCCATACCTGCTTACCGCGATCCATCGCACGAGGTGCCAAGAGTTAGCGGTAACTGTCCACACCCATCCCTGACGATAGCCATCGCTACGTCTCACTGGCGACAGCCAGCGGCGCCTTTGGCTCTGGGGCCCATGGTGCTCTTGGGAGCCACCAAAGGGCATCGATATCGATCACTCTCCATATGGAGCGCCATCGATGCCTGTCCAATTCCAGGCCTATCGAGAGCCTTCGATATCGATATCGATATCGAAGCCTCTCGATAGGTCCCCAAACCGCTCCTTCTCCGCAGGCATGCATAGCTTTGGCTCGGGGGCCGATGGTGCTCTCGGTAGGCGACGCCGACTATCGACACTGACCGTTTTTCAGGCCAGCGGGCCGTGACGAGTATCCACGTCCCTACAGATCGCCAGGGCCACACACCCACAGCTCTCCATCCCTCTCACTACGCTGTGATGCCTCTGGATCTCCAGAGGCCACCAGGCCCGTGGATTTCCATACCTGCTTACCGGGATCCATCACACGAGGTGCCAAGAGTTAGCGGTAACTGTCGACACCCATCCCTGACGATAGCCATCGCTACGTCTCGCTGTCGACAGCCAGCGGCGCCTTTGGCTCTGGGGCCCATGGTGCTCTTGGGAGCCACCAAAGGGCATCGACATCGATCACTCTCCATATGGAGCGCCATCGATGCCTGTCCAATTCCAGGCCTAGCGAGAGCCTTCGATATCGATACCGATATCGAAGCCTCTCGATAGGTCCCCAAACCGCTCCTTCTCCGCAGGCATGCATAGCTTTGGCTCGGGGGCCGATGGTGCTCTCGGTAGGCGACGCCGACTATCGACACTGACCGTTTTTCAGGCCAGCGGGCCGTGACGAGTATCCACGTCCCTACAGATCACCAGGGCCACACACCCACAGCTCTCCATCCCTGTCACTACGCTGTGATGCCTCGCGATCTCCAGAGGCCGCCAGGCCCATGGATTTCCATACCTGCTTACCGGGATCCATCGCACGAGGTGCCAAGAGTTAGCGGTAACTGTCGACACCCATCCCTGACGATAGCCATCACTACCTCTGGCTGGCGACAGCCAGCGGTGCCTTTGGCTCTGGGGCCGATGGTGCTCTTGGGAGCCACCAAAGGGCATCGATATCGATCACTCTCCATATGGAGCGCCATCGATGCCTGTCCAATTCCAGGCCTATCGAGAGCCTTCGATATCGATATCGATATCGAAGCCTCTCGATAGGTCCCCAAACCGCTCCTTCTCCGCAGGCATGCATAGCTTTGGCTCGGGGGCTGATGGTGCTCTCGGTAGGCGACGCCGACTGTCGACACTGACCGTTTTTCAGGCCAGCGGGCCGTGACGAGTATCCACGTCCCTACAGATCGCCAGGGCCACACACCCACAGCTCTCCATCCCTCTCACTACGCTGTGATGCCTCGCGATCTCCAGAGGCCGCCAGGCCCGTGGATTTCCATACCTGCTTACCGCGATCCATCGCACGAGGTGCCAAGAGTTAGAGGTAACTCTCGACACCCATCCCTGACGATAGCCATCACTACCTCTGGCTGGCGACAGCCAGCGGCGCCTTTGGCTCTGGGGCCCATGGTGCTCTTGGGAGCCACCAAAGGGCATCGATATCGATCACTCTCCATATGGAGCGCCATCGATGCCTGTCCAATTCCAGGCCTATCGAGAGCCTTCGATATCGATATCGATATCGAAGCCTCTCGATAGGTCCCCAAACCGCTCCTTCTCCGCAGGCATGCATAGCTTTGGCTCGGGGGCCGATGGTGCTCTCGGTAGGCGACGCCGACTATCGACACTGACCGTTTTTCAGGCCAGCGGGCCGTGGCGAGTATCCACGTCCCTACAGATCGCCAGGGCCACACACCCACAGCTCTCCATCCCTCTCACTACGCTGTGATGCCTCGCGATCTCCAGAGGCCGCCAGGCCCGTGGATTTCCATACCTGCTTACCGCGATCCATCGCACGAGGTGCCAAGAGTTAGCGGTAACTGTCCACACCCATCCCTGCCGATAGCCATCACTACCTCTGGCTGGCGACAGCCAGCGGCGCCTTTGGCTCTGGGGCCCATGGTGCTCTTGGGAGCCACCAAAGGGCATCGATATCGATCACTCTCCATATGGAGCGCCATCGATGCCTGTCCAATTCCAGGCCTATCGAGAGCCTTCGATATCGATATCGATATCGAAGCCTCTCGATAGGTCCCCAAACCGCTCCTTCTCCGCAGGCATGCATAGCTTTGGCTCGGGGGCCGATGGTGCTCTCGGTAGGCGACGCCGACTGTCAACACTGACCGTTTTTCAGGCCAGCGGGCCGTGACGAGTATCCACGTCCCTACAGATCGCCAGGGCCACACACCCACAGCTCTCCATCCCTCTCACTACGCTGTGATGCCTCGCGATCTCCAGAGGCCGCCAGGCCCGTGGATTTCCATACCTGCTTACCGCGATCCATCGCATGAGGTGCCAAGAGTTAGCGGTAACTCTCGACACCCATCCCTGACGGCACCCATCACTACCTCTGGCTGTCGACAGCCAGCGGCGCCTTTGGCTCTGGGGCCGATGGTGCTCTTGGGAGCCACCAAAGGGCATCGATATCGATCACTCTCCATATGGAGCGCCATCGATGCCTGTCCAATTCCAGGCCTAGCGAGAGCCTTCGATATCGATACCGATATCGAAGCCTCTCGATAGGTCCCCAAACCGCTCCTTCTCCACAGGCATGCATAGCTTTGGCTCGGGGGCCGATGGTGCTCTCGGTAGGCGACGCCGACTATCGACACTGACCGTTTTTCAGGCCAGCGGGCCGTGACGAGTATCCACGTCCCTACAGATCGCCAGGGCCACACACCCACAGCTCTCCATCCCTCTCACTACGCTGTGATGCCTCGCGATCTCCAGAGGCCGCCAGGCCCGTGGATTTCCATACCTGCTTACCGCGATCCATCGCACGAGGTGCCAAGAGTTAGCGGTAACTGTCGACACCCATCCCTGGTGATAGCCATCGCTACGTCTCGCTGGCAACAGCCAGCGGCGCCTTTGGCTCTGGGGCCCATGGTGCTCTTGGGAGCCACCAAAGGGCATCGATATCAATCACTCTCCATATGGAGCGCCATCGATGCCTGTCCAATTCCAGGCCTATCGAGAGCCTTCGATATCGACATTGAAGGCTCTCGATAGGTCCCCAAACCGCTCCTTCTCCGCAGGCATGCATAGCTTTGGCTCGGGGGCCGATGGTGCTCTCGGTAGGCGACGCCGACTATCGACACTGACCGTTTTTCAGGCCAGCGGGCCGTGACGAGTATCCACGTCCCTACAGATCGCCAGGGCCACACACCCACAGCTCTCCATCCCTCTCACTACGCTGTGATGCCTCGCGATCTCCAGAGGCCACCAGGCCCGTGGATTTCCATACCTGCTTACCGCGATCCATCGCACGAGGTGCCAAGAGTTAGCGGTAACTGTCGACACCCATCCCTGACGACACCCATCACTACCTCTGGCTGGCGACAGCCAGCGGCGCCTTTGGCTCTGGGGCCGATGGTGCTCTTGGGAGCCACCAAAGGGCATCGATATCAATCACTCTCCATATGGAGCGGCATCGATGCCTGTCCAATTCCAGGCCTATCGAGAGCCTTCGATATCGATACCGATATCGAAGCCTCTCGATAGGTCCCCAAACCGCTCCTTCTCCGCAGGCATGCATAGCTTTGGCTCGGGGGCCGATGGTGCTCTCGGTAGGCGACGCCGACTATCGACACTGACCGTTTTTCAGGCCAGCGGGCCGTGACGAGTATCCACGTCCCTACAGATCGCCAGGGCCACACACCCACAGCTCTCCATCCCTCTCACTACGCTGTGATGCCTCGCGATCTCCAGAGGCCGCCAGGCCCATGGATTTCCATACCTGCTTACCGCGATCCATCGCACGAGGTGCCAAGAGTTAGCGGTAACTGTCCACACCCATCCCTGACGATAGCCATCGCTACGTCTCACTGGCGACAGCCAGCGGCGCCTTTGGCTCTGGGGCCCATGGTGCTCTTGGGAGCCACCAAAGGGCATCGATATCGATCACTCTCCATATGGAGCGCCATCGATGCCTGTCCAATTCCAGGCCTATCGAGAGCCTTCGATATCGATATCGATATCGAAGCCTCTCGATAGGTCCCCAAACCGCTCCTTCTCCGCAGGCATGCATAGCTTTGGCTCGGGGGCCGATGGTGCTCTCGGTAGGCGACGCCGACTATCGACACTGACCGTTTTTCAGGCCAGCGGGCCGTGACGAGTATCCACGTCCCTACAGATCGCCAGGGCCACACACCCACAGCTCTCCATCCCTCTCACTACGCTGTGATGCCTCTGGATCTCCAGAGGCCACCAGGCCCGTGGATTTCCATACCTGCTTACCGGGATCCATCACACGAGGTGCCAAGAGTTAGCGGTAACTGTCGACACCCATCCCTGACGATAGCCATCGCTACGTCTCGCTGTCGACAGCCAGCGGCGCCTTTGGCTCTGGGGCCCATGGTGCTCTTGGGAGCCACCAAAGGGCATCGACATCGATCACTCTCCATATGGAGCGCCATCGATGCCTGTCCAATTCCAGGCCTAGCGAGAGCCTTCGATATCGAAGCCTCTCGATAGGTCCCCAAACCGCTCCTTCTCCGCAGGCATGCATAGCTTTGGCTCAGGGGCCGATGGTGCTCTCGGTAGGCGACGCCGACTATCGACACTGACCGTTTTTCAGGCCAGCGGGCCGTGACGAGTATCCACGTCCCTACAGATCGCCAGGGCCACACACCCACAGCTCTCGGTCCCTCTCACTACGCTGTGATGCCTCTGGATCTCCAGGGGCCGCGAGGCCCGTGGATTTCCATACCTGCTTACCGGGATCCATCGCACGAGGTGCCAAGAGTTAGCGGTAACTCTTGACACCCATCCCTGACGATAGCCATCGCTACGTCTCACTGGCGACAGCCAGCGGCACCTTTGGCTCTGGGGCCGATGGTGCTCTTGGGAACCACCAAAGGGCATCGACATCGATCACTCTCCATATGGAGCGCCATCGATGCCTGTCCAATTCCAGGCCTAGCGAGAGCCTTCGATATCGATATCGATATCGAAGCCTCTCGATAGGTCCCCAAACCGCTCCTTCTCCGCAGGCATGCATAGCTTTGGCTCGGGGGCCGATGGTGCTCTCGGTAGGCGACGCCGACTATCGACACTGACCGTTTTTCAGGCCAGCGGGCCGCGACGAGTATCCACGTCCCTACAGATCGCCAGGGCCACACACCCACAGCTCTCCATCCCTCTCACTACGCTGTGATGCCTCTGGATCTCCAGAGGCCACCAGGCCCGTGGATTTCCATACCTGCTTACCGGGATCCATCGCACGAGGTGCCAAGAGTTAGCGGTAACTCTTGACACCCATCCCTGACGATAGCCATCGCTACGTCTCACTGGCGACAGCCAGCGGCGCCTGTGGCTCTGGGGCCGATGGTGCTCTTGGGAGCCACCAAAGGGCATCGATATCGATCACTCTCCATATGGAGCGCCATCGATGCCTGTCCAATTCCAGGCCTAGCGAGAGCCTTCGATATCGATATCGATATCGAAGCCTCTCGATAGGTCCCCAAACCGCTCCTTCTCCGCAGGCATGCATAGCTTTGGCTCGGGGGCCGATGGTGCTCTCGGTAGGCGACGCCGACTATCGACACTGACCGTTTTTCAGGCCAGCGGGCCGCGACGAGTATCCACGTCCCTACAGATCGCCAGGGCCACACACCCACAGCTCTCCATCCCTCTCACTACGCTGTGATGCCTCGCGATCTCCAGAGGCCGCCAGGCCCGTGGATTTCCATACCTGCTTACCGCGATCCATCGCACGAGGTGCCAAGAGTTAGCGGTAACTCTCGACACCCATCCCTGACGATAGCCATCGCTACGTCTCGCTGGCGACAGCCAGCGGCACCTTTGGCTCTGGGGCCGATGGTGCTCTTGGGAGCCACCAAAGGGCATCGATATCGATCACTCTCCATATGGAGCGCCATCGATGCCTGTCCAATTCCAGGCCTAGCGAGAGCCTTCGATATCGATATCGAAGCCTCTCGATAGGTCCCCAAACCGCTCCTTCTCCGCAGGCATGCATAGCTTTGGCTCGGGGGCCGATGGTGCTCTCGGTAGGCGACACCGACTATCGACACTGACCGTTTTTCAGGCCAGCGGGCCGCGACGAGTATCCACGTCCCTACAGATCGCCAGGGCCACACACCCACAGCTCTCCATCCCTCTCACTACGCTGTGATGCCTCGCGATCTCCAGAGGCCGCCAGGCCCGTGGATTTCCATACCTGCTTACCGGGATCCATCACACGAGGTGCCAAGAGTTAGCGGTAACTGTCGACACCCATCCCTGCCGACACCCATCACTACCTCTGGCTGGCGACAGCCAGCGGCGCCTTTGGCTCTGGGGCCGATGGTGCTCTTGGGAGCCACCAAAGGGCATCGTTATCGATCACTCTCCATATGGAGCGCCATCGATGCCTGTCCAATTCCAGGCCTATCGAGAGCCTTCGATATCGATATCGATATCGAAGCCTCTCGATAGATCCCCAAACCGCTCCTTCTCCGCAGGCATGCATAGCTTTGGCTCGGGGGCCGATGGTGCTCTCGGTAGGCGACGCCGACTGTCGACACTGACCGTTTTTCAGGCCAGCGGGCCGCGACGAGTATCCATGTCCCTACAGATCGCCAGGGCCACACACCCACAGCTCTCCATCCCTCTCACTACGCTGTGATGCCTCGCGATCTCCAGAGGCCGCCAGGCCCGTGGATTTCCATACCTGCTTACCGGGATCCATCGCACGAGGTGCCAAGAGTTAGCGGTAACTCTCGACACCCATCCCTGACGATAGCCATCGCTACGTCTCGCTGGCGACAGCCAGCGGTGCCTGTGGCTCTGGGGCCGATGGTGCTCTTGGGAGCCACCAAAGGGCATCGACATCGATCACTCTCCATATGGAGCGCCATCGATGCCTGTCCAATTCCAGGCCTATCAAGAGCCTTCGATATCGATATCGATATCGAAGCCTCTCGATAGGTCCCCAAACCGCTCCTTCTCCGCAGGCATGCATAGCTTTGGCTCGGGGGCCGATGGTGCTCTCGGTAGGCGACGCCGACTATCGACACTGACCGTTTTTCAGGCCAGCGGGCCGTGACGAGTATCCACGTCCCTACAGATCGCCAGGGCCACACACCCACAGCTCTCCATCCCTCTCACTACGCTGTGATGCCTCGCGATCTCCAGAGGCCGCCAGGCCAATGGATTTCCATACCTGCTTACCGGGATCCATCGCACGAGGTGCCAAGAGTTAGCGGTAACTCTTGACACCCATCCCTGACGATAGCCATCGCTACGTCTCGCTGGCGACAGCCAGCGGCGCCTGTGGCTCTGGGGCCGATGGTGCTCTTGGGAGCCACCAAAGGGCATCGATATCGATCACTCTCCATATGGAGCGCCATCGATGCCTGTCCAATTCCAGGCCTATCGAGAGCCTTCGATATCGATATCGATATCGAAGCCTCTCGATAGGTCCCCAAACCGCTCCTTCTCCGCAGGCATGCATAGCTTTGGCTCGGGGGCCGATGGTGCTCTCGGTAGGCGACGCCGACTATCGACACTGACCGTTTTTCAGGCCAGCGGGCCGTGACGAGTATCCACGTCCCTACAGATCGCCAGGGCCACACACCCACAGCTCTCCATCCCTCTCACTACGCTGTGATGCCTCGCGATCTCCAGAGGCCGCCAGGCCCGTGGATTTCCATACCTGCTTACCGCGATCCATCGCACGAGGTGCCAAGAGTTAGCGGTAACTGTCGACACCCATCCCTGACGACACCCATCACTACCTCTGGCTGGCGACAGCCAGCGGCGCCTTTGGCTCTGGGGCCCATGGTGCTCTTGGGAGCCACCAAAGGGCATCGTTATCGATCACTCTCCATATGGAGCGCCATCGATGCCTGTCCAATTCCAGGCCTATCGAGAGCCTTCGATATCGATATCGATATCGAAGCCTCTCGATAGGTCCCCAAACCGCTCCTTCTCCGCAGGCATGCATAGCTTTGGCTCGGGGGCAGATGGTGCTCTCGGTAGGCGACGCCGACTGTCGACACTGACCGTTTTTCAGGCCAGCGGGCCGCGACGAGTATCCATGTCCCTACAGATCGCCAGGGCCACACACCCACAGCTCTCCATCCCTCTCACTACGCTGTGATGCCTCGCGATCTCCAGAGGCCGCCAGGCCCGTGGATTTCCATACCTGCTTACCGCGATCCATCGCACGAGGTGCCAAGAGTTAGCGGTAACTCTCGACACCCATCCCTGACGATAGCCATCGCTACGTCTCGCTGGCGACAGCCAGCGGTGCCTGTGGCTCTGGGGCCGATGGTGCTCTTGGGAACCACCAAAGGGCATCGACATCGATCACTCTCCATATGGAGTGCCATCGATGCCTGTCCAATTCCAGGCCTATCAAGAGCCTTCGATATCGATATCGATATCGAAGCCTCTCGATAGGTCCCCAAACCGCTCCTTCTCCGCAGGCATGCATAGCTTTGGCTCGGGGGCCGATGGTGCTCTCGGTAGGCGACGCCGACTATCGACACTGACCGTTTTTCAGGCCAGCGGGCCGTGACGAGTATCCACGTCCCTACAGATCGCCAGGGCCACACACCCACAGCTCTCCATCCCTCTCACTACGCTGTGATGCCTCGCGATCTCCAGAGGCCGCCAGGCCAATGGATTTCCATACCTGCTTACCGCGATCCATCGCACGAGGTGCCAAGAGTTAGCGGTAACTGTCCACACCCATCCCTGACGATAGCCATCGCTACGTCTCGCTGGCGACAGCCAGCGGCGCCTGTGGCTCTGGGGCCGATGGTGCTCTTGGGAGCCACCAAAGGGCATCGATATCGATCACTCTCCATATGGAGCGCCATCGATGCCTGTCCAATTCCAGGCCTATCGAGAGCCTTCGATATCGATATCGATATCGAAGCCTCTCGATAGGTCCCCAAACCGCTCCTTCTCCGCAGGCATGCATAGCTTTGGCTCGGGGGCCGATGGTGCTCTCGGTAGGCGACGCCGACTATCGACACTGACCGTTTTTCAGGCCAGCGGGCCGTGACGAGTATCCACGTCCCTACAGATCGCCAGGGCCACACACCCACAGCTCTCCATCCCTCTCACTACGCTGTGATGCCTCGCGATCTCCAGAGGCCGCCAGGCCCGTGGATTTCCATACCTGCTTACCGGGATCCATCGCACGAGGTGCCAAGAGTTAGCGGTAACTGTCGACACCCATCCCTGACGACACCCATCACTACCTCTGGCTGGCGACAGCCAGCGGCGCCTTTGGCTCTGGGGCCGATGGTGCTCTTGGGAGCCACCAAAGGGCATCGTTATCGATCACTCTCCATATGGAGCGCCATCGATGCCTGTCCAATTCCAGGCCTATCGAGAGCCTTCGATATCGATATCGATATCGAAGCCTCTCGATAGGTCCCCAAACCTCTCCTTCTCCGCAGGCATGCATAGCTTTGGCTCGGGGGCCGATGGTGCTCTCGGTAGGCGACGCCAACTGTCGACACTGACCGTTTTTCAGGCCAGCGGGCCGTGACGAGTATCCACGTCCCTACAGATCACCAGGGCCACACACCCACAGCTCTCGGTCCCTCTCACTACGCTGTGATGCCTCGCGATCTCCAGAGGCCGCCAGGCCCGTGGATTTCCATACCTGCTTACCGCGATCCATCACACGAGGTGCCAAGAGTTAGCGGTAACTGTCGACACCCATCCCTGACGATAGCCATCACTACCTCTGGCTGGCGACAGCCAGCGGCGCCTTTGGCTCTGGGGCCGATGGTGCTCTTGGGAGCCACCAAAGGGCATCGATATCGATCACTCTCCATATGGAGCGCCATCGATGCCTGTCCAATTCCAGGCCTAGCGAGAGCCTTCGATATCGATATCGAAGCCTCTCGATAGGTCCCCAAACCGCTCCTTCTCCGCAGGCATGCATAGCTTTGGCTCGGGGGCCGATGGTGCTCTCGGTAGGCGACGCCGACTATCGACACTGACCGTTTTTCAGGCCAGCGGGCCGCGACGAGTATCCACGTCCCTACAGATCGCCAGGGCCACACACCCACAGCTCTCCATCCCTCTCACTACGCTGTGATGCCTCGCGATCTCCAGAGGCCGCCAGGCCCGTGGATTTCCATACCTGCTTACCGCGATCCATCACACGAGGTGCCAAGAGTTAGCGGTAACTCTCGACACCCATCCCTGCCGACACCCATCACTACCTCTGGCTGGCGACAGCCAGCGGTGCCTTTGGCTCTGGGGCCGATGGTGCTCTTGGGAGCCACCAAAGGGCATCGACATCGATCACTCTCCATATGGAGCGCCATCGATGCCTGTCCAATTCCAGGCCTATCAAGAGCCTTCGATATCGATATCGATATCGAAGCCTCTCGATAGGTCCCCAAACCGCTCCTTCTCCGCAGGCATGCATAGCTTTGGCTCGGGGGCCGATGGTGCTCTCGGTAGGCGACGCCGACTATCGACACTGACCGTTTTTCAGGCCAGTGGGCCGTGACGAGTATCCACGTCCCTACAGATCGCCAGGGCCACACACCCACAGCTCTCCATCCCTCTCACTACGCTGTGATGCCTCGCGATCTCCAGAGGCCACCAGGCCAATGGATTTCCATACCTGCTTACCGCGATCCATCGCACGAGGTGCCAAGAGTTAGCGGTAACTCTTGACACCCATCCCTGACGATAGCCATCGCTACGTCTCGCTGGCGACAGCCAGCGGTGCCTGTGGCTCTGGGGCCGATGGTGCTCTTGGGAGCCACCAAAGGGCATCGATATCGATCACTCTCCATATGGAGCGCCATCGATGCCTGTCCAATTCCAGGCCTATCGAGAGCCTTCGATATCGATATCGATATCGAAGCCTCTCGATAGGTCCCCAAACCGCTCCTTCTCCGCAGGCATGCATAGCTTTGGCTCGGGGGCCGATGGTGCTCTCGGTAGGCGACGCCGACTATCGACACTGACCGTTTTTCAGGCCAGCGGGCCGTGACGAGTATCCACGTCCCTACAGATCGCCAGGGCCACACACCCACAGCTCTCGGTCCCTCTCACTACGCTGTGATGCCTCGCGATCTCCAGAGGCCGCCAGGCCCGTGGATTTCCATACCTGCTTACCGGGATCCATCGCACGAGGTGCCAAGAGTTAGCGGTAACTGTCGACACCCATCCCTGCTGATAGCCATCACTACCTCTGGCTGGCGACAGCCAGCGGCGCCTGTGGCTCTGGGGCCGATGGTGCTCTTGGGAGCCACCAAAGGGCATCGATATCGATCACTCTCCATATGGAGCGCCATCGATGCCTGTCCAATTCCAGGCCTATCGAGAGCCTTCAATATCGATATCGATATCGAAGCCTCTCGATAGGTCCCCAAACCGCTCCTTCTCCGCAGGCATGCATAGCTTTGGCTCGGGGGCCGATGGTGCTCTCGGTAGGCGACGCCGACTATCGACACTGACCGTTTTTCAGGCCAGCGGGCCGTGACGAGTATCCACGTCCCTACAGATCGCCAGGGCCACACACCCACAGCTCTCGGTCCCTCTCACTACGCTGTGATGCCTCGCGATCTCCAGAGGCCGCCAGGCCCGTGGATTTCCATACCTGCTTACCGCGATCCATCGCACGAGGTGCCAAGAGTTAGCGGTAACTCTCGACACCCATCCCTGACGATAGCCATCGCTACGTCTCGCTGGCGACAGCCAGCGGTGCCTTTGGCTCTGGGGCCGATGGTGCTCTTGGGAGCCACCAAAGGGCATCGACATCGATCACTCTCCATATGGAGCGCCATCGATGCCTGTCCAATTCCAGGCCTATCAAGAGCCTTCGATATCGATATCGATATCGAAGCCTCTCGATAGGTCCCCAAACCGCTCCTTCTCCGCAGGCATGCATAGCTTTGGCTCGGGGGCCGATGGTGCTCTCGGTAGGCGACGCCGACTATCGACACTGACCGTTTTTCAGGCCAGTGGGCCGTGACGAGTATCCACGTCCCTACAGATCGCCAGGGCCACACACCCACAGCTCTCCATCCCTCTCACTACGCTGTGATGCCTCGCGATCTCCAGAGGCCGCCAGGCCAATGGATTTCCATACCTGCTTACCGCGATCCATCGCACGAGGTGCCAAGAGTTAGCGGTAACTCTTGACACCCATCCCTGACGATAGCCATCGCTACGTCTCGCTGGCGACAGCCAGCGGTGCCTGTGGCTCTGGGGCCGATGGTGCTCTTGGGAGCCACCAAAGGGCATCGATATCGATCACTCTCCATATGGAGCGCCATCGATGCCTGTCCAATTCCAGGCCTATCGAGAGCCTTCGATATCGATATCGATATCGAAGCCTCTCGATAGGTCCCCAAACCGCTCCTTCTCCGCAGGCATGCATAGCTTTGGCTCGGGGGCCGATGGTGCTCTCGGTAGGCGACGCCGACTATCGACACTGACCGTTTTTCAGGCCAGCGGGCCGTGACGAGTATCCACGTCCCTACAGATCGCCAGGGCCACACACCCACAGCTCTCCATCCCTCTCACTACGCTGTGATGCCTCGCGATCTCCAGAGGCCGCCAGGCCCGTGGATTTCCATACCTGCTTACCGGGATCCATCGCACGAGGTGCCAAGAGTTAGCGGTAACTGTCGACACCCATCCCTGACGACACCCATCACTACCTCTGGCTGGTGACAGCCAGCGGCGCCTTTGGCTCTGGGGCCGATGGTGCTCTTGGGAGCCACCAAAGGGCATCGATATCGATCACTCTCCATATGGAGCGCCATCGATGCCTGTCCAATTCCAGGCCTAGCGAGAGCCTTCAATATCGATATCGATATCGAAGCCTCTCGATAGGTCCCCAAACCGCTCCTTCTCCGCAGGCATGCATAGCTTTGGCTCGGGGGCCGATGGTGCTCTCGGTAGGCGACGCCGACTATCGACACTGACCGTTTTTCAGGCCAGCGGGCCGTGACGAGTATCCACGTCCCTACAGATTACCAGGGCCACACACCCACAGCTCTCCATCCCTCTCACTACGCTGTGATGCCTCGCGATCTCCAGAGGCCGCCAGGCCCGTGGATTTCCATACCTGCTTACCGGGATCCATCACACGAGGTGCCAAGAGTTAGCGGTAACTGTCGACACCCATCCCTGACGATAGCCATCACTACCTCTGGCTGGCGACAGCCAGCGGCGCCTTTGGCTCTGGGGCCGATGGTGCTCTTGGGAGCCACCAAAGGGCATCGATATCGATCACTCTCCATATGGAGCGCCATCGATGCCTGTCCAATTCCAGGCCTAGCGAGAGCCTTCAATATCGATATCGAAGCCTCTCGATAGGTCCCCAAACCGCTCCTTCTCCGCAGGCATGCATAGCTTTGGCTCGGGGGCCGATGGTGCTCTCGGTAGGCGACGCCGACTATCGACACTGACCGTTTTTCAGGCCAGCGGGCCGCGACGAGTATCCACGTCCCTACAGATCGCCAGGGCCACACACCCACAGCTCTCCATCCCTCTCACTACGCTGTGATGCCTCGCGATCTCCAGAGGCCGCCAGGCCCGTGGATTTCCATACCTGCTTACCGCGATCCATCACACGAGGTGCCAAGAGTTAGCGGTAACTCTCGACACCCATCCCTGCCGACACCCATCACTACCTCTGGCTGGCGACAGCCAGCGGCGCCTTTGGCTCTGGGGCCCATGGTGCTCTTGGGAGCCACCAAAGGGCATCGTTATCGATCACTCTCCATATGGAGCGCCATCGATGCCTGTCCAATTCCAGGCCTAGCGAGAGCCTTCGATATCGATATCGATATCGAAGCCTCTCGATAGATCCCCAAACCGCTCCTTCTCCGCAGGCATGCATAGCTTTGGCTCGGGGGCCGATGGTGCTCTCGGTAGGCGACGCCGACTGTCGACACTGACCGTTTTTCAGGCCAGCGGGCCGCGACGAGTATCCATGTCCCTACAGATCGCCAGGGCCACACACCCACAGCTCTCCATCCCTCTCACTACGCTGTGATGCCTCGCGATCTCCAGAGGCCGCCAGGCCCGTGGATTTCCATACCTGCTTACCGCGATCCATCGCACGAGGTGCCAAGAGTTAGCGGTAACTCTCGACACCCATCCCTGACGATAGCCATCGCTACGTCTCGCTGGCGACAGCCAGCGGTGCCTTTGGCTCTGGGGCCGATGGTGCTCTTGGGAGCCACCAAAGGGCATCGACATCGATCACTCTCCATATGGAGCGCCATCGATGCCTGTCCAATTCCAGGCCTATCAAGAGCCTTCGATATCGATATCGATATCGAAGCCTCTCGATAGGTCCCCAAACCGCTCCTTCTCCGCAGGCATGCATAGCTTTGGCTCGGGGGCCGATGGTGCTCTCGGTAGGCGACGCCGACTATCGACACTGACCGTTTTTCAGGCCAGTGGGCCGTGACGAGTATCCACGTCCCTACAGATCGCCAGGGCCACACACCCACAGCTCTCCATCCCTCTCACTACGCTGTGATGCCTCGCGATCTCCAGAGGCCGCCAGGCCAATGGATTTCCATACCTGCTTACCGCGATCCATCGCACGAGGTGCCAAGAGTTAGCGGTAACTCTTGACACCCATCCCTGACGATAGCCATCGCTACGTCTCGCTGGCGACAGCCAGCGGTGCCTGTGGCTCTGGGGCCGATGGTGCTCTTGGGAGCCACCAAAGGGCATCGATATCGATCACTCTCCATATGGAGCGCCATCGATGCCTGTCCAATTCCAGGCCTATCGAGAGCCTTCGATATCGATATCGATATCGAAGCCTCTCGATAGGTCCCCAAACCGCTCCTTCTCCGCAGGCATGCATAGCTTTGGCTCGGGGGCCGATGGTGCTCTCGGTAGGCGACGCCGACTATCGACACTGACCGTTTTTCAGGCCAGCGGGCCGTGACGAGTATCCACGTCCCTACAGATCGCCAGGGCCACACACCCACAGCTCTCGGTCCCTCTCACTACGCTGTGATGCCTCGCGATCTCCAGAGGCCGCCAGGCCCGTGGATTTCCATACCTGCTTACCGGGATCCATCGCACGAGGTGCCAAGAGTTAGCGGTAACTGTCGACACCCATCCCTGATGATAGCCATCACTACCTCTGGCTGGCGACAGCCAGCGGCGCCTGTGGCTCTGGGGCCGATGGTGCTCTTGGGAGCCACCAAAGGGCATCGATATCGATCACTCTCCATATGGAGCGCCATCGATGCCTGTCCAATTCCAGGCCTATCGAGAGCCTTCAATATCGATATCGATATCGAAGCCTCTCGATAGGTCCCCAAACCGCTCCTTCTCCGCAGGCATGCATAGCTTTGGCTCGGGGGCCGATGGTGCTCTCGGTAGGCGACGCCGACTATCGACACTGACCGTTTTTCAGGCCAGCGGGCCGTGACGAGTATCCACGTCCCTACAGATCGCCAGGGCCACACACCCACAGCTCTCGGTCCCTCTCACTACGCTGTGATGCCTCGCGATCTCCAGAGGCCGCCAGGCCCGTGGATTTCCATACCTGCTTACCGCGATCCATCGCACGAGGTGCCAAGAGTTAGCGGTAACTCTCGACACCCATCCCTGACGATAGCCATCGCTACGTCTCGCTGGCGACAGCCAGCGGTGCCTGTGGCTCTGGGGCCGATGGTGCTCTTGGGAGCCACCAAAGGGCATCGACATCGATCACTCTCCATATGGAGCGCCATCGATGCCTGTCCAATTCCAGGCCTATCAAGAGCCTTCGATATCGATATCGATATCGAAGCCTCTCGATAGGTCCCCAAACCGCTCCTTCTCCGCAGGCATGCATAGCTTTGGCTCGGGGGCCGATGGTGCTCTCGGTAGGCGACGCCGACTATCGACACTGACCGTTTTTCAGGCCAGTGGGCCGTGACGAGTATCCACGTCCCTACAGATCGCCAGGGCCACACACCCACAGCTCTCCATCCCTCTCACTACGCTGTGATGCCTCGCGATCTCCAGAGGCCGCCAGGCCAATGGATTTCCATACCTGCTTACCGCGATCCATCGCACGAGGTGCCAAGAGTTAGCGGTAACTCTTGACACCCATCCCTGACGATAGCCATCGCTACGTCTCGCTGGCGACAGCCAGCGGTGCCTGTGGCTCTGGGGCCGATGGTGCTCTTGGGAGCCACCAAAGGGCATCGATATCGATCACTCTCCATATGGAGCGCCATCGATGCCTGTCCAATTCCAGGCCTATCGAGAGCCTTCGATATCGATATCGATATCGAAGCCTCTCGATAGGTCCCCAAACCGCTCCTTCTCCGCAGGCATGCATAGCTTTGGCTCGGGGGCCGATGGTGCTCTCGGTAGGCGACGCCGACTATCGACACTGACCGTTTTTCAGGCCAGCGGGCCGTGACGAGTATCCACGTCCCTACAGATCGCCAGGGCCACACACCCACAGCTCTCCATCCCTCTCACTACGCTGTGATGCCTCGCGATCTCCAGAGGCCGCCAGGCCCGTGGATTTCCATACCTGCTTACCGGGATCCATCGCACGAGGTGCCAAGAGTTAGCGGTAACTGTCGACACCCATCCCTGACGACACCCATCACTACCTCTGGCTGGCGACAGCCAGCGGCGCCTTTGGCTCTGGGGCCGATGGTGCTCTTGGGAGCCACCAAAGGGCATCGATATCGATCACTCTCCATATGGAGCGCCATCGATGCCTGTCCAATTCCAGGCCTATCGAGAGCCTTCAATATCGATATCGATATCGAAGCCTCTCGATAGGTCCCCAAACCGCTCCTTCTCCGCAGGCATGCATAGCTTTGGCTCGGGGGCCGATGGTGCTCTCGGTAGGCGACGCCGACTATCGACACTGACCGTTTTTCAGGCCAGCGGGCCGTGACGAGTATCCACGTCCCTACAGATTACCAGGGCCACACACCCACAGCTCTCCATCCCTCTCACTACGCTGTGATGCCTCGCGATCTCCAGAGGCCGCCAGGCCCGTGGATTTCCATACCTGCTTACCGCGATCCATCGCACGAGGTGCAAAGAGTTAGCGGTAACTGTCGACACCCATCCCTGACGATAGCCATCACTACCTCTGGCTGGCGACAGCCAGCGGCGCCTTTGGCTCTGGGGCCGATGGTGCTCTTGGGAGCCACCAAAGGGCATCGTTATCGATCACTCTCCATATGGAGCGCCATCGATGCCTGTCCAATTCCAGGCCTAGCGAGAGCCTTCGATATCGATATCGAAGCCTCTCGATAGGTCCCCAAACCGCTCCTTCTCCGCAGGCATGCATAGCTTTGGCTCGGGGGCCGATGGTGCTCTCGGTAGGCGACGCCGACTATCGACACTGACCGTTTTTCAGGCCAGCGGGCCGTGACGAGTATCCACGTCCCTACAGATCGCCAGGGCCACACACCCACAGCTCTCGGTCCCTCTCACTACGCTGTGATGCCTCGCGATCTCCAGAGGCCGCCAGGCCCGTGGATTTCCATACCTGCTTACCGGGATCCATCACACGAGGTGCCAAGAGTTAGCGGTAACTGTCGACACCCATCCCTGACGATAGCCATCACTACCTCTGGCTGGCGACAGCCAGCGGCGCCTGTGGCTCTGGGGCCGATGGTGCTCTTGGGAGCCACCAAAGGGCATCGATATCGATCACTCTCCATATGGAGCGCCATCGATGCCTGTCCAATTCCAGGCCTATCGAGAGCCTTCGATATCGATATCGATATCGAAGCCTCTCGATAGGTCCCCAAACCGCTCCTTCTCCGCAGGCATGCATAGCTTTGGCTCGGGGGCCGATGGTGCTCTCAGTAGGCGACGCCGACTATCGACACTGACCGTTTTTCAGGCCAGCGGGCCGTGACGAGTATCCACGTCCCTACAGATCGCCAGGGCCACACACCCACAGCTCTCGGTCCCTCTCACTACGCTGTGATGCCTCGCGATCTCCAGAGGCCGCCAGGCCCGTGGATTTCCATACCTGCTTACCGCGATCCATCGCACGAGGTGCCAAGAGTTAGCGGTAACTCTCGACACCCATCCCTGACGATAGCCATCGCTACGTCTCGCTGGCAACAGCCAGCGGTGCCTTTGGCTATGGGGCCAATGGTGCTCTTGGGAGCCACCAAAGGGCATCGATATCGATCACTCTCCATATGGAGCGCCATCGATGCCTGTCCAATTCCAGGCCTATCGAGAGCCTTCGATATCGATATCGATATCGAAGCCTCTCGATAGGTCCCCAAACCGCTCCTTCTCCGCAGGCATGCATAGCTTTGGCTCGGGGGCCGATGGTGCTCTCGGTAGGCAACGCCGACTGTCGACACTGACCGTTTTTCAGGCCAGCGGGCCGTGACGAGTATCCACGTCCCTACAGATCGCCAGGGCCACACACCCACAGCTCTCCATCCCTCTCACTACGCTGTGATGCCTCGCGATCTCCAGAGGCCGCCAGGCCCGTGGATTTCCATACCTGCTTACCGCGATCCATCGCACGAGGTGCCAAGAGTTAGCGGTAACTCTCGACACCCATCCCTGCCGACACCCATCACTACCTCTGGCTGGCGACAGCCAGCGGCGCCTTTGGCTCTGGGGCCAATGGTGCTCTTGGGAGCCACCAAAGGGCATCGATATCGATCACTCTCCATATGGAGCGCCATCGATGCCTGTCCAATTCCAGGCCTATCGAGAGCCTTCGATATCGATATCGATATCGAAGCCTCTCGATAGGTCCCCAAACCGCTCCTTCTCCGCAGGCATGCATAGCTTTGGCTCGGGGGCCGATGGTGCTCTCGGTAGGCGACGCCGACTATCAACACTGACCGTTTTTCAGGCCAGCGGGCCGCGACGAGTATCCACGTCCCTACAGATCGCCAGGGCCACACACCCACAGCTCTCCATCCCTCTCACTACGCTGTGATGCCTCGCGATCTCCAGAGGCCGCCAGGCCCGTGGATTTCCATACCTGCTTACCGGGATCCATCACACGAGGTGCCAAGAGTTAGCGGTAACTGTCGACACCCATCCCTGCCGACACCCATCACTACCTCTGGCTGGCGACAGCCAGCGGCGCCTTTGGCTCTGGGGCCGATGGTGCTCTTGGGAGCCACCAAAGGGCATCGTTATCGATCACTCTCCATATGGAGCGCCATCGATGCCTGTCCAATTCCAGGCCTAGCGAGAGCCTTCGATATCGATATCGATATCGAAGCCTCTCGATAGATCCCCAAACCGCTCCTTCTCCGCAGGCATGCATAGCTTTGGCTCGGGGGCCGATGGTGCTCTCGGTAGGCGACGCCGACTGTCGACACTGACCGTTTTTCAGGCCAGCGGGCCGCGACGAGTATCCATGTCCCTACAGATCGCCAGGGCCACACACCCACAGCTCTCCATCCCTCTCACTACGCTGTGATGCCTCGCGATCTCCAGAGGCCGCCAGGCCCGTGGATTTCCATACCTGCTTACCGCGATCCATCGCACGAGGTGCCAAGAGTTAGCGGTAACTCTCGACACCCATCCCTGACGATAGCCATCGCTACGTCTCGCTGGCGACAGCCAGCGGTGCCTGTGGCTCTGGGGCCGATGGTGCTCTTGGGAGCCACCAAAGGGCATCGATATCGATCACTCTCCCTATGGAGCGCCATCGATGCCTGTCCAATTCCAGGCCTATCGAGAGCCTTCGATATCGATATCAAAGCCTCTCGATAGGTCCCCAAACCGCTCCTTCTCCGCAGGCATGCATAGCTTTGGCTCGGGGGCCGATGGTGCTCTCGGTAGGCGACGCCGACTATCGACACTGACCGTTTTTCAGGCCAGCGGGCCGTGACGAGTATCCACGTCCCTACAGATCGCCAGGGCCACACACCCACAGCTCTCGGTCCCTCTCACTACGCTGTGATGCCTCGCGATCTCCAGAGGCCGCCAGGCCCGTGGATTTCCATACCTGCTTACCGCGATCCATCACACGAGGTGCCAAGAGTTAGCGGTAACTGTCGACACCCATCCCTGACGATAGCCATCACTACCTCTGGCTGGCGACAGCCAGCGGCGCCTGTGGCTCTGGGGCCCATGGTGCTCTTGGGAGCCACCAAAGGGCATCGATATCGATCACTCTCCATATGGAGCGCCATCGATGCCTGTCCAATTCCAGGCCTATCGAGAGCCTTCGATATCGATATCGATATCGAAGCCTCTCGATAGGTCCCCAAACCGCTCCTTCTCCGCAGGCATGCATAGCTTTGGCTCGGGGGCCGATGGTGCTCTCGGTAGGCGACGCCGACTGTCGACACTGACCGTTTTTCAGGCCAGCGGGCCGCGACGAGTATCCATGTCCCTACAGATCGCCAGGGCCACACACCCACAGCTCTCCATCCCTCTCACTACGCTGTGATGCCTCGCGATCTCCAGAGGCCGCCAGGCCCGTGGATTTCCATACCTGCTTACCGCGATCCATCGCACGAGGTGCCAAGAGTTAGCGGTAACTCTCGACACCCATCCCTGACGATAGCCATCGCTACGTCTCGCTGGCGACAGCCAGCGGTGCCTGTGGCTCTGGGGCCGATGGTGCTCTTGGGAGCCACCAAAGGGCATCGATATCGATCACTCTCCCTATGGAGCGCCATCGATGCCTGTCCAATTCCAGGCCTATCGAGAGCCTTCGATATCGATATCGATATCGAAGGCTCTCGATAGGTCCCCAAACCGCTCCTTCTCCGCAGGCATGCATAGCTTTGGCTCGGGGGCCGATGGTGCTCTCGGTAGGCGACGCCGACTATCGACACTGACCGTTTTTCAGGCCAGCGGGCCGTGACGAGTATCCACGTCCCTACAGATCGCCAGGGCCACACACCCACAGCTCTCCATCCCTCTCACTACGCTGTGATGCCTCGCGATCTCCAGAGGCCGCCAGGCCCGTGGATTTCCATACCTGCTTACCGCGATCCATCGCACGAGGTGCCAAGAGTTAGCGGTAACTCTCGACACCCATCCCTGACGATAGCCATCACTACCTCTGGCTGGCGACAGCCAGCGGTGCCTGTGGCTCTGGGGCCGATGGTGCTCTTGGGAGCCACCAAAGGGCATCGATATCGATCACTCTCCCTATGGAGCGCCATCGATGCCTGTCCAATTCCAGGCCTATCGAGAGCCTTCGATATCGATATCGATATCGAAGGCTCTCGATAGGTCCCCAAACCGCTCCTTCTCCGCAGGCATGCATAGCTTTGGCTCGGGGGCCGATGGTGCTCTCGGTAGGCGACGCCGACTATCGACACTGACCGTTTTTCAGGCCAGCGGGCCGTGACGAGTATCCACGTCCCTACAGATCGCCAGGGCCACACACCCACAGCTCTCCATCCCTCTCACTACGCTGTGATGCCTCGTGATCTCCAGAGGCCGCCAGGCCCGTGGATTTCCATACCTGCTTACCGGGATCCATCGCACGAGGTGCCAAGAGTTAGCGGTAACTGTCGACACCCATCCCTGACGACACCCATCACTACCTCTGGCTGGCGACAGCCAGCGGCGCCTTTGGCTCTGGGGCCGATGGTGCTCTTGGGAGCCACCAAAGGGCATCGTTATCGATCACTCTCCATATGGAGCGCCATCGATGCCTGTCCAATTCCAGGCCTAGCGAGAGCCTTCGATATCGATATCGATATCGAAGCCTCTCGATAGGTCCCCAAACCGCTCCTTCTCCGCAGGCATGCATAGCTTTGGCTCGGGGGCCGATGGTGCTCTCGGTAGGCGACGCCAACTGTCGACACTGACCGTTTTTCAGGCCAGCGGGCCGTGACGAGTATCCACGTCCCTACAGATCACCAGGGCCACACACCCACAGCTCTCGGTCCCTCTCACTACGCTGTGATGCCTCGCGATCTCCAGAAGCCGCCAGGCCCGTGGATTTCCATACCTGCTTACCGGGATCCATCACACGAGGTGCCAAGAGTTAGCGGTAACTGTCGACACCCATCCCTGCTGACACCCATCACTACCTCTGGCTGGCGACAGCCAGCGGCGCCTTTGGCTCTGGGGCCAATGGTGCTCTTGGGAGCCACCAAAGGGCATCGATATCGATCACTCTCCATATGGAGCGGCATCGATGCCTGTCCAATTCCAGGCCTATCGAGAGCCTTCGATATCGATATCGATATCGAAGCCTCTCGATAGGTCCCCAAACCGCTCCTTCTCCGCAGGCATGCATAGCTTTGGCTCGGGGGCCGATGGTGCTCTCGGTAGGCGACGCCGACTATCGACACTGACCGTTTTTCAGGCCAGCGGGCCGCGACGAGTATCCATGTCCCTACAGATAGCCAGGGCCACACACCCACAGCTCTCGGTCCCTCTCACTACGCTGTGATGCCTCGCGATCTCCAGAGGCCGCCAGGCCCGTGGATTTCCATACCTGCTTACCGGGATCCATCACACGAGGTGCCAAGAGTTAGCGGTAACTGTCGACACCCATCCCTGCTGACACCCATCACTACCTCTGGCTGTCGACAGCCAGCGGCGCCTTTGGCTCTGGGGCCGATGGTGCTCTTGGGAGCCACCAAAGGGCATCGATATCGATCACTCTCCATATGGAGCGCCATCGATGCCTGTCCAATTCCAGGCCTAGCGAGAGCCTTCGATATCGATATCGATATCGAAGCCTCTCGATAGGTCCCCAAACCGCTCCTTCTCCGCAGGCATGCATAGCTTTGGCTCGGGGGCCGATGGTGCTCTCGGTAGGCGACGCCGACTATCAACACTGACCGTTTTTCAGGCCAGCGGGCCGTGACGAGTATCCACGTCCCTACAGATCGCCAGGGCCACACACCCACAGCTCTCCATCCCTCTCACTACGCCGTGATGCCTCGCGATCTCCAGAGGCCGCCAGGCCCGTGGATTTCCATACCTGCTTACCGCGATCCATCGCACGAGGTGCCAAGAGTTAGCGGTAACTGTCGACACCCATCCCTGCCGACACCCATCACTACCTCTGGCTGGCGACAGCCAGCGGCGCCTTTGGCTCTGGGGCCCATGGTGCTCTTGGGAGCCACCAAAGGGCATCGATATCGATCACTCTCCATATGGAGCGCCATCGATGCCTGTCCAATTCCAGGCCTATCGAGAGCCTTCGATATCGATATCGAAGGCTCTCGATAGGTCCCCAAACCGCTCCTTCTCCGCAGGCATGCATAGCTTTGGCTCGGGGGCCGATGGTGCTCTCGGTAGGCGACGCCGACTATCGACACTGACCGTTTTTCAAGCCAACGGCCGTGACGAGTATCCACGTCCCTACAGATCGCCAGGGCCACACACCCACAGCTCTCCATCCCTCTCACTACGCTGTGATGCCTCGCGATCTCCAGAGGCCGCCAGGCCCGTGGATTTCCATACCTGCTTACCGGGATCCATCGCACGAGGTGCCAAGAGTTAGCGGTAACTGTCGACACCCATCCCTGACGACACCCATCACTACCTCTGGCTGGCGACAGCCAGCGGCGCCTTTGGCTCTGGGGCCGATGGTGCTCTTGGGAGCCACCAAAGGGCATCGTTATCGATCACTCTCCATATGGAGCGCCATCGATGCCTGTCCAATTCCAGGCCTAGCGAGAGCCTTCGATATCGATATCGATATCGAAGCCTCTCGATAGGTCCCCAAACCGCTCCTTCTCCGCAGGCATGCATAGCTTTGGCTCGGGGGCCGATGGTGCTCTCGGTAGGCGACGCCAACTGTCGACACTGACCGTTTTTCAGGCCAGCGGGCCGTGACGAGTATCCACGTCCCTACAGATCACCAGGGCCACACACCCACAGCTCTCGGTCCCTCTCACTACGCTGTGATGCCTCGCGATCTCCAGAGGCCGCCAGGCCCGTGGATTTCCATACCTGCTTACCGGGATCCATCGCACGAGGTGCCAAGAGTTAGCGGTAACTCTCGACACCCATCCCTGACGATAGCCATCACTACCTCTGGCTGGCGACAGCCAGCGGCGCCTTTGGCTCTGGGGCCGATGGTGCTCTTGGGAGCCACCAAAGGGCATCGATATCGATCACTCTCCATATGGAGCGCCATCGATGCCTGTCCAATTCCAGGCCTATCGAGAGCCTTCGATATCGATATCGATATCGAAGCCTCTCGATAGGTCCCCAAACCGCTCCTTCTCCGCAGGCATGCATAGCTTTGGCTCGGGGGCCGATGGTGCTCTCGGTAGGCGACGCCGACTATCGACACTGACCGTTTTTCAGGCCAGCGGGCCGCGACGAGTATCCACGTCCCTACAGATCGCCAGGGCCACACACCCACAGCTCTCCATCCCTCTCACTACGCTGTGATGCCTCGCGATCTCCAGAGGCCGCCAGGCCCGTGGATTTCCATACCTGCTTACCGGGATCCATCACACGAGGTGCCAAGAGTTAGCGGTAACTCTCGACACCCATCCCTGCCGACACCCATCACTACCTCTGGCTGGCGACAGCCAGCGGTGCCTTTGGCTCTGGGGCCGATGGTGCTCTTGGGAGCCACCAAAGGGCATCGATATCGATCACTCTCCATATGGAGCGCCATCGATGCCTGTCCAATTCCAGGCCTAGCGAGAGCCTTCGATATCGATATCGATATCGAAGCCTCTCGATAGGTCCCCAAACCGCTCCTTCTCCGCAGGCATGCATAGCTTTGGCTCGGGGGCCGATGGTGCTCTCGGTAGGCGACGCCGACTATCGACACTGACCGTTTTTCAGGCCAGCGGGCCGCGACGAGTATCCACGTCCCTACAGATAGCCAGGGCCACACACCCACAGCTCTCGGTCCCTCTCACTACGCTGTGATGCCTCGCGATCTCCAGAGGCCACCAGGCCCGTGGATTTCCATACCTGCTTACCGGGATCCATCACACGAGGTGCCAAGAGTTAGCGGTAACTGTCGACACCCATCCCTGCTGACACCCATCACTACCTCTGGCTGTCGACAGCCAGCGGCGCCTTTGGCTCTGGGGCCGATGGTGCTCTTGGGAGCCACCAAAGGGCATCGATATCGATCACTCTCCATATGGAGCGCCATCGATGCCTGTCCAATTCCAGGCCTATCGAGAGCCTTCGATATCGATATCGATATCGAAGCCTCTCGATAGGTCCCCAAACCGCTCCTTCTCCGCAGGCATGCATAGCTTTGGCTCGGGGGCCGATGGTGCTCTCGGTAGGTGACGCCGACTATCAACACTGACCGTTTTTCAGGCCAGCGGGCCGTGACGAGTATCCACGTCCCTACAGATCGCCAGGGCCACACACCCACAGCTCTCCATCCCTCTCACTACGCCGTGATGCCTCGCGATCTCCAGAGGCCACCAGGCCCGTGGATTTCCATACCTGCTTACCGGGATCCATCGCACGAGGTGCCAAGAGTTAGCGGTAACTGTCGACACCCATCCCTGACGACACCCATCACTACCTCTGGCTGGCGACAGCCAGCGGCGCCTTTGGCTCTGGTGCCGATGGTGCTCTTGGGAGCCACCAAAGGGCATCGATATCGATCACTCTCCATATGGAGCGCCATCGATGCCTGTCCAATTCCAGGCCTATCGAGAGCCTTCGATATCGATATCGATATCGAAGCCTCTCGATAGGTCCCCAAACCGCTCCTTCTCCGCAGGCATGCATAGCTTTGGCTCGGGGGCCGATGGTGCTCTCGGTAGGCGACGCCGACTATCGACACTGACCGTTTTTCAAGCCAGCGGGCCGTGACGAGTATCCACGTCCCTACAGATCGCCAGGGCCACACACCCACAGCTCTCCATCCCTCTCACTACGCTGTGATGCCTCGCGATCTCCAGAGGCCGCCAGGCCCGTGGATTTCCATACCTGCTTACCGCGATCCATCGCACGAGGTGCCAAGAGTTAGCGGTAACTGTCGACACCCATCCCTGACGACACCCATCACTACCTCTGGCTGGCGACAGCCAGCGGCGCCTTTGGCTCTGGGGCCGATGGTGCTCTTGGGAGCCACCAAAGGGCATCGATATCGATCACTCTCCATATGGAGCGCCATCGATGCCTGTCCAATTCCAGGCCTATCGAGAGCCTTCGATATCGATATCGATATCGAAGCCTCTCGATAGGTCCCCAAACCGCTCCTTCTCCGCAGGCATGCATAGCTTTGGCTCGGGGGCCGATGGTGCTCTCGGTAGGCGACGCCAACTGTCGACACTGACCGTTTTTCAGGCCAGCGGGCCGTGACGAGTATCCACGTCCCTACAGATCACCAGGGCCACACACCCACAGCTCTCGGTCCCTCTCACTACGCTGTGATGCCTCGCGATCTCCAGAGGCCGCCAGGCCCGTGGATTTCCATACCTGCTTACCGGGATCCATCACACGAGGTGCCAAGAGTTAGCGGTAACTGTCGACACCCATCCCTGCTGACACCCATCACTACCTCTGGCTGGCGACAGCCAGCGGCGCCTTTGGCTCTGGGGCCGATGGTGCTCTTGGGAGCCACCAAAGGGCATCGATATCGATCACTCTCCATATGGAGCGCCATCGATGCCTGTCCAATTCCAGGCCTAGCGAGAGCCTTCGATATCGATATCGAAGCCTCTCGATAGGTCCCCAAACCGCTCCTTCTCCGCAGGCATGCATAGCTTTGGCTCGGGGGCCGATGGTGCTCTCGGTAGGTGACGCCAACTGTCGACACTGACCGTTTTTCAGGCCAGCGGGCCGTGACGAGTATCCACGTCCCTACAGATCACCAGGGCCACACACCCACAGCTCTCGGTCCCTCTCACTACGCTGTGATGCCTCGCGATCTCCAGAGGCCACCAGGCCCGTGGATTTCCATACCTGCTTACCGGGATCCATCACACGAGGTGCCAAGAGTTAGCGGTAACTGTCGACACCCATCCCTGACGATAGCCATCACTACCTCTGGCTGGCGACAGCCAGCGGCGCCTTTGGCTCTGGGGCCAATGGTGCTCTTGGGAGCCACCAAAGGGCATCGATATCGATCACTCTCCATATGGAGCGCCATCGATGCCTGTCCAATTCCAGGCCTAGCGAGAGCCTTCGATATCGATATCGATATCGAAGCCTCTCGATAGGTCCCCAAACCGCTCCTTCTCCGCAGGCATGCATAGCTTTGGCTCGGGGGCCGATGGTGCTCTCGGTAGGCGACGCCGACTATCGACACTGACCGTTTTTCAGGCCAGCGGGCCGCGACGAGTATCCACGTCCCTACAGATCGCCAGGGCCACACACCCACAGCTCTCCATCCCTCTCACTACGCTGTGATGCCTCGCGATCTCCAGAGGCCGCCAGGCCCGTGGATTTCCATACCTGCTTACCGGGATCCATCGCACGAGGTGCCAAGAGTTAGCGGTAACTGTCGACACCCATCCCTGACGATAGCCATCACTACCTCTGGCTGGCGACAGCCAGCGGCGCCTTTGGCTCTGGGGCCGATGGTGCTCTTGGGAGCCACCAAAGGGCATCGATATCGATCACTCTCCATATGGAGCGCCATCGATGCCTGTCCAATTCCAGGCCTATCGAGAGCCTTCGATATCGATATCGATATCGAAGCCTCTCGATAGGTCCCCAAACCGCCCTTTCTCCGCAGGCATGCATAGCTTTGGCTCGGGGGCCGATGGTGCTCTCGGTAGGCGACGCCGACTGTCGACACTGACCGTTTTTCAGGCCAGCGGGCCGTGACGAGTATCCACGTCCCTACAGATCGCCAGAGCCACACACCCACAGCTCTCCATCCCTCTCACTACGCCGTGATGCCTCTGGATCTCCAGAGGCCGCCAGGCCCGTGGATTTCCATACCTGCTTACCGGGATCCATCGCACGAGGTGCCAAGAGTTAGCGGTAACTGTCCACACCCATCCCTGCCGATAGCCATCACTACCTCTGGCTGGCGACAGCCAGCGGCGCCTTTGGCTCTGGGGCCCATGGTGCTCTTGGGAGCCACCAAAGGGCATCGATATCGATCACTCTCCATATGGAGCGGCATCGATGCCTGTTCAATTCCCTCCTCTTCAATTTATATATCCATTTTTTTATTATTATTTTTTCTCCTCTAGAGCCAGCTGTGGTACAATTTAGAAACAACTGGAAAAAATTCTGATGATCCTGATTATTAACATGATTCTTACTTCCTTGGTAAAGAGACACAGTACCCTGTGATTTATTTGTTTCTTAATGAGACATATAAAGCTACTTGCTTCTTTTACCAACTGTAATTCCATGCTCTTTGTTCAAATGTTTTTCTAAGCAAGCCTCAAAAAGACCCAAGGAGAACTCTTCACATAAACACAGCTGCTGTGATGACCTGTATGTGGGTATTAGTTATGAAGCACATAAATGGCCATTCTTATGGTACTTGATGTGTGCAAATATCAGTAAGTATGTACATTTTCAGAATCTGGAGGTGATCCTTTCTCTCCACAAGTTCCCTGCTCACCAGGATTTTGTCACAAAACATTATCTTAATTAACCATGGCTATTTAATTTTGAAGAAAGGACTGATAACTTCTGAAGTGGTAGATCCCTTATTCTATAACTAGAATCAATAGATGAATCCTGTATAGCTACTTGTCTTGATGACCATGTCTGTAAGTGCTCATTCACATAACTGGTCCAGACCAAAGCCACTATGCTCCACTGACTTACATTAACCAGACATCTATATGGATCTCAACAGGTATGCTAAGAGAAAAGCTAAAGAACAGGAGTAGAAGTACACCATTCTTTAACTCTGAGCATAATAAAATATGAAACCTCACTAATTTCCTCACAGTTCTGTTTAGGAATCCTAAAACATATTTTTGGTGCACATTTCCATAGGTTGAGCTGATCAGCGTTATTATGTTTTGACTTTATTTAGAGCACATAATTATACACCGAGATATATTTTTGATAGAGACTGTATGGGATATCACAGCTTTGCATAATGCAGAGCTGTTAGAGCAATGGCATACTCTATTCAGAATAGCTGAATAAACACCAAATAAAGTCAATCTTATAACTCTGGCATTGCCCCAGGACTGCAATAACGTATGCCCTTTCCCTTTGGAGTATTTGTTCAGTGCACTTTAAAATGTATAACATAGATATTCTCAAGAGTGATGTTATGACTCTTTGTGTAGGAAACAGTTTCTATATCAACATTTCATACTGGCTGCCATTCCTGAAGGCCATTTTCATTTGATCTCCAAGCACACAGTTAAGGTCCAGAATTAATGAAATCTCTCAGCACTTCTCATGCCATGGAAGACTGTGAGAAGCATGAAGTGCAGTGACCAAAATGTGCATAAACTGGTGCTTCTGAACATAAAGACTCACAGATTAAGGACTGGACCTTTGACCTGCCCATGTATCTTGTCTTCTACAAGACACCCAGGAATTCTCCTTGCATTAGTAAACCTCTGCATGTTAAAGATCAAGACAAAAGTAGAAAAACATGTACCTTCTTTTCCCACAGTCCCAACTTCTCTGCCTCATTTTCTGGAGAGCTGTGGCATGTCAGAAGGCTGCTTAAAACAAGAAAGCTGCTTAAACAGAAGACTGCTTAAAACGAGAATCGAACTGGTCCCTCAGGGCCTTCAGATTTGGGAAATGAGAACACAGTTTTAAATTACTTTCATCTCCAGCATTTTGATGTCCTGCACTGAATAGGTGTTTCCCTGCTTCATAATGCAAGTAAAAAAGGAAGCAATTCTCAAACACAGCTGGCAGGTTATCCGACTCCCTTTCATCAGTCTTTTTTGTGCAGATTTCTATTCTCTCTCTTCTTGTGATGGCAGCACCTACTTTAAAGGGGATGATCCCACTTCTTTATCTATAAGGAAAAGCACTTTCTCTAGAGTAAATTCAAATTCATGTTCCATGATCATCCAGGAAGAGGCATTAGGAGTTCGCTTCTTTCTCTGCATTTGATAGACATATGGTAAATATATAGCAACATAAATGAGACCACATGCAGCTGTTCTTTCCTCCCACACACTGTCCTTTACTTTCTTCCCACAGTGGGTCATGCAAACTCAGCTCAGTGCACTGAGATACAGGGAGAAGGAAAGTAGGCATTACAGCTCTTTTTCCAGTTTGCTGCTTCAACCCCTGAGCAACTAATTGCCACTAATCCAGTGACCTTTATGGTAAGCAGAGAAAAAGAGTACAGCATAGCCCACTGAAATCCCTGGGACTAAAGTGTATCAAGACATCACACAGCATAAAAATTAGGAAGGTATTATTTTGTGGTGTTTGTCCTCTCACTTGCCACATGCCATTCATTATTTGGCCGAGACAGGTGCCACACATTTAGAGACATTATTTAGGACATTATGAGATGGAAAGAAGCTGTATTTTCCATTTGCAGATAACATTTTATGCACACATTAGCAAGGATGTACTTCACATAGGCTGAGTCCTTATTAATTTTTACTCAGTCCTCATTTGAAATTATTTTAGATTTCGTAATGTTTGCAATGTTGCATAGATTGCTATTAACTATACGAACATATAGTTAGGCAAACACTAATGAGCTATACTTGAGTCATGACATGCATCCGAGCAATATATTTATTCATAAAATTACAGCTCTTAATTATGCATTAGATTAAGTCTGGATTTACTAACAGAAGCTTGATACTGTATGAAAAGTTAACTTTAGAATTCAATGGGCAACTATATTTTGCCTGAATTAATTTCATTTGCCATGCTAAATGTAATTGAGCAACAGGAACATTTTCTACATCTAATATTCTAAGGAGAATTACAAATGCAAACTACCTAAAATGGCTATTCAAGATTCACTGCAATAACATAATGCAATTCTTTTTACGTCTCTTAACTTAGTCCACTTCACAAAGCGAATTAATTCATGCGGTAGATGCATTGACCCTCTTGCATTACATTCTCCATGAAAATTATTTGTAGTTAGCTGAGTAACTTTTTTCCCTTTTCCTGAAATGTTTTTATGTACTTAGCTGGTTTTAGCGTATTTTCTTTAGCATGCTTGATAGGTACTGGCTTTGCTCTTATAAATATTTACAGGATGAGGAGTTCTTTGGAGCACTATGCCTCAAAAGATGTATTACAGATGTATTAGAAGTATTGTAATGAGTACATTAAAAGATGTATTAAAGTAGACACTGAAGTGTCAGCTATATAGCAAAGGAAAGCATACAATTTTATAAAAAGTATGAAGTACTCCAAAAACCTAATGCTGTATGAATGAGCTGTGTAATTCATCTGTTCTATTTTGTATAGTTCTATTTCATCATCATTATTAAGGTAGGACCATTTTAAAGACACCTAGATACTTTTAAGATACACAGATATAACCAACCAACTAAAGATGGAACAAATATGCCAGTTCTCCAAATAGATACATTGTAGGTCTCAGCTGAAGTACAAGTCACTGCTGGTTGTATAAAACACAGATCTGAGTTCTGCTAAATGTGGCAATATCTGAATCTGGAACTAAATTCTAAAACTTAAATTTACTTCTACTACAGAATAACACCATGAAACTAACCACATTGAGAAGTGACTATGTGATAAGTCCTACTTTCCTACTCAGCAGTATGTCCCATTTCTCTATTTGGAATAGCATTTCTGCTGATTCATGAAAACCATATGATATTTTCAAACACCAGTAAGTCCAGCTGAGATAATATCATTAGGAGGAAAGGATGGGCTGGACCCTCCAGAACTTTTTTTTTTTTTTTTTTTTTTTTTTTTTTTTTTACTGTTTTCAAAACCCTTACTGCTCTTAAAAAATCCCTGGTTTAAGGGGTTTATGGCAGATTTTTATATGTAAACCTTTCAGTAAGCTTTTCTTCAGTCCAGCATGGCCCAAAAGCTCTCAGGGAAGCTTCACTCACTGGTAGAGATTTTGGACTAGTGTTATAAAAAGTGGGAAGTCAGCATGAACTATTTATTGCTGTAAAAGTTTGGCAGTTTCATAAACAGATCATACATATTGAAATTCTGGGTTAAAAAGAGATATATATAAAAATATATATATATATGCATATCTTTTCATAATCACTCCAACTGATTGTCTTCCTTTCTCAGTGACCTTTGCTTTAAACAGCACAATGAAATATGTGCTATTAGAGAAGGAGAAAAGTTCTCATTTAAAATTAATCCCTCCTTTAAATGAAGTCATCATAAGAAATTTCACACTTTGATCAGCAATCAGCTGCTTAAAATTGATTCTTCACAGCCAAAAGGCCAGATACAATTTTCTAATTGCATTTATGCTCTGCTTCAGGACATGATAGGTATACGCAGGGGTTTATATTCAGCAAAACACCTATATGTCACTTGGGTTTAGTTCAAAACTTTTTTTCATTATTATTATTATTTAACAGGAACTGTTTCGACCGGTTCAATATTTCTTGTGAGAATAAGCATTTTTTGGAAGCAGAGACACCCCCTCTGCCACTGCTATATATATAACAGAGAAGTTGCATGCATAACGCAGAACTTGCCAGCTACCAGTTTAAAGCCAAGATATTAGTGCTGTTTGTACCAATGAACACTGAGTGTCAGCATTAGATAAAACACTTTAGAGATTATTGTGGAGGATAGTCATTCACTGTGCTGAAAAGGAGACAGATTAAAAGACAAAGGATATCTTTCAACCTCAACTGCTGTGTAACTATGCTTTATCTCTTGTACCCATTTCCTTCTGCATTTTCTTTTCTCAGCTTTTCATCTTGTACAACAGAAAAAAAGCTTTGAAAAAAGAGTCAAGCTGAAGCCAAATATGGCTGAGCTTTGAAAGATGAGAAAATTTTGCTTCCGGGGAGGTAACTCGAGAAGTGTCTTAAACAGATCTATGATTTTAGAATTTAAGGATGACTTTGGAAGTGTACATGGGCTTAACGTGAAGCTCAGGGTGGCTTTGAATCTGTGCTGGAAATCCTATGAGAACAGAATCCATCTGCTCTCCTGCTTTCTGTTAAGCAAGAAACATTGTCAGAATTGCTTTTTTGGTAATATTTGAGAATCGCCTCTTCAATAAGTTTTAGGTTCTAGGTATTAATAGTACAAGTGTTAATTCAGCCTACCGTCTATTGCTCACTGTACAACTTGATTCCAGCGTCTGACCAGGAAAATCATGATTGCTTCATCACTGAGAGAGTGCTGACTTCTGAGAGGCCAAAAAGAGTTTCTTGCCCAACAGAATTTTAGAGGACCACAAAAAGAAATAGCTGACTCCACATAAAGACAGGCTGCTTACAAGTGTCATAAACGCTCCATGTTTTGTTTGCAGTCGTTGTTAAGCAAGGGAACAGGAAAAAGGAACTCCAGCCACAGACAATTATATGACTAGTCTACATAAAGAGAATAAAGACTCCAGACTCGCAGACTTTCAGCAGTAGCTGCGCCTCACCGATACTCCTGCTGCTGTTAGACATGAGCTGTGAAAAATTGTTTAATAGAAGGTTAATTCAATTTATTCTTATATAACCTGCTATTGTAATGGAATAGAAGTAGATCTGAAGTCAGAACAGTGAGTTGAATTGCCTGTTTTTTTCCATATTTTGTATATTTTTTATCTAAATAGAGAGCTGTGATATTTCTTGTGGTTCAGCCTTGTTACTTTCTTTACCAAGTGTAGGATTCTATATTCAGATATCCCAAGAATAAGTCACACTGTGCACTTTCATCATAAGGCCATCATGGATACAAGGTGTCTATATACTTTGGCTTTCAATTCTATTAAAGTTTATTATAAACAACCTTGTATAACATCTCCTCACAGTGGGAAGAAAATTACTAGGCTCCAAAGAACAGGTTTTCAGAGATGGTGTACGTACTTAAACAAGCTGTGCTGAGCAGAATATCTAATAAGTTTGGAGTTCTTGACCATTTCAAGGGTACTCACAGGCTGCAGTAGCACTATTTTCCATTTTCACCACAGTAATTGACACAAGGATAGATTCATGTTGTGCCACTTGCTGTTCTCATAGCCTTTGTCAGAAAAATAAAGACTCAAGGGTACAATATCTCGTTTATCAAAAAATTGGTAGAAATGCAGCCTACTTTACACTTTTCCCATATTCTATAGTTTGGTTGTCATCAGTTTGGATTTTTAAGTTAGCAAGGCTATAAAGAGAACAGAAAAGGTAATCAGAAGGAAAAGATTTCACACTATGAAATATCTTGCAGATGAATATATTACAGTAGCCACAACCACAAAGACAATGGGGAAAATGAACAAAAGCGTTTTTCTTCCGCATCTAACAATTTTCTCCTTAACCTTGCTTAAGAGTAGTCTCTTCATCAAAATCAAAACCATTCTGTTATCAAGGAATATCATTCTAAAACGACAGTTTACATTTAATGCTCATTCTTTATATGTTGTCAAACCAAAATAAAAATGTACTCCATCAACTTTACAAAGATCAGTAGTAAAACGAAGAACAAGGTACAATTAGATAACATTAAAAATTAATGGCTAGTGTATTTTTAAAGCAATTTATGCTATACTAATCCAAGAAAAAAAGAATACTTGAAATTTATTCAGATTTTATGTCATGAATTAACCAACTGTTGAAGAGCAGAGGAAGGTGAGTTGCTTACGGACTGAGGCTGCAGAGGCAAACTTTAGCCAAAGCAAATCAGGGGCTTTCATTCATACAGAAAAGAGTCTGAGGACAGAAAGATGGACATGGCCTTAGGACACTGCCGCTGTAACAAGTATAGCTCAATATAACATTGATGGAAGCAAATTCTGACAATGTACATTAGCATGAGCCAAAATCAAAACTGCCATAGGATATCTGAGTAGCCAGTGGGCTCATTTACACATTTGTATTTAATCACATTACAGAAATTGTTGCTAACAGCATGGAACATTTGTTGTCATGAAATGCTAGAGTGGAAGAGGAAGAAATTGGCAACACTGTTGTTTCCCCTCAGATCTACATGGTCCGTCATGTCACTATGAAAGGGGCCCAGAGCTCTTACCTACAGGAACCAACTTAAAAATCTACAACATTACCTAGAATCCACAAAACTGTCTATCACTTTCTTCACCTTTTCCAGTCTTTCCCTTTGCTTCTCCCTTATTGTAGACTTTTTTTTTCCTCCATTGACTCTCAAAAATAGTCAAAGTATATGGCAGCCTTCAAATATTTGCTTTGAAAGTAACCTTGATGAGGAAAAAAGCACTGACATTTTATGGACAAAAAAATCTTTCAAAACTTTCTGCAATCATTTGTACTGTTTACTAAATCCACTGTCTCTCATGTGATTGGCTCACTCTCCTATGGGCATGAAAATGATTTCCAACATTTTCAGAAAAAATACAATGTCAGTAGAGTGCAGTCAAACACAACAGCTGTGAATAACTCAAACTGAATACTCTTGCACAATTCTTTTTGCCCTGCTCCAGAGACATTGCAATATCAATTAGGTTCAAACAGCTTGCTTAAAGTAAAGAAGTGGAAGAATAATAAATTTCCTTGGAGCTTCGTACTAGCATAGGTAACAGCAACACTAGAAAGAGAGAAGTGGTCTGGAAAACTCATTTACATAAGAAGTTCTACAAAATTACCCTTAGAAATATATTAGTAAATTGAAGATATGCACATGCAGAGTCACATAATTATAGTTCTTTTAGATATCACTGGACTCTCAGAAAAAAATGATTTTTATTAGGATCATTACATTACAGCTTTCCAAAAAAACTTGAGTAGGGCATACTACACACGGTGGAGAAGATGATAGAGACGGTAACAAACTGACATGTGAAAGGCTGGCATTTCCAGTCTAAAGTATGTGGAAGGAATAGTGTAGAGACATAGAATGAAGGAAAAGTGGGTAAACTGGAAAAAAATAAGGGAAAATCTTGAGCTTAAGGGGAAAGTTTCAAGTGGTACAGTAGGAACAAAAAACTGTTTGCAGCTGATACAGACTCAAGGATATAAGATGGATGTCTTGAAGTTAATGGGGAACAAGAGCACCTAATGACACTACAACGGGAACGTTGTTCAGTAAAGACTGCCTTTATTCTGATAGTCAAAAAAAACACCATTTGGCAGTTGTTTCCTGGGCTTTTTAGCATGTTATGTTGCAACATGCACAGATATTTCTTCTGTGATTTTAGTGCAACATGCAGCAATAGATCTTTAGTAGCCCTCCAAGAAAACAATTCTCTCTTTACGGTGATAGCATCATTAAGTGATAGTGCCATCAACTTCAGCGGAAAACAGTTCATCATACATTGCCAAATTTAAAAAGGCCAAATCCAAAATGCCATTGTCAGAAAGGACATAACTAACTAGCACTGATTCATTTCCCCAAGAGCTTGGTGTTACAGAAACAGAGGGCTTTCTAATAAATGTGCCAGCTTTTGAGAAAATCCTTTCTTCAAAACAATTCCATGTTATAAAATAATCTTTTTCTCAATCAGCTTTTTTTTTTTACTGTGAAATATATATCTCAGATAGTCATTAATGAGTATTTCTCCAGCAATAGTAAATGTTTGAGCATATTTATAATATTGCCCATACATATAAATACAAATAATATTTGCTCTATTTTTTTCATGTTCATATCTCAGAGCACTTTATAATGGGAAATACCATTAGCCCCAAGGAGCTCTCTTCTTGCTTTGCAGCTTGAGGGATTTCATCCTGTCTTTCATCCTGAAAACAGTATGCATAAAACCTTTTCTCTTTGGCTTTGTTGAGGAGAAGGAAAGAGGGGAAAAAAAGTTTTGATCCTACAGGAATAAAAGTACTTTTTCCTATCATATTTCCAATATGTAATGGCCATATTAAGATGAATTGGTTTGTTTCATGGAGATGTAGTACTGTATTGCCCTATGTTGATGATTCAGTTTCCTGTCTAAAGAGCATGATGTCATTACCCTCTAGCTCAACAGTATGACCTTCTGCAGTGAATCATATCTTTAATGATCTTCCATCTCATCCTGGGATTTTATATATACTGAAGCAGCAGCTTGTTTTGACTTCTCTAAAAGTATCTATCTGCATATCCAGACATGAATTATTTAGTAACTATTATTTAAATCTATAAGAGTATTTGCATCCATATATCACATTCGCCACATGCTCTTTTTAGCATTCAAATGAAAACCTAAGTGCCAGACTGGTTATATTGCAAATTGATGCAGACCAGTCCCCTGACTTCAATGCTGGCCAGTAGAAGCTGTTCGCTTATGGCCAAACAACTTAGGCATTATTCTTAATAAATATCACCTGCAGGTAGCTTACATAACTTCACTGCAGTGACAGAAAAGCAGAAAATTGATTACACCTTTGAAAAGAAGATGCTACTGAAAAAACATCCCACCAAAGCAGTGACCGATCTCAGAGGCCAAACACATTTGTGTCTGCTAGAATAGCACACGTCTTCACATTAGACTCAGGATAGCCAGGAATAGAAACTCAGTGCAAGCTCTGCCTTAATTCTCTCATCTCTTTCCCCCAATTAAATACTAAAACTGGTCAGAAAAGTTCAGGTTTCTAAGACTGAGGTTCTGAAAAAATATCATAAAATTTTTTTTCCACAGAAAACTGAATATTCATCTAATAAAACCTGAAGCTTAGACAAAATACTTTACACAAACACACGCACACACGTCTATATAATATATACATATATACATCAATCATAGCTTCTTGAACCAAAAGGTAGAGCTTTGAATCCTACAATCATATGACCCAGCACTGTTATTACAATTAATAGAATAAGTCATCATAGGCATAAACTCACTGTTTGTCTACAATTTTCATTAATAAAAGTGTTCATAATACAGATGCCAGGGTGAACAGAGTGCTCAGAGCTGTTAAGAAATACACTGAATTAGAAAATATCTCTATATGAACAATGCATCTGAGCTAGCCAGATTAGAGGATTACATTTCCCACTGCAGCAGTTCATATTATGGTGATGCAGAAATATCGAGGATAACAGAAATTACTGCTGGGGCATTTGAAAAGCTCAAATAAAAATCCCGTGAATTCAAAACAAAAAAAAGAATAGAAAGATTCACAAAACAAATTAAGAAACTGAAGAAAAACAGACCTGAAGAGAAATTACTCAACTGAGTTGAAAAAATCAGCTGGTCAGGTCTTATTTCATTCTTTGTGTGACATAAAAAAACAGGAAATCCATTTTCTAGTCTGCAAAAAGGGCTATTTTTTAAGATAAATTTCATCTAATTTACCTCATTTTATGATTCAAAACTGCTTAGAAGTATATTTGCCTCTAATGAAAGTTACAGAATGTCTGTGAGGAAATTATTCATATTCGTTTCAAAAGTCCAGGGTTTTCACAGAAAGATCCTCACGTGAAACAAGCCAAATTGCCTAAACACAGAAACATCATTATGTTTCAAAAACTTAATTTCCTGAACCTATATTCTTGTTCCTTTTCACCATACATATAATAAGTTGCTATATGTTCAATCTTTCGATTACTTTTAAAAATAATTGTGCAATAAATTGTGCAATAAATGACCACATCAGCAATGTAGAAGCTGGGACTAGAAGTTTTGGCCTTTTATTCCTGCCACCCACTAAAATATGCAGAAAGACAAAATATAATTAGAATTTTTAAAAAAACTTATCTAAAGACAAAGCTCTAAATCATTACTTATTGTTAATCTTTCATTCTGTGTCATATCTTTTTTGTTATTGTCCTGGAGAATCATAGCTTCCTTATTCTTTTTTCTTATTGCCTCTCCCCTGTCTCTCCATCTCCTGGTTTACTTAATTCCCAGTAACAATTTCCTTTCCTAATATTCCATTTCACCATATTTCCTCTCTTGCTTTATTTCTTCCTTCACTGTCTCCAACTGCATCAATTTTCTATTTCCACACGCAACCTACCTGACAAATTTTACCCTTCTTTCCCTTCCCAGACTTGGTCATTAACTTTTTCACTTTGATTCCGTGTAAGTATGGAAGAAACAAAAGACAAACTTGCCAAAGGTTTAAGGCTTAATTGCCTTAAACCGTTGATTCTTTTTGGATAGTTTCCTTACCTTTTCTTCTCTCTTCCTTCTTCATGTTAATTGTCCCTGACTGTGTTGTCAGATTAACTCTAGGGTTTCCAAACGCCCATTAAATCCTTCATGTTACCCTTCATCTGAAATCCACCTAGTGCCTGGATCTTCTCTACTAATCCTCGTACTGCAGGCAAAGCTTTTCCTACAGATATGCTTTACCTAGACTAGAGCACAAGCTTCTTGCCTCTCCCTTTGGATGTCTAAGCCACAGGTTGTTACTGCAAATGGGGGTACCACAAGTTGCTCCTCTCCCCCTGGGGCATCCAAAGGCTGTTACTGGCTGAGATGCAAGCTCACATTTGTGCAGGCTGTGGAATGAAAAACACTGAGATATTTTGAAGTTGCCATTCCCAGCAGGGCGCACATGCTTCTCAACCTGAAGTTAAACTCAGAAATCCATTTCTCAGGCCAGAGGGCAGAATATAATTTATTTAATCTCAAGAGAGTCAAATGTTAGACTTTTCTATTCTAGACTCTAACTTTTTTTTTTTTTAATAAAGTTGGAAATATGGATTATAGCAGCAGTCTGCGTTATGCATCTGATAGATGATGGGGTGGAGGGGAAGGGCTAATCATTCAGTTGCCCTTTAGTTATTGCTCTGTTCTGCCTTAGATGATTATTAATAAATGAATGTAATGGCTTTAATTTGATATTAGGATTACAAAACATAAGAAAAACTACAAGAACTACCAGAGTCTGTATTTTTAAAAATTTCAATATATCCTGGAATTTTTAGAAACTTCTTTGTTCCAAAAAGGTAGGATTTACTTTCACTCAGTAGGTTCATTACAGAGTATAAATGAGATAGCTATGATGCCTTATGAACTGCTGTAGCCTACTCTGAATCTAATACAAGCATTTTCTTTCAGTTTTCTTAGAGCTGATGTTTCAGTTGGACTTGTTTTGTATTGTTGAAAATAGTTTTTAGAAATGTAACAATTATGCTTGGGTGCTTGTTATTAATATGATCATAAGTAATAAAAAAACACTTAGGATCACTAAGGATCAGTTCTCAAAAGTCAGACTGAATAGAGACTCATTCAAACTAGATACTAGGAAATCCTAAGGAAAGTGATAAGGCACCAGCCTCTCTTAACCACCCAAGACCTCCAGATCCTGGTGCTCATCTGGGGGAATATACCACTGTATTCAGGATTGACACCAGTGAACTCTATCCTGGAGAGAGACAGCTAAATCGAGGCAGACTTTTCTCACCCCGCAGATTTATCATCATAAGTTGAGGAACATTTACCTCGGACTATTTCAGAACCATCCGCAGCATCTCCAGGTAACGGTGTGATCTCTACTTCAACGCCTGCTCCAAGTCAGACGTGGGTGTGGGCTAACCGCCAGGCAAAGGAGGCAGTTAGCCCACCTCTCTCCCTGGTCATGCTTTGTGCTGGGCCTAACCAGCAGCACTTCCCAGACGGCGCTTCCCAGGGCAGGAGCAATAGGCAGCCGGATCTGCTGGTCTCATTTGAGCCACATGCATGGAAGCGGATACTTCAGTCCACGCAGAGCGGGGCTGCTAGAAATCTGACACACGGTCAGGAGCTAAAATGCAGGTGCCTGGAAAAGCCAGCTGATGGAAATCGGAAATAGATAATTGAAATAAATGCCTAGGGATGCAGGTACCTACTTAAAGTACAGCTGAACGTGGGCCCTGAGGACCTCAACTTTTTGACAGAAAAAAACTGCACCATGTTAGGCTCCTCAGTGTCTTTGCAAACCTGATCCTTGAATAATGTCCAAGGGATAAAACCTCCTTATTGTACAGTTAAAGACTGATCTGTTTACAGGGGTCCAAATGAGCAGCCAGGCTTTCAACAAACAGTAGAAGCTCTCACATGTTCAGCAGTTCCTTCTCCCCCCTTATACACTGGCCTAAACCTTTTGGAAACCTCTTTCTAGGAAAAAAAAAAAGAAATTATTACATACTTCTGCATGCAGCCCCAATTTGAAGATCAGCCCTTCGCATCCCTCTCCTGTGGGCATAATTTATTTAAAAAAGAAAAAAAAGAAAAAGAGAGGGCAGCTCTGCCCCTTTGAGTACACAGAGAGGAACATGAGATTTAGGGAACTAACATGGGTGCATTTGGCAGATTTTTTTTAACTGAGTAGAACCTGGAGATACATAAAAAGCAAATTTGGGATTCTCTCTCCTTGAGTGTTCCTACAGTGTATGTAGGTTAGTGAATCAGTTAGATTATAGCTGTTTCCTAGGTGTGATTTTATATTACCCCATATTGTTTTATATGATCTTATTCTTTTTTCATTATGTATTTTGTCATGGTTGTGCTGTCCCTCAGAAAGATATGTATGATTGTGTTGTGAGCTAAAAAACCTGCGAGTTACCCTGAATACCCACAGATAGAAACTAACTGGTTATAGGTAAGGTTACACAGCTTACTCCTTACTTAGTCGTGAATGTCAGGCTCTGTACTTCTGTGTTAGGAATTCATACTAACCTGTGAACTGGATTGCTTTCTTTTGGTTCCTCTGAATAAGCATTTTCTTCCATTCTGGAACAGCCTTTTCTTGCAGACATGGCAAATTGCTAAGGAATTTTTGTGGCAGCCTGATTAGGCCTCTTTCTCCTCACTTGCGACCTGGTGAATCAACACTGGATTTTAACTCTTGTACGTTAAGAGTCACAGCTGGAGACGCAAGCTGTATGGGCCAGATGCCTCTTGGCCTTACTCAGCAAAATGCCTGTTGACTTCAATGAATTTTTGCTCTGTTAATGAATGTAAAATGCAACTCTTACTGAGGTTTCCGCTACAATCCTGAATATGCAGACACTTGCAGATATGCTTAATTTTGTGCATACTGGCCCTGATTTAATAAGGTAATTAAGCACATGCTCAACTTGAAGCACGCGAGTGTTCCCACTGAAGTCAGTGGAACAATTAGAGTGCATACAATTAAGCAAATGCATTAGTGCTTTCAAGGCTGAAGTTCTATTTTCTTTGCACAGGCAACAGACAGAGGTAGGCTTTTAGGATCCTCTTTCTGACTGTGCCATTGCAACCTATAGACAAAGATACAGTGAGAAAAAAATCATGGGATAGACAGGTAATGGCTGAAAACAACTGTGATGCTAAAGTGAATTGGAACTGTTTGAAAAATACCCAACCAGCCATAGAAACAGCAGAGCACACATCTATAAACACACGGTTATACTTGCTCACTCCTAATCATTTCTCATAAGTTATAGATTTCTGGGCGCAGTTAGACAACTTGCTTCCAAGGCTTGTGGCCAAAATCCTGTCCCTCTGAGCAACACAGGGTGGAGGGGTATTAGCGGCAGTAGAGGATACTGCTTTTCCAAACCATTCTCAAGGCAGGCTTGTTTGAAAGACCAATAGTAGCAAGTTCAAACCATTCCTATACAATTAACTAAGAAGAGTGTGCACTTCCCACCACATTTCTAATCAGCGTCATAAGGACCTGGGGGACTTGGCCACGCCACTGAACCTGCCGACCCTACTGCTACCTGCCATCTCACCTGCTCATATCAATAAGACCTTCATTCAAAAAAGCAGCTGAAACACCTCCACACTTTTTCCTGTGGGAGTGCATGGTGGGTTACAGGCAAAAGTTGCCTTTACTGTAAATTCATCTAACCAGATTAGGACACAGTAGGGTCTTCTCCTTTATACATTTCTTTTATATATACACACATGCAAGGAGGGTTTTTTTTCCCCTCTGTCACCTCACGCACATACACTGTTAATGTAAGATTAGGCTTGTGTTAGGCTGGGCTGCAGACATCTTCGTATGAGTTTGTTGTGAGCTGTGAGTTACTCCAGATACCCACTGGTACAAGCTTACTGGTTACAGGTAATTTTACACATCTTACTCCTTAGATTGCCCCTAGAGACAACCTTCTACCGTTGCTATCCTATTCAATCTCTTTCATGGACAGAGAATAGATATATCATTATGTTCCTCATCTGAAAGGATTCTAGCTAGAAAATCTTTCAATCAAAGTGACTTATTTTGCCAGTGTGATGTAATCTCACAATCCTTTGTTTTCAAATAGTTACGGTCTAAGGTTTTAGGCACAGAGATACTACGACAGTCTCCCTGAGCTGAGATTGCTTCAGGCTGTATACCAGAAAAAGAAGAACACAAAAAAGTAAATCCATAGCAGGAAAGAGCACAGGAAGATCAGCGATACACAATCAATATATGAACTTTTACCATAGCAGTCACCTTTAAGGTTGACATAAGGACTTAACTGACACAACAGAGACCTCTCTGGTAGCCCTGTAGGATCCCCAACATGGACATATGCCATTTAAGCAACATTCAGACCACTCTGACAACAGAATTGAACAACATGCAGTGACCTCTGGAATAGGGGCTGTGTGAATAAGTACTGTGTAATACAGTATCCTCCTAACCAAATGATTAGAGTGAGAATCCCTCCTCAGCTCCACTTTTGATTTTTTCCCTTTGCTTCCTTCCTTTTGAGGCTGTAAACAAATACCGTCCTGGAAACTGTGTCATTGCTGCCCAGTCATCATCTTACTATGTGACTCATGGAAGTCTACTCGGTCTGTCTGGAGAGGAACAATTATTTCTGCTTTTCTTTCTCAAGTCTTTGACATGTTCTTCAAATTAATGCCCTGTTCATGAGCTGGTATCAAGTAAATCTGTTCAGATGCCCTGCCAGTATAATTTCACAGACTCCAGGAAAGTAACACCTCATAGCCCAGCATAAAAGCACTCCAGTCGATGGAATTGCACTGGTTTTCAAAAAGAATCAACCTCTAAGTGCAGGCAGTTACGGAAAGCCTACGAGGTATAAGAATGGATAAAAGCAATAGGTTTGAGTGCACTACATGTCACTTAAATCAGCACAGCCAGTGATAAGCTACCTTTTTACATTTTTCAACATGGATGAAAATACAACAAGAAACAAGTCAACCTATTTATGCAGTTAATCATCAATCTGGAGAGACCGTCTTCCTAGGTAAGGTTATTGGAGCAAAACTATTCAAATCACTCAAGAAACAATTAGATGGCCCTATGGGGAAGGATACACTACAAAGGGAATGAGCCACACAGTTTGTTCTTTGATAACAACATTCTGCTGTTCTTGCAGAAAGACTCTGGGGAACGCAATATCCAGCAGGCACACCAAGACTTAAAATACACTTTAGAGAAAGTTAATTGGCCTTTTGATACCACAGGCCCCTACTGTATAAAATATACCGCCTGTATTTAGAAGCCACACACTTTATTATGGACATATATTTAAGCTCGATTTGATTTTTTTTTAGAGAGATTTAGCTATATGCTAAGTGCCTACTTTCACACTGCTACTCTTCTGAGCTTAACAAAAACAATCACTAGGCTAAAAAAAAAATATACTTCAAACAACCAAATGGACACCATAACTTAGTCTTTTGTTACTAAGGATGTGTGATTCTAAGAGCTCGGCTTTATCTGAGCAAGAAATTGACATTTATTTGGATAGCCAAGACCACCTAGTTATAGATTTTAACCTGGGAACAGAAACAGAAGCTTTTGGAAGGTTTTAAAAGCTTTGCACTAGAAGTTTCTAGTCATAAGGAGTTGGAATGAGCCAACCCGATGACTGCCCAGGATCCCAGGAGGTGACCCTGACAGACACTCCCGCCCCGTTCACGGGTACCAGCCTCTGCAAGAAACTGGTCAGCAGGCGGCTGCAGGGAGACGTTTGCATTCCCACCATGGGCATGCTCGGTGCCGGAGTTTCACTACGGCAAGAACCTGGGAGAGAGGAAAGCACTAGCTTAAAGGATAAATCAAAACCTATTGACATGAATGAATTTTGGATCCGACTTTGATCATGTGGCAACTATGGTTAATTACCATTACAGTATTTTTTCTACTACTTAGATAAGGAATTCTAATGAGGAAAAATATAATCCTGCAGTCCTGTTTGAATGAGAATGGAACTACAACATAAGTATGCATAAATGTATATATTTTAAATAAATCCAGAAAATGATTTTAAGGAAATATAAGGATCACAGGCATTAAGATAAAACAGGCAAATGAAAGGGTAAAAAAGTCATTATTAGTTGCAGCTTCATTTAACTTTACATAAAATAAGTAACCTTTTTGCTATAAGTAGTATCTGTCACAAAGGACAAAAAGGAAAGTGTGTCTCCTGAGTTCAGAAATAAAGTTCTTGATGGGCAAAACAGCTGCATTTCTCTGATACCGTGTATAGCTCAGAAGAATTTGGTTCAGTTTTTAAACAGTAACAACATTTATTTACTTTAGTCAATTCCATTATCTTTTGTTGTGACTGTAGCTCTGCTGAAGTCATCCAGGTTATGACATGAGAGAACTTGCTGCATGTCTTCAATTAGGATAGCATTGGTTTGCATTTTTCTTATAAAGGCATCAGTGCATCTCAATACCTTTTGCAGGAAGCCCATTGGCTTACTTAGAAATTAGCCATACCAACACTAGTCTGATGTACCTGGAGAGGAAGACTGAAAACTAACTGTCTATAAGGAAGAATGAAGAGAAGGTAAAAGGCAGCCACAATTTCTGACAAGTTAAAATGAATAGCTATTCTTTTTAAGATCCCAGTTATGCAAACACTTGAATACATACATAGGTTTCACCATGTAAGGAATACCATTAACTTCACTGAAACCTGTCATGTGACTAAGGCTACACTACTGCCTAGTTTTTTGAAGGAGTGGTACTAAATCTAAACTGTTAGTCTGTGATCCCAGTGACTTGTTACAGATGAGAATAAGTAGCACTGCTTACCTGTACTGGCTGGATAATACTGATTGGATTTTACATTCTTCAGTGTCTCAGAGGCAGGATCAACTCTAGTGGAGACTGGAACTCAATTCCATTAATTTAATAGAGTCAGACCTTGATTCATTTGTGTGTGTGTGTGTGAGACCCACTGCCTTCAGAAAGTGCCTTTCACTTGCATATGAAAATTTCTGAAATAAGTTTGCAAGATTCAAGCCTGAGATTTAGTTATTTCTTAGATGTCAGTGCAAAACAGGCATTTGCAGCAATATAAATTGACTTGAAAATGAATAAAAGGGACCTAACTTTAGGCTTAAAAGATTCATTTATTATTTAGGCACTGCTTTAAAAATGTCTCATGTTTGACACATGATTAACCACCGAAAGAAGCAAGTTCTCTTACATAAACATTTTTATATGCAATTTGTAGGGTTTATTTTGTAAATCTTTAGTTGACAAGAGACTGCCTGAAAAAATAAGTGCCTCACCACCGTAAGCCAACAGGGAGTCAGAGCTCTCATTCACATTACTGTGAAATGCAGTGGAAGAGAAAGCCCCCTACAGAGCAGCTTCTTGATAGAGGGTTGTGCCAGACTCTTGATTACAGTACATAGGCTCAAACGGCTATTTTCTTCGACCTGCCAAAGTTAGATTTGAAATGGCATGGAAGAATGGTTCAAGGAAATGAAAGTTTAATTGTTCTGTCAATTATATTTCTAACTCTGGCAATCAAATGCACATTCTGAGAATCAAGTTCTCCAGCCTCTCTCATTATTTTTCTGTTTTTTTTCCCGAGAAGGAATAATGGTGTCTCATTTGTATAATTCACTAAAAGGGCAAAAAAACATTTTTAATAGGAAATGGTAAATTCTGAATTAGTTCACTTATAAACACTCACCAGTGGTTGCTACAGGATGGGACAGGAGGAGGTCTTGCGGGCTAGCTGGCAAAGCAATCCATATGAGGTGGGTTAAACTTTATTCTCCAGTGAGAACACTACATATGATGGTGACATAAAGCTCTCAGGACAACCAGACTGTGTTAACTCTAATATTTCATAAAACTGATCAATGTATTTCAAATGAATAAAAAGTTTTGAATTAAAGGAAGAATGAAGCCCCCAAAACATAGCAAAATAGAGTAACTACTGAAGCATTAGTTTTGAGCAATATTTTCCTTCCCTGAAAATGAGATTCAAGCAAAGCAATAACACATTTCCTTTTAAACAGAAAAAACTTCCTTTACCATCCTTTCCACTTTCCAAAAAAAATCTGATTTGTTGCTGTTTTTAAACCAGGTTTGATTAATTTTGAATTCTACAAAACAGAAATAACTTTGAAATATTTTTCAGCTAGCCCTAATCACACACAGATATTAGAAGATGTAATTGAAATGGCTAACAGCAGCTTTCCCTCAGAAGACACACAAGTTTGTGGTGAATACTAAACCATCTTGGATTAGCAGTAACTAAAGAAAGCCCACAAGCACAATGAATTGTATCTTGATTTTTCATACTAGAAGCATTTTTCTTCCCTATTAGAATATCTTTTTAAGAAGCAAAAGCCCTCAACTTGAGAATCTCTCAACTATTTATTGCTGAGATGTTGTGTTAAATAATGTTAGCAAAGGCAGAGTGATACAAATACGTCAGAGGTTATGTACGAGCTTGAATCCATTCTGGTAGCTTAGGGAAATGAACCCTTTTCTCCAGGCACTTTAAGCCTATAGTGGCACTACAAAGGTGGTGGAATCCTTGACGCCTTCTGAAGCTGTGCAGAATTTGGCCTGAATCTCACCACAGCACAGACATGTTTGCTCCTGTTGCCTTCTGTTTACAATCTGGGTGTAGAAGTCTGCTTATTGCATTATGTTTCATCATTGACTACAACAAATGTATTTTTAATTTTACACTTGGGCAGATGGGGGAAGGGAGGAAGGTTAAGCAGAAATAAACCTTTCCATTTTTGTTTAGATGGCAGCACAAAACTATCCTGTGCTTCAGCAAAGCTGTTTGCATATTAAGCTTCCAATAGTATGGTCCCAGTACACAAGGGACTTAGGACTTGAGAAGCACCCATCACAACCCTGACTAAAACCAGCATTTTGTACAAGATAATGTACTTTACACTGGTGCCATTCTCGTCTTCTGTGGCTCACTAAGATCACTTCCTTGAATCTCAGAAAAAGGATGAGTTCTACCACATAATACCTGATATACTTGATCTGAAGGGAGTATCCAAATACTACTCCCATATACACGAATAAAAAAGCTAAATGAAGATACCATATTTCCCCCACCCCCATCTACTTGCTCTTTCTCTTCAAATTAAAGGTAATATTCAAGGGCATTATCTCAACATCCAGTAGTTCAAACAGTCTAAAACAACAACAGAATTTAAGACATATATAGAGCCAAATACAGATTCACTGCCAAATACATTAGTGAATCATTTTACTTGGCAATGAAAAAAATTTAAAATAAATAAATTCATAAAATTAGTAGCATTTTTAAAAGTAACTGATAAGGACAATGTGTTGACAACATGCTGTGAAACCAGAAAAGAAGCCAGTTCTGAGACAATAACTGGCATAATTTATCTGTGCTTCTGTTACTTTTACAGGGTTGTCTGAGGCCCTTCATGTACGTAATTTTGCAGTAGAAATTAGCCAGCAGGAGGGAAAGTGCTGCTCTGGACAAACCAAGTTTCAGAAACTATCTTCTATGGACAAACAAATTTTCAGAAACTATCATCTATGCTTCCTTAACTGCAGAAAAAAGTGACATTAGAGTTGTTCAACTTTTGAAAGCCTTACAAGGATAATAGAACCAACCAAACCTTTTCTTCAGTCAACCTGCGTTCTAACTTGTAATTAACTTCCCTTACTATCATTGTAAAGGTTTCTCTTGATTCTTCACAAGCATGTCTAAAACTAAAAATAGTTTACTCATCTGTCACCCTACTTGGATGATTTGACTCAAATCCTCTGCTTGTCAATGCCTATTCATTTTTCTGAGTTGATATTTAGCACTAAAATGAAAGGACGCTCCTTTGTTTGTAGAAAACATAGTATAACAACACATCATCATCATTCAGTATTTCAGCATACCTCAGTGACTCCAAAATATGTTCAACGGAATGAAAACAGACTTGAAATACCTATATCCAAAACAGCAAACCTCAAAACCTTGCTCAACTGGGACCTGATCCTCATGCCTCCTGAATCTCAATTTCTGTTTTGTGTCCCAGACATCTAAAGTTCTATTGTTGTACTTATAAAGAAACCCTTCAGTTCTGAGCATGTTAAGCAATATCCTCCCTGGTCTGTCATTATCTCCACCTATCTCACCTACCAGCTCTACCCAAGGGCAAAATACAATAACCACAACTTACTTTGGTAGTAGCTGCTCTTGTGAAGCTTCGCCCTCCCCCTCACTCCTTTTCTTTCATATGATATCTTAATGGCTAATGAACCTAGGAAAAAGAAAATTTCCATGTTCTGGAAAAGTGTTTTTAAACAAACTGTATGTTTTAGTACAGACAGACCCTTTCTCAACAATTTTGGAAGGCCTACACATATGTAATGGCTCACTATCACATACTGCAAGCAGAACAAGGTACTTCCCTGAAGCTGTGGGTAAAGTCTTTTGCAAGAAGTAGCATTTGAGATAAAACCCATCTTCAGTATTACTCTTACTGCTAATTTATCTCAAAAACACCATTGTATGGTTTCTGACCCTCTCCACACCCTACATAGGGAGCCTACACACCCAGTTCAAGGTTCTGCATCAGTGGCAAAGTGTCTACAGAGCCAGCTTCATTTTACATGACCCAGAAACCCTACTGACCCACCACTGCTCTCCATAGTCATGTGTAGGACTCACCTGAAAGCCTAGCATGCACTGGTGCATGACAGTTGTTTTCTCTTCCTCTTCCTTACCAAGAGGTAAGTTCCAGGATGAGTCTGACCTGGCAGCAGCAACTAACACCACCACTACTGAGCAAACCCAATTTTGTTTCGCAGACATGGAGTGGAGGGGAAGCATCACTAAAGGTTTGGATTACCTAAGAGAAAGCAAGCCAATTTTCCTAAACTGTCTCACTTCTCATTCAAAAATGCATGTCAGAGGTGAGTAGGAGCTTTGGAGTCCCTAAGAGTACCAACATCAGAGTCAGAGGATACCATGCTCTTCAAACCATGCTATTCCAACAATTTCAGAAGTAGAGGAATGAATCAAACCTGAGGTTCTCACCCAAGCTTGAGATATGCTGTGAATGAAGCCTAAGTCAGCTGAAGAGAGTTAATGTTGTAAAAAAGCATGGTCTTCACAGGTTACCCTCAGCGTCATCATTAGAAAGGTATATGGAAAACTCCACAGTCCTCCAAAGTGTGAAGATATCTCATTATTTTGCATTTTAACAGCAGGTTTATTTTCATGACAGAAAGAAAAGTTGACAAAGGAAGAGACACCCAGAGGCAACTGAAAAGAGTTCTTTTTGGGGCTAAGCTTGCATAAATTCAGATTTGCATTTCAGTGATATAATGTGGAGTAACCTGCGAGGTTTAACGGGGATTATTCTGGATTTGGAAGCTGAGATCATAATCTAAGAGCCCAAAGTGTGTATTTTTCCTGGCTTAACTGAAACTCCCAAAAGGCAATAATGCAGAAAGGAAGATTAAATATATATAATATCCTAAGAACTTCAAGTATGAAGTTGGAAGTGCCAGTTCCTTCCCCTTGTTACTTGCACATGCTAGGGGCCTCATCTTGATCAATTTTGGCTCCATAATCTATAGCAAAGGTAGCTGGCCCAGCCCAACCCAGGAACCACTCTGCTTTATTAAGTTTCTTTGCTGTTTCCCAAAACTTACTACTTAGTCTTTTGACAAATGTTCTGATTGCAATAAAAAAATGTATCATGCAATTTATTAATGCAGAAGGGTTTCTTGTTCATTTTCAATTGCAGACTCTTGGGATTTGCAGGTGAGAAGCCAACATTACAGATTACGAAGCACTGCAGTGGTGAAACCTTCCTCACAGCATGAGACCAAGCGTGGAGATGACAGTACAAGGCTTGTGAAGCTTTCACTAGGCAATACTGTATGAAGTCTGACTGTAATTTGGACTAATTTAAAATGTCAGTGAAAATCTTTCTTCCCCTTACTACCTAAGACAACCAATAACTTCTGCCTGGCCATCCCCAAAGGAGTTATTCTTACACTTTCTGGACGAGAACAAAGCATCAAGAATTGAAGCCCCGATCTTCCTCCTTTCTATCTTTCCTTACTAAGTCAAGGCAACAAACCACATTCTGGTTTGCTAGGTATTCCATTCCAGATGCTTATTTGTTTTAAAATTCTATCTGAACACAGCAAGAGCTTATCATGAGGTGGTAAAAGCCATTTGATCATTAGCTTGCCTATTCCTTCTTATCTTAGCAGTTCTAAATTACATCAGATTTCGTGGGCCTGACATCAGATGCAACCACATTGTTATTTCTAATAATGTCTTATTGGTGAAAGGGAATTCTCCTTTAGTTGTTTTTGGCCAATTTCCATCTACCATGCAAAATGGAAATAATAAATTGGAGAATTCTGTATTACCCATCTAAACTTGTTAATAGAATTTCTCTCTGCTTCCTTTTTCTCAAAAACTCACTGAAAACATTCTTGTTTTCATGTCCACCACACTCTCTCGCTGGTTAGGCAGAATTTGCAGAGTTTTCTCTTTTGGGATACCTAACATGCTTCTGTCCTGAATACACTATGCAAAAATAGAAAGAAAAAAAATTCCAAAGAGGAAAGTGAGAAACAACTAGAAGTGTTTCCCTGCTCACCAAGTCTTGACTGCTTACTTGCCTTCTCACTGGTGGAGACAACTTCACCAGTTGCATGAAAAGTCTCAGGGCCCACTTTGACTTTAGCAGTAACTTTTCTAAAGGGTGGGAAGGTCTGTTACTTAAATCTTAACAAGTAGCTGAACTCTCATGCCTTTTTTTCCCCCAACTAACATAAAACTCAATTTTCTGCCAGTTGACTTAGGGATTTAGGATTCTTATAAAGGCTTTGCCTTCAGCTTGTCACATTTCTTTTGAAAATTAAACCTCCCAAAATACATAAACATAGTCTTTATTGCATTCTGCGATAGAGTCAAATGACACATAAATATTTTTCCTGTCATTCCCTTTGCACAAATAAATAAATTACCTGGAGTTGACAGTTTTTAGTTCTCCTTCCACACAGGCAGTGCCTGAGACTTATCAGTTAGAAGTCTGGGAGAGCTTTCAACTGCTCCCTGTAGTTGTTCTGGCTTAATCAATCAGCAGTTGTTACTAAAGGTAAAGAAGGTTATTGTCTTCAAATCCTGAAAAAGGAACTTTATTACACTAAGCAAATTCATATTTATCCCTTCAGCTTCTGTCTCTGATCTCATTTGGGCTCTCTGGCCTTTTTTTATAGTCTGAAATAAAAGAATACACATAGCATCAGATAAGAAAGCAGAAAAAGGAATTGACAAAAACTGAAACTTTTCCCAAGAAAATGCAATAAACAGGCATTTATAACACAGACACTTCTCAGCCAGCTTGCTGAACACCATTTAGTTCACCTTTATCCGCAAATCCAGCAGACCAACACGTCCAAGACATGCCAGCAAGCTGAACCACAAAGGAGTTTGTCAACATACCCAAGCATCTGAAAACTAGCCTAGTGACTGTTTTAAATCTTTGACAGACATAAAACAAAATTATTTGGTAGAATATATGCAAATGTGCTGTCAAACACTGATGCCTTTCAAACTTCAAAGCACGTATTTTCTTACACTGTTTTCTACATAATCTAGCCTCAAATAAAGACATCAGTAATTTTGACTTGATTACACTATAATTATTCAAATATCTTTAATTTTATGCTCTGGACTAATTTCCATATCCACTGTTATCATTAAAAGGGATTGTTATAGATAATGTATCTCATGTATTTCCTCTAATTGAAAAATGCAGTTCTTGAACAATAACAGTTATGATAACAACAACAATCCAGTTTAAAGGCTACTTTGGCAATACAGCTGTAATTATTGCAAACAAATTACAGCAAGCCACAGTAATTAAAAACAGAGCTGAAGGACAAGCTGCAGGCAGCTAACTCTGTCTTTTTTGCCTAGGTCCTATTTCTTCACCATAATCCAATATACAACGTTGGAAATTTGCCAGGGAGCTCACAAAGTAACTTCATATTTATAAAATTGAATATCCAGGGCTATATCCCAAGTTCATCTAGTGTAGTTGCCTTCTTGTACTGAAGACCCTGCAGAGCCACCACCCCCAAGCTGGATCCTCCAGCAACTAGTGACACCCAGCACAGTCCCAAGTCATGATGCAATACCATCTTCTCTACTGCAAGGTATGCGTTGTCCAAATAACATTTCCAGTGACCGATTTTCCCCAGAGGTGGAAAACAAGGAGAGAGATGGAACAGTTCACCAGAAAAAGTGCAGCTAGGACAATGGAAGGAAAATAAAAATTATCCTGCCCTCAAATCTCCTGAAAAGGGGAAAGAAGGGAAGTGTGTCACACAAAAAGAGTGCATGGAAAAGACAAGCGCAAATTAAAGAATGAAAAAGCACAAAAAAGGAAGACTGGGACAATGGAAAAAATAGCAGAAAAGGACAAAAAAAAAAGGGGGAAATTAATCCTGAGAAAAAGCGGCACATGCTGAGAAGAGGAAACCTGAAGAATAGTCAGAGACATAAAACAGTGAAGATGCATGAATTTCATATTTGCCAAACACCAACACAGCTCTGGGGGAAAGGTTCAAATGCTATGAACTAAAATGCAACAGGATGGAAATACCAAATGAAATGATAAAAATCAGAAGAAGAAAATCAGTTAAGTGGCATAAAGATTAAAAGCTTTTCAGGGAAAAGTTTGCCTTTTTCTTGTGTGCTGTTACAGAAGATAGTAGAATAGGATTTTTAGCATAACTTTGAGTGCTACTTCAGTACAAATAATTAATAACAATAACAGTCAAAATAATTCATAAGACTAGTAACTTGACAAATGATTTTGTGCAGTTCAAAGGTAAGTGATCCTTTCCCTTAACTCACTACCCAAAATTACCAGCAAAATTAGCTGCTGCCCATGACAGCTCACCTTATCTCACTTTTTCCTTTCGTTATTGCAGCTTGAAACTCAGAACTGCAGGCCAATTAATATACTTCCTACTTTTTAAGTGGAGCCAAAGAAACCCCCTACAGTTAGCTCAGTGCTGAAGCAGACTGCATGTTGTGTTTTATTTGTAATGAACACCCTTCTCTTGGCACACAGCATTGCTTTTTCAAAGCCAAGTATTTTGGACAGGTAAATAACAAATGTTGGATTTGTCAGAACTCTGTAATGTTGGCATTTTACCATGAACGTTGTGGTGTCTGATTACTGCACTACAATGTTAATATCTCTTTTTAAATATATGCTCTCAAGAAAATGAGTTTCCACACAATTATATTCGATTATTAGCTTATACTTACAAAATACAGACCATTTACAGCAGAGCCTACTCACTCTTCTTTCATACTGATGATCTTCTCTTCTGTTATATACATTGTGCTGAATTTTTAGCTAGGACAAAACTACAGAGAATGAAAACCTAGGGAGCATTATCTTGGTTGCAGATGCGAACTGTGCACTGAGCTGTCTGGATGTGAATCAGCTCCAGTCTAGGATGTCAGCAAGGCCTTCAGCACGAGCTCACAGTACCACCTTCATCAAACATGAGAATGCCTGCAACCGGTCAGCAAGGGTCCATCCTGTATCCCGCACATCTGGCAGCGAGCTATCAACAGAGCGCAGGAACAGTCTTATACATCCAATATCCACTGCATTTTCCACCTTCTGAATATCAAACACCACTGTGTATTAGGAGGAAAAATAACAGGGAGAACTGGATAACCCTGGTCTTGAAAGGCTTTTTGTTAGCCTTCCCTGAGCTCCTTCCGGTTTCCTACCGTCTATTTTGAGGTGAACATATTCTCCTGGTGCAATTTCTCCAAAAAAAAATACGAGAGCATATCATCACTTTCTCTGATGGCCTTTTCAAAATAAAATAAGAGGACTAGCAAGGACTGTAGATAAAGTCATTTTAAATAATCTGCATCAAATCAGCATAGATTAAAAGAAGGGCAGGCTGCTGGACCAATCTTCTCCAGGACCCTCCTCTGTAGTTCCTTCAATCCTTTCACTATTGATACCTATTGATTAAGCTGTAAGATTCTGGGGAAAATAGAGGGCACTAAAGATTTTGTTTACATAATTAATAAGTTATTTTGTTTGCCTGTGCATTTTCCAACATTGTGGTCTCTCGTAAAAAAACTGGTGGACACATTTTTAAGAGCATCAGAGAAGGAAGACTAATTCATATCACCTTTGTGCTGGCCTGTTACTAAGATTTTACCTTTTTGCTAATTGTGACACCAGCACATACATATTTGCAGAGCTTTTTCTTTTTTTTGGGGGGGGGGGGGGGGGAAGGCACTGAAATGTCACTAATTGTTTGTAACCAGAAGCCAAAAAGAGCAGATGGGACATCCATCTTTGGACAGAAAGGTTTCTTTAATTCACAGAAATGACTTTAAGAGGATGCAGTGGAATGTCACTATACTGAAACTCTTGACTCCACACACCTCGTGCAGTCAAGCATTAGCCTGCTGCCACCCCTGCTGCACTGGGGGCCACTGCCACCACAAGAATTTTTGGAATTTAGTACATGCACTTTTAAGTCACAGTTTTGTTATTTCTAAATAAAAACTCACCAGTATTTCTGAAGAACACATACTTGTGCTAGCAGCAGCTACACTGCAATAGCATAAGTTTTTACTAATCGGAATGCTGATCATGTCTCAGACTATTTGAATAAACAAGGCTCCCCCTGTAATTGGAGTTTTATTATAAATCCAATAAATAATAATGTAACATGAAATTATATTTGTTCTTTATGCTGTTATATCACATCACAAATTCATATGGAATGATTTATCTAATCTCAAACTAAAGGACCCACTCAGTAAACTGCTCTTCAGTTTTTCCTTCTGTGTTTCTAAACAGGATTCCCTAATACTGGAGGGAGAGCTAAAAACAAGCTGAAGGGGAAAACAAAGTGTTGCCTAGGAGGTGAAATATTCTCACATGTACATAAAAATAAGTGAAAACAACAAATCTGCATCAGCTTTCCTTAAATGACAGCAGTCACACAATGGCAGGCAGTGGTTCTCAGAGACAGCTGGTCACTATTGAAGTAAAGGGAGAAAAGAAGAGAAAACAGGAACCAGCATCCTTGAGTACCAATATGGGGTTTTTTTGGTAAATGTCTCTAAATAGCTCCTACAACCAGAGACACATTTTTAGAAAATCTATGGTAGAAAAACACTTCCAACTTTTCCTAAATCAGGAGAATAGATGGTAAGTAGCAGCCTCTAGCAATACTAGCATGAGCTAGTACCACTTACATTCAGCAAGTACTTTAGCTAAGCTGGACTGACACTTCAAGAAGCACTTTTCAGCGACAAGAAGGAACTAATCAGTTTGAGGGATATTCTTAAAATCAGATCCACTTTCTCACTTTCAAATCTACCTTCTGATGTAAAACTCCAGTGTATGACTGATCTGACACTAGGTCCCAACAGTTCTTGACAGCCTCCCACATCTACAGTAAGCAGCCTGTTGTCTGCTCTTCAGAGGTTCAGCAATTAACAATTCATTTTACTATGCAATATTTACAGCTGTAATAAGGCCAGCCAGAACAACAACATGAAGAAAAAGCCAAACCTACAACACTCAGAAGACAACTAAAAGCAACCAATTGCTTCAGGAAGGTTAGCTATTCAGGGATGAGAATAGGGAGAGGAAGTAAAAAGGTTGCCTCCCACATGAGATTCTGGGTTGAGGAGACACAGCTGGTTGGACTTTCCTTGAATAACAGCAGTCACACAATGGCAGGCAGCAGGTCCTTGTTGAAGTAAGGAGAGGAAAGAAGAGAAAACAGGAGTCAGCATCCTTGAGTACCGATATAGTTAAAACCAAACATCAGAACACATTTACATGTCTAGCAAAACAGCTAGACATACTAATCCTGCAGTTCCCTGTACGCATCACACAGCTGCCCACGTGTCCCCTGGCCATAGGAAATGTGCCACATACGCAGAATTTCACCCTCACCCAACCACTGAGGTGGCCTCACTGATGAACAGGATTCCCCAAGGGACCTGGTAGGGTAAAAAGCCCAGAAGGGTGGAAGTAGAAGAGCTCAGCCAGTTGCCTCACTAAACGAGATCATTTGACCCTTGAGCAAAAACCACAAAAGGGAAGGGTCTGAACATGCCACAGAGGGCCCCACGGCTTCCCTTGCCTCATGGTTTCTATCACAGATTACATTCACATTTTCTTCTGAATTTGGCAAAGGTTTTAATAAACTACTGATAGGGCAGGAAGTTTCTGGTAGTTGTCTCTTCAGGCTGAAACAGCCAGAGGTCCGAGTTGGGGAAGAAGTGCCTAACCATCATCCAATCCAGTGAATACCCCAACAAGCAAGATCAACCCTTTAGTGGAACAAAAGATGCAAACAGAATATTGTACATGTATGTATAGGATCACACAGCTTAAGTTACAGAATTGCCTTTTTTTTAAAAAAACACAGATCTCTGATTTCCTCAGCTCACCGTAGAACTCTACAGGCATTCTCAACTTGTTTCCCACCCTGAACTCCTACTGGAAATTTTTCATGCAGACCAAATGCTGAGCAGAATGCAAGTAAACTGCATTGCAGATAAGGAAGCTAAAATGCATGTTTGGGAAGGAAAAGTTTAACTGATTGGTTAAATTACTTAAGTATTTGTCTCCAAAGACCATATTATTTAATCCTGTTGATATTTGCATGGTGATAGCTAGGCTTTATGCTTTAATCTGACTTAGGTAAAGTGAATAAATTGGGCGATAAATTTTGAAAATCAAGCTGGGCCTCCTATCTCACAGGTTTTATCTTTCCTTTGGGATTCAATACTATTTTGATTACAAACTTGCCCTTTTCCTTGAATTCCATATTATACCAAATTCATTACAATTATTGCTGTAATCTGCGTAGCCCTAACTGTAAGCCTCTTCAATAAATCTCTTCTACTGTGTTCCTGGCAAGGGTCTCTAACAGTATCAGAACACGTAGGAGAAGACCCAGCCACCGAGACTACTGCCACCGTCCCATCCCTAATCGAGTGCTGGCTGAGTTGAGGTGCCACGTTGTCATTCTCGGTGCAAGGCCGTATGATTGATACAAAGGAAAAGGCCTTGACCCAAAAGGCCATCTTTGAAAAACCTAGAGATCATTAACAACTTCCTACTCTAAGACATCAGGAAAGTGCCAGTTCTCTGTTGTCTGGGAAGGAAGAAAAAGGGAAGGGGACTTTGTGAAAGCAACAGACGTTTTAGAAGAAATCAGATGTATAGAAAAAACAGTTTCAGAAGGGGAACATCTTAAACAGCTTCTTCACAGGAAAAATTTTAAGATTTATTTAAATAATTACAAGGCTAACTCATTGCCATCAGAAGAGTTTTATAAAATTAGCATACTAAATCAAATCCTTAAGAAAAGAAAAAGGGGATCTAGTCCTACAGCACTGCCACTTAGTCAAAGCATTTCAGAATGCAAATCAGACTATTGAGCGCCAAAAGATAAAGACACACAGCAATTATTTTTGTTAACTGTTTCTGGCTTAGTTTTACTGATACAAAATATACTTAAAACTGTACCACTTTCTTTTACCTTACCACTCATTTATACTGAGATCTTAGATGTGTTCTCCTAACCACAACTGGGGTGTGGCAGAGGTGACCTTGGCTGACAGTGGCATGCTTAAAGTTATAAACAAAAGGTTTTATACACATCCAACATAAAAGTTTTATCAGGAAATAGTGGGCTTAATGTGTCTACCTCTCCTTCAGTGAGCAGACATATCAGCAATATTTCTAAACCTTAAAACCAAATAGGTAAATAATCTGTTTAATTGTAATAATGAAGAGTTTGCCAGTGATAGTAATATGTGAGATTGAAAGACTACTAATTTCTGAGTATTACATTGGTATCTAATACATAGTGCAACAGTGTAAGGCTCTGACTTTGTTTTACTCTTCCTGACCAACTTTAGTAAATTGCTCCAGGTACTGTTACATGTTCATTGTGCTGCGTGTAAAACAGCAAGTGCTTTTTGGCTCACTGCAAAGTATGGGAAGAGGAAAACCAGCCTGTGCAATAAAAGAGCCCATAACTTTCCACGGGGCTTACAAAGCAGGAATGCCTGCTGCAATCACCCGGGATGAGCTGAAGAGGAAGGATCTTGTAATTGACTGGTCTCTGCTGGCTTTCCCGAAGCCTCGTGCTCAGATTCCAAGGAGGGAGATGAAGGGAAACAACTCCTCAAATCCTCCCTCACAAAAGAGAGGTCAAGACTATCTGCACCAACCTGCATTTCACATAATACTGACTTATTTCAGCATAATACTGACCTGGAAGAGAAAAAAAACGGGGACTGCCAGTCAAGGTATGAAATGGCGAGGAAAGACAAGACCATTTTCCCGAGGAATGACCCACACACGAAGCAAGAAGACAGGCCCATTAATACACCATACAGCCCATTTAGGTACTTTATCACTGTACTTACTTGCACTGAACGCCAAGTATGCCCTTCATCACCTCATCATTCCTTATTAACTTTGCCCCATTATGCTTGGATAGAGGAAGATGCTTATCTGCTTAAATGTTTCTAAAGCTCCAGGTATATTGCACATCTCTCTGCAGAGTCATGTAAAGAACCAGAAACAAGATGCCTGGGAGAAGGGCATGTTCCAGGCTTTCCATAAAAACTGCACAGATCATGCCATTTGACATAAATTCTAGCATTGCTTCTAGCCTAGCCGACAAAACAGAAAGAAAGGAAATAATGACTTGTCTATGACTAAACTACCTTAAGAGACTTCTCAGATTTTATTTACTAGGATCTTTGGGTATTTTGTCGGCATAAGGATGGAATAAACACAGCTTTAGGATTTGACTTATTAATAATTACACATTAAAAAGGGCATTAGTTAGATCTAAAATATGTTAACAGTTTTCACAAAAGTTCCAGCTCTGTGGACTACTGCCTCCGGCAACAGCCATTGAAGGGTATGTCCTGTGCTCTGAGTCAGGCCAACCCTAGCCATTTCCAGGCAAAAACTCATGTCACTGTGTTACTGTAGCACTCTGTTTCTCACCAAGATTTATTAGCTTGGACAAAGCCTCATGCTAATGCAAATACACAGTTTCCAGTTTAGACAAAGCAAGTATCCAAATGGCTAAAAATGCAAGCAGAAGAATCCTTATGTAACTGGAAAAAAGAAATACCATATAGATCTTAAAAGTGTAAATCAGTTGTAAGTACAGAAATGGACAGAAATCTAGAGTAGACCTTTTCCTCTTGCTTTCATACATTTTATTAATCAGGTTCATCCTAGCAGGGGAACACTTTTAGAAAGCACATCAGTAAGCAAATTTGACATAGCATGCTACTCAATAAGACACCATATGAGAAACTCCCTATCTTGAAAATAGTCACAGAATTAACAGATAGAGAGTGGTTCAAAATTCAGTAACATCACATACTCTGTAGCTGCCCGAAAGACATGGTAAATGTCCTGGGCAAATCTGCTCCACCCCCTCATGGCTGTGCCCCAGTAAGACTCCTTCCAGGTAAGATGCAGACTCAGTGATTTGTCATCCATAGGCAGGGCAGCTGGATCAAAGCCCAATAAGCTAAAAGATTTCTGTACAACGACAATGACAGCTATCTTTCCTCCTACAAGAGCTAAGCTCACTGCTTCTGCAATGTTTCCACCCCCACCAGCCTAAAAAATTAATGTTTGAGCTCAGGATGTGAGCTTGGGTCTTTGCATTCACATTTGTTAAAATAAACACTAAGTGGCCTATGGGTGATTTACTACCTAAAACTAGCAGGTGCAAGGAGGTAGGGAGGTATTAAATTGGATTTGATTGCATTTCCCTGGGTTTCCCAGAAGCATTTTGCTTGCATTAGTGCTGCATTCAGGAGCCCACAGAAGGGAGAGTTAGAAACACAATTTTGAAAGATTTAAAATATTTATAGACTGTGGTTTCATGATTACAATAAACCCTATTGCACTTTCGAGGCAATCAACAGTTGATCTCTGCTGTTCAGGCCTTCAGTTCTATGAGGAATTTTCCATTATTAACAGGAGATGGCCAAGTAATTTAATGGTTCTTTCAGACATCATGAGGAAATTGAATTGAGTCCATATAGCTCCAAGAAAATTGTGTGCGCTCTTCTAGATACGGTTTTACTTGCATCTCGTACCAAGACAATCTTGTTCTCATGCATCACTTTTGTATCCAAAGCTAAATTTGCATAGCTTACACAGAAATGGAGGAAAGGAGGAGAATGCTTAGGGAAAGCATGTGCTATAAAGAATTTAAACCTTTCTAGAACTTTACAGCTTCGACTCCTCAGCATGTGTTTTCTAGTATTGTGGCCTCTCGTAATTCTTGACTAATCAGTGGGCACATTTTAGAACAATCAGAGAAGGAAGACTAATTCACATCACCTTTGCACTGGCCTGTTACTAAGATTTTGCATTTCTGCTCATTGTGACCCCAACACAACATTTGCAGGTCTTGTCTTTTTTTTTTTTTTTTTTTTTTGGGGGGGGGGGGGGGCCGAGGGGATTGGAAAGAGGCCTGGGATGTCATCTGCTTGTAACCTGAAGTGAGGATATTTTGCCTACATCTTATCCTATTTTGTGGAAAGTTGATCACCAGCACCTTGGCGTGGAATTCCCAGAACTAAGTCAACCCTTTGGTTTTGTATGAGATGGGCAGTATGAAGAATAGGCAGGCAGTTGTGTGTCTGGACAACAAACAAAAAAACTACAAAAAACCTGTCTTCTAGTTAAGACTAATTGCTATTAGCTAGAAAGCTCTTGTCTGGCACTGATTAACACCAGGACAAGAGGAGGGGGGAGTAACCGATTTTAAACTGCCTTCATACTCTTCATCACACATAGGAGCTGACTTGCTCTCCTGCAGACCCAGTGTGAAGCAGCTCGCAGCGGGTAATCCCTGAGGGAGGCAAAGAGGCTAAACTGCACTCGCTTTGTTAGATGTGGAGATGGTCGTGGGCAGCACACGCTGCACTCACCCACTGCGGAGCTGAAACAACCTCCCTGCTTCCCTAAAGATCTGCCTCTATGTTTTCAAAAGTGTTTATAAGGGCAGGGAAGGTATCACAAAATTGTGTGTCTATAAAACTGAACTGATTTCTTTAGCAAAAAAAGTACAGAACCTTTATATTTTTTCCAAAAATCAATTAATATTTTGAAATGTTAACCTCAGATCAGAGGATATAAAATTACCTAATTTAATTTCAACCAAAAGAAAGTCTCAAGCATTTTTGTATATATGTATAAAAAAAGAGCTTATTGCACCATCTGCTGGACACTTTTTAAGCCAAGTTACGAAAAAGAAAGCACTGTCCACAGGTGTTGCCTGCTTTTTTCATACCTGAACTCAAACAAGCACTATGTAATTGCAAGTCTGTAAGATTATTTGGAGCTTTGGGCTTTCTGCTAAAGATAGAAATGAAGCTGGAGTGTAGCAACACCTGAGATAACTCTTCTAAGGACTTTCCAGTTTGATATGACAGCCTGCTAAAATGAAGGGTGAGCAAGCTGCCCAAACCACATTCAGTAATGCATCTGTAAAGCAGAAGACTGGCTTGCAGTAGGCTTGTTAACCTCTTGTTTAGCAATAGTTGCCTACCTCTCCAGAGGTTTTCACATCTCTTTAAAAGAAGCCAAAAGGCTGCAGCTCTTAACACTGCCAATTGGCATCTAGTAGATGGCAGATACATAAACCAAATTTTTGCATAGGTTTTAAAGTTTTAAATTGTTCAAATCCAAGGTTTTTGCAAACACAGAATTTTTCCAAGTTCACTAACGGGTTTACAAGAATTGTATAAACTTCTAGTACAACTGTATCACAAAAAATCCCGGGTCGAAAAAATCCTTAAACCCTGCAGATAACTTGAATCCAGATATCTAGGATGTTGCCTAAATTGGCTAATCGGCTATGCTGCCTGACTGTAGGAATAAAACCACCACTGTCATGGAGAAGACAATTTGGCTTTTGCCTGATAAAAATCTTATAACCCCTGCAGCTGATTCATAGTTCGTATTTTGATGTTGGTTTTACCCGTAAAACCCTACAAGGCTTGGGACTTACATTCCAAGCTTGATAGACATGTTCTTCCCAGCAGAAACCACATCAATCCATCCAAAATGCTCAGACTAATAACATTTTACGTTGAGAAGGACAGAAGGGAAGGATTATTATAATTTTACATTTAAATTTGTCTAGCTGTTACATTTCTGTTAAAAGTTCATTTCAGAGACAACTTCTCAGCTGACAGAAACAATAATAGCACCTTGAATTTCATGCAAATGTGCTTATCACCTGCTTGCTCATTTTATGCCTTCTCTGTCCCCAAATGCTTTCTCAACAAGTCTGAAAAGACTTGAACAAAGCATTATTATTATATTCACAGGGACTACATTTAAATTTGCACTTTCGAGAAGTAGATATTAGAAAGTTAGCACAATTCACAAGGAAGAGGAGCAGGAAACTCACTTAAGAGCTCCTAAAGACCACATCATCAAGATTAAATTTTCCTTGTAAAACTGTGATAGATGGTCAACACATTTGGACTTTAACATAAGATTTTTCCTTGCGTTTCTCTTTCTTGATCCTAACGAAAAATTACTGATCTCATCTTACTATCTGATATCAAGCAACTATCTTGCAACAGGAAAGTTAAATTCACCTTTCAAAAAATTCTAACTTCTGCTCTGGCTATGAATTACTATGGGCAGTGGCTAATTGTGAGCAGCAAGATGGACAGATGTGTTTGCCAACGAACACAGGAAAAAAAATCTGTGATATCTTTCAGCAGTCAAATGAGATGCCTGTTTTGTTACCTGCACAGTGAATTTTTCTTTTTCTGCTTTTCTTGCTCCCTTTACTTGAAAGATCTCAGATATGTGCTCTGCTCAGTCCTAGCGTCTCTGCTTATGGGTTTTCATTATAGTCCCTGCATCCAAAGCAAGAGACCAAGTGAACACGGTTTTCACCAGAGGTGCAAAAAAGTCAGTTTGGGGTCAAGCATCCATAAAGTTTTCATTCTGCTTCTAGACAATGGAGAGTTCATGCTTTCCTCAAAGCCATAGCTATAAAACCTGATAGCTCTGTATACAACTGGCCAAATAATAGAACAGAACAGCACCAAGTAATACTTCAAACTGTTTTTCCCTGACTGTAAGAGCAGTACCCAGAAGCTACCTTTCCTTTATTCTTTGTGAGAGTCCCCGTTGTCCTCCCTGAGAGATGCTTTCTAAGGGGGAAAAAAACCTTCTCTCAGGCAATTCCAGGGTATTCGAGAAGACATCAGTCAAAATAGTCTCTTCCAACCCCAGCCTGTAATTTTGTTCACCTACAATTCAGCTGACACTGCTGCCCTGAGTTCCTCCTCCTTGTTAAATTGATGGGGATTAAAGATGCACGAAATCAAACGTCAAATACTACGCTGTTTCTAAAATCTGTTTGGGAATTCAAAACCCAGGGACAATTGGACCCCGCAATAGCTTTTATGCCCTAATGACACTTTAAAATCCCTGTATACGTTCGGTCTCAGCAGTAAAACTAGCTCTAAAACATTCTCTCCAGTTTCTATTGTTTTAAAGTAGTTTGATTTCTGCTGACATTTGATTTGCTGAAGTGTCTTTGCCTTCTCCTTCCCTCCTCCTCCAGTTACAATAAGATCATAGGCAGAGAAAGAGAATATGGAGAAGTTAAGGAAGACAAGTCCAGGAAAAACTAAAATCCTAGCTCAGACTCTGCCTTATGCAGACACCGACAAGGTAAGCATGGAAAAAGATCCCAAAAATTCAGGTTTCTGCAATTTTTCAAGTGTCCCCTCAAGAAACTCCCTAGTAATCATATTATTCCTAGATTTGCCAGAGCTTACTAAGAAACACCTCTGTAACCAGAAGCAACAAGGCTTCCCTGACTCCTGCTTTGTCTCAGTTTAGAGTCTGTCAGGTACAGCTCCTAACTGGCTTCTCCATGATTTAGTTCAGACACCAGCTGGTTACGGAGACGTCTCCAGAGGCTGAAAGACTCCACTGCTGTTGCAAGCACAAAACAACTTTTTAGACTTACAAATATTAGACTGAGGGCACTCTGAAAGGAGCTAAACACACAAAATCATTCAGCAATACATCAGCAGTCACTAAGTACAGGTTCTCTAGGAAGTGAACTGTGTAGAATGAAATAGATGAGTAATTATCATTTCGGACACCTTTTATCCTGACATCCCTTACGTGTACATCAGAACACATGGGTATAGTTTGGCACTAAGTCATGTGATCCAGGCAGAAATCATAGATGAGCAAAATACAATACAAAATGGTTTTGGCTCATCTGAGCTGCAAAATATCAGTTTGGACCTATATTAGTAAAGTATGCTGCTGGGAGGCTGGAGAACTGGGCTCTTTCTGCTAATGACTTCATATCCCAAAACAAAAGTATGAAGTACACAGTGTATTTCATTAGAATAGACATCGTTATGGTTATGGGTGTAGAAAGCCCTACTCGAGTCTCAGCATGCAGCACTGTTGCTGGAAGACAAATTTAGAGCTACGGATGAGGGGGAAATAAATACCTCGAACTACAGTCCTACTGCTGCTAAGGGCATTCCTAACTGCCCAGAAGAGACCTGAGTACCAAACACTGCCCAGCTATCTGGAGAAAGACATACCTGTATTTTCTCTCAGATTTGCTCTGACCGCTTGCCAGAATCTGCATGCTATTTCCACATGGATTTCCATACTTCACATATGTACAATACATGTACAAAATATATACATATTATACATACCTAACTAATACTCTCTCTCAGCAGCAGAAAAAAAATTGCTTGTCAGCTGAACTCTTCTTCCAAAGAAAGATTATTCTCAAAGGGATCCAAAGACCATTGAAATAATGAAAAAATCTCAGATTGGCTGAAGATGATGATGTATCAAGTGCCAGGTCACTGTGAGGGAGTAGCAGGCTTGGACCGTGTTCCCTTCTGGGCATATGTGCATTGCTGCATTTTAACAGATGGCCAACAACCCAAGCCATTACTTGAACACTTTCAGTCACCTAACCTAGGGAAAGCAGGGCCATAAACATGCTGTTATAATAAATCATCTGTTTCCATGAAGGAACTTTTACGCGCAAATAAGCTAAATAAAACGATGCAGACTGAAAGTCTTCTCATAGCTAGAGCCAGTATAGCTGATGCAATTCCTTTCCACATACAAAATGGTACTTTTTTTTGCCAATCAGTAGACATTCAGATAAGAAACCTTATTCTGTCTTGTGATATAAAGCCATTTCTAATTACTTATCCATTAACATATGGTAAAACAATCAAGGTAATAAAACTAATTATTATATTAATGTGAAAAAAATATGTCCAGTGTCTGAGACCTTTATATTTATATATAGTTTAAGAGCACTAAAGATAAAAAGCTACTCAAGAATCCTCTCCAGAGGGCAAAAGCTTCTTTTTTCCCCATCTGGTAAAACAAAAAAAGAAAACAACTGACTTTCTTCCAGAAATGGATTCCCGTACTGCCATTACTTAATCCTCAAGGTGACCCAATTTAGGCTGAGAGTACCCACCGATTACCAGGAGGAAGGAATAAAAATAGCACAGAAATGGTATGTGCTGTTCTCCTGAGACTCACAAACATGAAGGACAAGGACAGAATCTTGCTCTCGGTTTGAGCAAAAAGAGATTAAAATAGAAGGAAAAGAGAAAGAGTAACAGAATCCAACCCCCCTCTACCCTTCAAAATATAATCTTCCATCCTTCCAGAAAGTCAGGTCTTCTGTGCAGACAGGCTTTGCTTTCATTAACAGAAATGCTAGCAGGACTTCAAATTAACCTACAGATTTAAGGAAATAGCATTTTTTGTAGTTTTGGTTTACTGTGAGAGGTAATTATGAATCATTTGAGAAAATGCTTAGCATAATGCAAATTCTTCATATCTAGATCAGGAAACAAAGATACAGCTCCTCCAGGACCTGTTACTGTTAAAGCTGACCATTTGCTCCTTTTAGAACATCCAGCACATAATTTCCAGGTAATACACTCCAAACTTACATTAGTCTTTTTTTTTCCTTCCCCCTCCCTCCTCTCTCTTTTCTCCAAGCATTTTATATGATCGTAAGGGACACAATACCCATAGCTGTAATTACTTGTTGAAAGTCTCTTTTCTAACAGAACCACTGATGCCAAGAAGAGGCAGCATCTGATTTTGTCAGTAGCTTAGCATCTGGTTTGTCTTGCTTTCCAGAAGATTGCCCTTCCTTTAATATCACAAAGAGGGAGAAGACAGAACAGGAATCCCAAAACAGAGAGCAGCTGGAAGCAGTGCACTTGTGCTCTTCAAATGCAAGGTCTTTGGTAATCAAACTTTTTTTTTTTTTTTTTTTTTTTTAACTGCTACACAGCTGAAAGAATAGAGCAGAATACAAAGACACTGTGGCAAGATCTTGTTTTTGCTCTTAGTATGACACCAGCAGGAGCTAACCTCCGCCATTCTGTGCACAATGATCTTCAGAAAAGTATAAAGCAGTGTTGGTCTCCAGCAGTGAGACAAGAGCATGTATTGCAAGCTATTGCTCCCACCATGGTCACCTCAAATTGTATAATGAACATAGCAGGATTCTGATAGGATCCACACTGAATTCCTGCACTTGCAGTCTTGTTAGTATTAGGGGGAAATCTATGTGAATGCTCCAGGGAAAGCCCAGCTGAGAATTACTGCCAAATTCCACCCTACCTTAGGCAGTCGGGCCTCACCTTTCACCTCCAAGCACGGTGAGAGTGGATCTCCTCCCACGTGGCAGGACCTCTGGGAGCCAGCTTCCCTCCCAGACAGCTCGGTGGTTTCTCACTGCGGACACCATCCCGAGCGCGCTGAGGCCACGACTCTGCAGAGCCCATCAGTGCAGCACCGCTGCTGCTGACCGCAGTTCCTTGTAGGGAAAGGACGGACAGAGGGAAGTTTCTGTATCCGGACAGTGCTCTGCCCACTCAGTGGTTGTTGCAAGAAACTTTATGTACCTACCCGTATGAGTGCACTGAAAAGAACTCCGTTTTGTGTGTTAAATACGTTACAAGATTAAAGGTTTGCGTTTGGGCGTGAAGCAAAACTTGCCAGTCAGCATGACTAGTTAAGGAGAAGCTGGTCTTTCACAGCGGGAAATTCCTCCTTTGCTTTCCTTTTGCAGTATTTTTACAAAACAACACAACACAATGCAATCCTTTGAGTAAATCCTGAAACCTAAAAATAGGTATAACTTCCCTAAGGATCAAATCAGCCTTCAGAAATGTACCTACTGTTTCCTCTGAATGCTTTTCATAGATATCTACAAGGATAATATAGCCCTTAGTAAGTATAGGGCTTACTTTTTAGCCATATGTAGACCAGATTTTGCTACATAGGGTGCGCGTTTACAGTAAAGCCTATTCTGAGATCTTATTCTCCAGATAGGTTTGATTCTTTTCTTATTTACAGCAGTAATTCCACAAAAGCCATTTTGCTCCACTGATTTATAAAACAAGAGACTTCAGGACAAATTTTCAGATAGACCAATATAAATCCTGCTCATTGTCCTGATATAAACACTGGGTGAAAGATTTCACCCTTAATCACAAGGAAAGCTTGGTAAATCAAAGCAGATGAAAGTTATTATGCTATTAAAGTAATTATATTTGTATGAAGCTTTTCATTTGTTTGGGGAGTTTCACAGCTCTACAGATCCTAAGTATTTTTTATATAGCCAGACACAAACACCAAGAGTGGAAAGGACAAGCCAAAAGGATTGCGTTCGCAGCTGGCACACTTTGACACTTTGATCCTGCTGCGTTTCTTCTACTCTACTTGCTTAAACGATCACTGCTGGAAAGGGGACAAGCAGTGCACTAAATTGAATCCTTCCACACTACCACTTCTTTAAGAATGATTCCTCTTGATGAAGCCTGATCCAAATCACCATCTAAAATTAAGTAACTTGTGTGTAACAGCTCAGCCACTGAACACTAGGGGTAAAAAAACATGTGTGTACCTTCTGCTTTTTTGGTTATCATTACAGGCCCGTGGCTTTTACTTGCATCTCTGATGGAGCAGTCCAGGTCGAGATGCAAGTCTGTGAATGAGATGTCATCTCTGCTGTGGGGAAAAAAAACACTCAGTGGAAGCAAAGGAAGACGCTGAGCTGCTACAGCTGTTTACTCAGCAAACACGAGTCAGAGCCCACGGTCTTCAGTGGCAGATTTGAAGATTATTCCAGCTTTTCCACTATGTAGTCTGAGACAGGTTAATTCAACTCTATGTGTCTTTTACCCCTCCCATCCCTTCTGCCCCACTTATCTACTTTGATGTTTGCCTTTTGTGGAGGGATGGTGAAGCCCTTAGTCTTCTTTTGAGCCTCTAGCTACTATAACAATAAAATTAATTCTTAATGATAATTATCACAAATAGAAGCAAATGCACAAGCAGAAAAATTAATAATTATCCCAATATGAAAAAGCTTTTTTTAAAGTAGAAAAGGAATACTTAGGTATGCAGCTACAATGGTCACTGCGTGTTACAGAGAAATAGCTAAGAGAAAAATACAACTATGAATTCCACCACCTATCAAATCCGCTGTTTCATGGAGTTATATATATACTCAATTCCTTAGTAGTTACAAGACTTTTTATTTTAACTGGAAAGAGATAGCATTTCTAAACAGAATTGTATTCACAGCACAGTTCAGAACAGCATTGTAGATATTTGCTTTCAAAATCAGAAGGGAGAGGAAAAAAATCTATAGTGAACAACTCATTCTGATTGCATATTGCCTGCAAGAGCTACTGTGTTTCTTTCCTTAAACACACAGAAACAAAAATAAATGGCCCCACTGGCAAGTAGTTTTCCTCTTTCCTAAGGACCGCTCAGCAACTGATGTGTCACCCTCAGACGAGCGCCTTCGGCTGCAGGCGGTTTCGGCACACGCACACGGCTGTTACTTCTGGGATTTGGCTAAGGCAGCAGCCTGACTCTTTCTGTTTCTCCCTTCGTTTTGTTTTTTGATCACACTCAAACAAGCAAACAATTAACTCAATGGTCTGCTGCTGATTACAGCCTGCTTGGAAAGAGCGAAGCACAAGCTCTTCAGCTGCAGAGTAACCGGCCTGAAGTCTCCCACAGGTACAAAGAGGAAAGGGGAATACTCCGTCTCACTGGGTCTCACAGTAGCTAATGTCTCTGTCTTAAAAAGGCTGATGAACGCACAGTCCTGGTGGCAAGTGTCTCCCCCTCACAGATAAGCACTTCTAACCACAATTAAACTAAACAGCAAAATGTCTTTTGCTGCCACCACCATGCCAGTCTCTGTATTTTTCATGCTAATTTTAGCGGGTTAGCAAAGAGGTTTTCAAAGCTTTTTTTTTAAGCTATAATTTTTTTAAAAGACTCCACCACTGCAGTTGGAAAAATTACTCTTGCCAGATTGCTGTGTTGCTTTAGGACTCTCTGCTGGCTTGACAGCAGCCTCCGGTGAGAGCCGGAGCGATCCCTCTCTCGCTGTTCAGGACTCCGGCAGGCTCTCGGATTTGCAGCACGACTGCAGAAGCAGGCGGCACCGTGCGCTTTCAGAAAGCTGATTTGGAAATAACAGTCTCAATGGGGAGTTTTTTTTTTTAATAAAATCCAGTGATATTTTTAATATCCAGTGATAAATAGTATTTTCCTAAAACAGCAAGTATCAAACACATTCCACAATATCATGGAGAAGGGTAATTTTCTAAGATGGAAGTTGGAATATATTCCTGATCTAAAAACAAAACAAAAAGCAAAAAAATGCACCCACGACTGAGAGACCTTCAGTCTGCACCAGAGACACAATATCCAAGTTCTTACTTGTCTACTTCCTGGAGGAAAAAGCAAGCTAAAACTGCTGAAATTAGAACTTAGAGTTGTTAAGAATTTAGGGATTAAATACACTGGGGAGAAAAGAAGGTATGTCCGTCACCTCAGAGCTTAAACTGCGTGAAGTTTTGAAAGTGACTGTTTTGTGTTTGCAACTCGTAAGTATACAGCATTTTTAAAAACAGACAAACATGTTGTACATGAAGAATGGATGAGCTCTGTAGCACAAAGCCCCTCTACGCCATGCTCAGTGGCTGTGCACCTCCACCCAGAAAGCACTTATTTAACTGCAGGTTCGATGAAAAGCATCCTGTAGGCCATTAACAATACATTTCTGAAGACTGAATACTCTATCGCTGTCAAACGCAGCAGCTAAACATACCAGCCAGTAATCACAAGGCAGTAATGATCAATAACATTCATAAATATTAAGCCAAACCTTTAATTCCTTCTCAAACAAAATGAGGAAGGAGGCTGCTTATTTTAGGATTCATCGCACAAATTGCTGAGCAATGTCTGGAAACTGAGCACCTCAAAAGGTGATTTAGGCACAGACTTCATGCGGGACATAAGTGTCTTAGCACTTCCAGAAATTATCCTGAATTTTGCAGGATCTGAAGAGAAGTCCTAAGACAAAGGCTAAGGGACTTTTTCCCCGTTGTATATAAATTCTCTGCTGACTGGGCAATTCTCTGCTCACAGCAGTTATCAGTCATATCACTCCATATTTCTAGTTTTCCCTACAGTCCTCCCTACAGCTTTTCTGACGTTTGCAAGCAGCAGGTTACAGGTAAGCCCTGAATTGGTATAAATAACCATAATTCCATTCAATGCAATGGAACTACCTTGAGTAGCATAGATGAAAATTTTCCTGTTTCATCTGATCTACTTTCCTATCACGTTAACTTACCTTCCTTGTACCAAGCTTGAAAGCAAATGCATAGTTGTCTTTCATACAGTTTTGGTTTTTTTAATCAAAGCAGTAGGTTAATTCCTCTCCAGAAAGTGCATTCCTCTATAACTTTAAGCCTTACAACACATACCAGTTTGTTTCTTTCACCTGTAACAGAGAGCACTTAGAAAATACATCATGAACTTACTACAGTTAAAGCCATATAAAATGGTCACACAGACTCTAGCCTCATAGGAGATGTTTCCATAAAATCAGCCCTGCCAAACGCACCTCAAAATGGAAAAAGGATACCACAGACTAGGAGACAGAATAATATACTCATTCCATAGCATTCACATTTTTTTTTCCAAGTCGAAGTACAAACAGAGAGTGATTATAAACATCTAAATGCCACAGCTGTTCTAGCACTACTAACATCCTCTGCTCAGTTATGCTTCTCTCCACTAGAATCTGCACGTTATTTACAGGATTTGATTTTCACTTGTATATTTATTGTATTCTTGTACATAAATCAAACCACTTTTAGTCAGCTGGCAGCAGAAGTAAAATATGAAATAAACTGGTTTTTGAAGCCACCACGACATCTCAAAAATAGTAGGGAAGAGAGGTAATAAAGTTCAGCCCTCTAAGATTTTGCTCAGAACAGTACAGTAGTGGTTGTTAATGAAAATGCTGAGTGAACCGGTTTCATTAACACAAAAAATTCTAGCAGCAAGAAAGACTTTTTTTGTATTAGTTTAGGTCTTAGCACATCACATATTCACTGTTAACAAAGATCAGGGCTAAAATACACCCACAGTCTGGTTTTCTGTATACATATTTATCAGACCTAAAGCAGTTATATTGGGACCTCATTCTCCTTTAGAAAAAAACAACAAAAACAAGGTACTGATTACACCACTTAAAAATAAAGTTACTTGAAAACCAAGAAGCACAATAGTCTTCATAATCCATAATGTTGACCCAGAAAAGACAAAATTTAAGGAGAATTACCTGTTAATTTTTTTTCCATAATCAGAGACTTTGCTCATAAAGTGTGGGCTCTCAGTTTACCTACAAGATAATTTTGCATTACTTGAAAGGCCAGAGAGAATGAAACACTTGTATTAGTTAAATAAAATAAAATAAAATCCAAATGAAGGAAAAAAAATGGTAAGGGGAAAAAAGGGTTATGGTACACAATTCCAATTCTGGGGTATGGACTAGCATAAAGCAGTGCTAAAGGACAGTATTTTAATATGGTTAAAGACAGGAGCTACGGTTTTCTTCAACCTGTTTTCAGACTGCTCTGTACAGTCCATTCTTTATGAAGAAAGTTGGTCACTTTTGTTTCCAGTTTAATAAAGGCTTAGTGAACAAGTTGTGGACTTTCATGAAAGCCTTCTGTCCGTAGTGTTCCTTGTTCTGTGTCTAGGAATTCCCAGGATAGGAACAGTCTTGGAAAGCTGTGATAACGCCTATTGAGCTCTTGGATTTATGTATTTGGCTGGTAGATTGTTAACACTAAACTACAATCACCAGTGACATCACCGACTTTTTGAAAAACAAAACAAAACAGGAAATTTAAGGAAGCCTCATTGTGCTAAGAAGATATGGTATTCAGTAAGATGTACCTTATACATAGACATATTAAAAGTACTTCCCCAACACGTTTGGTCATACTTCCATTCTAGCTTTTAGGTTTCCCCTTGAAACAGTTTTGGTTAGGACTAATCTTTCTACAAGAAATAGGCCCATAAAATAGCAACAATTAAGATGAAAAGGAAAAACACGAAACTAATAAATTTGCAGTCATCTCCCCTGCATCTTGAGACATTTCACTTCTCAGGTCTCCAAGGCTTAGCTCCCCAAACAGATCTTCCCCACCTTTTCTACACATAAATTACACACATTATGGATGTAATCTTGCACATAAACTATAATTATTTAATCATTATAATTACTGTATCTTCTTCAAAAAAACAAATGCTCTAAGTATGCATATTCTCCCACCATATAGGCAAAGTATTCATCTGCTCTAGAATTTGCTGTAACCAAGTATTGTCAAGCTAGAGATTGGTGAGAGGTTGAGGAAAAATTCAATAGGTTTGAGGCTAATTACAAGGTTTACATTAAGGCAGATGAGGGGGAAAAACATTCAACTACACCTTATTTTTCATGATTAAACTTCTGCAAAAAATAACTTACATCTGAGAAACACTACTGAACTCCCTGCAGTTGCATATACGTAACTAAGAGGTGGCTTTTGTTAGACAAGGAGACACACATGATATTCTTCCTGGAAATGCTGACTGCAAACCTACTCTGGGTCTGAGCTACCCATCTTTATAGGCTTTCAGACTACAGAAGTTTCCAATTTTCCCACAGCATGATTTTCTCTGTATGTATCCCAACTAAAGCTTCCTATTAAATACTCTGGAAACAGATCCATTTACTCATACCTTTTTCTGTTTTATCGACTACTTTGTGATCTTGAACCCTTTCTGGATTTGGGTAGTTACCTATTTACTAATAACAGTGGTAAATCTCTACTCCTAGGTTCACTGATGCGATTTCAGTACTGAGCACAATCAGCAGTGTAGGACTCCAGGGGTGGACTCATCCCACACTGGAGTCAGGATTTTACCAGTGATCAGTTTCGGTGGCGGCAGAGTATCTCACTGTATTTTAAAAATAAGGCTGAAAAGAATTTGAGAAGAGCCATAATTCCAAGAAATAAATATTCTTGGGACCACTGGAGACGGAAAATCCCTTTTTCACCCCCCTCTCTTTCCCAACATTTTACATATATTTTACATTGCTGTCCCCTTCGCCCTATGTCATGACTACATTTGTCAAACACTATTACTGTAACCAGTAGAATTTATCTGGGTCAATAACTTTGCTGGTTAAAAAAAAAAAAAAAAAAAAAAAAAAGAAAAGGTTGATCTCTGAAAGATAAATTGCAAAAACAACATTGTATTCCATATTGACCTGTTACAGAGCACAAATTATTCTTTGAATTGTTTTCAACCAGAATACACGTTACCGATATCACTTCAGATTTAGGAAACAGTAGACTTTTCTTTAGAGATCATTCTCATTACAGCATCACGAATAAGACTGCCACTTTTCTAAATGGGTAATTGTTGACAAGAGCCCTTTAAGGTGTCACACATGCTAACAAATAGCCATGCACTCTGCAGGCTTTTGGAAAAGAAAAAAAGACAAAAAAGCTTTTAAGCTGTGGAAGAAGCTGAACTGTGTAAGTGGGAATAGCTTGTTTCCAAGAGCAAGGCAGTGCTCTAAGAGTAATGCCAGCCCACAAACACAGTGGGACAATTACATACTGCAGTGAAAGCAAGAAGTTCAAAGTTTGCATCGAGCTCTCAAGGACAACTGGAGCTCTGCTGACGCAACTTTCTTAACTTCAACGTGTATTCTGAAAAACTGACCTACAAGAGTTCTTGAAACAGCTACTGGTACTGAAAATTTCTATCCATTTTATTGCCTGCTGCTGCCAAGGAGTGCATCAACTCAAAATGCTGCACAGTATGTCTTTTAGCATGAAATCACCAATTGTTATTAGTAACAAGTACCTTTATTATTCACAAGAATTATCATTTTGATGCTTTTAAACTGAAGAGGGTTAACTTGCCAAAGTGTCCTCAGTTTCTTGTTTAGGTTTGATTCTTAAAGCTCACAGCATTTCCAGCTGATGAATACAGTAACAGTTTTCATTTTCAGAACCAACATTAGTTTGCTGCACCATTGGTTGAAATCCAAGCATTTAGTCAGGCTTGTTTCCCTTGCTGCCTGGCTTAGCACATGTAATGAGAACTGTGTCTTTCACATTCATGCCAACTTGAATACATTAGATGCAAGAATAACAGAGTCAGCACTATATTCAAGATAGACAGCACTGCAGAAAATTTAAAGGTGTTCTTACCCAGGTGGCTTTCCAATTCCTAGCATTAAAACTAATGAACCATGAAGAGCTAATGATAGACTAGAGTTTACTTTTACAGTCACAAAGCTAGCTTAGCTTAAACTGTTGCTGCATGTATTATAAAAAAAATATTACCTTGAGAACATACCCTGTTTTATACAGGTTAGATCTTGTCATTACATTACTTTAATAAGGGAATTAATGGAATTATAACATAGTTTTTGTCTTTGTCACCTCACATTCAGATTGCAAAACAACAAAAAAAACCCTGAATCTCAATATGAAACACTATCTTTAGGCTAATTTTCACAAAAGACTACAACCTAGACTCTGCTTGTACATTTTATTTTGCACACGTGTTTTCACAAACCTAATCTGAAAACTATTACATAACAAGTGAACTTTGCGTATTAACATATACAAGCATGTACAGGTTTTGCACTTTATTACTAGTACAGTCGTGCCAATTCAGTAAGCACAAAAGAATGAAAAAAAGATTTTAAAATGTATTTTAACACATTTCTGATTTGCACTGTTGTGAAATATATGACATGGTGAAATAAAGCATTCTCCTCCCAGTTTCCAGAGAGGCTGAACTGAGCCAAAGCCATCAAGTCCAATTCAGCAATTTTGCACAGTATTGGTTTCAGGAATTCTTGAATTCTAATAAATAGTCTGGAAGTGTCCTGAACTTCTGCTCTTATTTGCTATACAGGATGACGCTCAGGCAGTTAGACTGGCTTCTTCATTTAGCTTAAATTACACAGATTGTTTTGAGCTGAGGAAAAGAATCTCATTGCCAACTTTGTCTTGCTCCCAATTTGGGAGAAGTGGAAGATCATGTCCTTTCTATGATTTCAGTTCAATTAAGACTAAGTTTTAATTCACCAATGCCTTCGCATTCAGCAATGCGTTCATGCATAAGTTAAACTTTAGGCTCTCTGTGAAGCCTGCACAAGTCAACAGTATTTAAGCATGCGGCTCAGATGAAACACATCCTTGAGTAACTTACTAAACAGGAACTTCATTAGAATTTACATATTCCTTCCATGAATTAGGACCCTTACCCTCAGACTGGCTGAAGTGATTATTGCCAAGAAACTATATTATCCAGTAGAGTTGTCAGGCTGTTCTACAGTATGTTTAAACAGGAAATAAAAAATAATAATAGTAAAAAAACAGCAGTAGTCAACAGCTCGTCTCAGTAGTATTAAGGAATAAAATACCCTGGTGATTTTATTCTTCAATGAGACGATATTAGAAGAGTCTCAATGAATTTAAATAACAAAATATGAGAATGCTGTATTTTAAAAGCCAGAGAAATTCAGCAAAAAATAACTGAAAGCAGTACTGGGTGCAGACAATTTGCTGTCTCCCCTTCATAGTCTTCAGTGTAAATCATGATGCTCCTAGTGCTACCTCCCCTTCCTTTAATGTAACTTTGCTTTCATTCTTTTGTTCCAAGTTTTCTTAGACATAAAGCAGGGTCACATGTGGATGAATGACCATTACATGTTATATGTAAGATACATGCATATATCATATAAAAACAATCTCTCATATCACTTACCTTGATGTTCTTACACAACTGCTTTTCCATTACTTGGGGTACTAGGTAGCTGGCATAAACCAAACCTAGATACTCCACTGCCCACACAGACCTGGGTGCCTCTGTGCCTCATTCTCCTGCATGCCCAACGCCAAGAAGATTTACTAGTCTCAGTACAACATCTCACAAACACATGAAGCCAGCTGAGGTCCTGAAGCATGTTAACATAATGTAATGCTGGAACTAATAATCCCAGCTGGACAAAGGCACCTCCATGAAGTTAGTCTGATACTCAGTGTAGTTAGTCTGATAATCACTGGTTATGCCAGTCAGGAGACAGTAGAACACAAATCATATGTTGAATTTTAGGTTTTGTTTTCTCGAATGAAAGCATTTTAATATTTAATAAATGGGCACTTTATTTTGACGAAATGATCTGTTATCTCCATGTATAGGAGGATGCTATTTCCAGCTCTGAAAGGAGAAAAGACAGCTGAGGACAGGACATGGAGCTGTTTCACTGCACTGCATGAAATGGGACAACACAACAGTTAAGCTACTGTCCCTTTACTAAGACTGTGTCTGACAGGGAAGGATTTTAAATCCTGCAGGATACTGTCTACTTATTGCAAAGTGTTTATCTGGTGCTTATTAAAGGCACTATCACAAGAATAGGAGTCTAAAGACAGTTTGAGCACCCAGGCTCTAGAACAAATAGTTCTGTGTTCCAGAAGAGCGGACACCCATGCAGTATTTGAGACATTTATAAGGTATCAAATGATTTCAAGCATCTTCAGCAAATGGGAGAGGAGATCCCTGGGTTCTAAACAGAGATTCTCCTGTAAGAGCACAATCCTTTCTACATAATAATGAAACTCTGAAAACATACTCCTTTATAGCCATGTAAAGCTTCTAGACCATCATATTTTATATGATTTGCTGTTTACATACTTCCCCCCCCCCATCTGTTGTAAAGACCATGCAACTTTTTCCTCCGCCTAGCTTTATGCATTTAAACTAGTGAGATGCTAATTCACTCAGTGGTGTATCATATGAATTATCAGGCCTTGGTCTCTTTCTGTATCTCTTTCTGTTTTCCTGCTGTGCCAAGGTCAGCCTGAGATATAGAGAACAGATGTGATCAGTGAATCTCTGAACTCTCTGACACAATACAAAGGGAAAAACCTTCATATGTACATTGAAATGCCTTTGGGAAAGACAAAGGTAACACAATGGTGGGCTAAATTTCCAACTTTAGAATATTTATTTGTATTCCACAGGATGCAAAGTTATTTCTTTTGAATTTTAGTGTGCAGTAGGTTGGAAAAAAAAATTTAGGCAGAAATAATGGATATGATAGGAAATAATGATCAAGTGCAAATCATCAAACATTCATAGTGATAGCGTGCAAGTTAATAACAGATTCCCTTCAACTAGCTGTAGGAAAAGATGTTTGGAGATAATCCCAATGTGTGTTCAACTCTAGAACATATCTAAGCAAACACTTTTTCTGACCAAATATGCCAGAACACACTGCAGCTTGAGTTTACAGAACTAAATAATGTTCGTTTCTTTTGCTTTTAAAACGGCTATTTGTATTCCTGAACACAAAGTCTACAGCATTAGCTCTAACACTGCTGGCCTACAGTTGCAAAAAACATTTCATATGAATGTCAGGACAAACTTCAAATGTAGCGCTGAAAACCTGAGTCCTTTTGTCTTTAGCTTGTGAGTTGCATAACAGCTAACACCACTTACACCACTATTCGTAGTAGCATTCCTCAGCTTTTTAATCCCATACCTTCAAGGAGTCCCTCCTGCTATCACACCGAATCTCCACTTTTTTCTACCTTGCATACCTTATCAAAAACACATCTTTTAAATTAGGTCTGTAAATAGTTGCACAAGTTTACCACAATATAGCTTTCCTTTCTTTAATACTTTGAGGAAAAACCACAACAGGGAGTGTTATTCACTTTTAGTAAGAATATTTGTCCTAATGCTAACACAAACTGACTGCTACCTGTTATTTACATTGATAGCTCAAACTTCAGTGGGCTAAAATACCTGTCCAACACTTCCGCAAGAAAGCTCTGTAGAGCTTCTGTATATTTCTTTTCTCTTTAAGAAAGAAACAATGTTTCTGTGTCTGAACAACAGCCACTATTATCTCATTTCTTTCAGTTCTACACCAAAGCTGGCACATCTTTCTGTGAAACAGGCCTCTCCCAATGCACCATCCAGAAATTTTGAGAGCGAAGACAGAAAAAATGAAACAATCTAAGCCAGTGACTGTGGAATCAAATCCCTATGCAGAAATTTTTTCCAGCCCCAAAACTTGCTCCAACCTATGCCTAGTTTTTCCCAGTCCATCCTACAGGGACTCAGGTGTCAGCTCTTCCAAATGGTCAGAGAATGAGATCCACAAAACCACTTCTAGTTGTCAAAAAGAAATTCTTCATCCAGCAAGTAAAGAACTGGCACATAGAATACCATTCAAATACACGTTCACTAGAGAAAACACTGTGCGTTTACTTCACTATGAGCATTTTGAGCATTGCTATTTGAATCATATCTCATGTTCTCCCCACTCGACAGAGCACAGAGGTGGCAATTTTTTATCATGCTACTTTAACTGCACAAGAAAAAAAAGCAGAGGAAAAAATAGTGGAAAAGTGCTGCTTTACCATGCTTCTTATTCTTTTAATGTTGTGATAGGCCTGAGAGCAAATGACAAATTTATGTAACCTCATCTTGTCATGCGAAGTATTATGGCTCAGTGGTAAGTGCACCATTGTTACTGTTGAACGCCAAAGTTGAATTCAAGTCAGAGCTCTAAATTTTTCAAACACATCTGAAATGGCAAAAGATAGATTGGAACATAAGGCACTAATATCTGTTGAACTTTACAGTAGTTTGATGATAAATATTTGTGTGGTAGAAGAATTTCCTGATCATTTTTTCGTACTGTTTTTCACCCACAAATCGTGTTAGGGCTTTCTAAAGACATAATTTTACTCAGAGACCTGTTCTTTGTCACATTATGTTGAGTTGATGATACTCTGAATATCTGGTATACATACATAATATTCATCAGGTTTTGCTATATGCCCTTCTATCTAGGGTATGATACAGCCGAACTGTTGTAGAAATGAAGAAGCTATGCAGCTGCAGCGCAGCACATTTCAATACACCTTTACAACTTTAACCCATGCTGCAAATAAACATGTTTTAATTTGTTGAAGCACAGAATGCCAACTGCTGCCACTGTACTGTGACTAGCAATTACTTATAGCACATACTAGTGACCTGTCTTTCAAGACCTTTTCCACTGGCTACTATATAGAGGGCTGGAAAAACATTTCAAGACCTAACCAGCAAGATGCTCAGTAATGACTAAATGGTCAAGGAAGCTGAAAAGACAGGTCATTACCATTACCTACTCCACTAAAACTCTAATACTACAGTTACTTATTCTATAATCTATTAGGCTAGGCTAGTTGTCTCCAGAACAAAATAATTTAAAGTACATTTAAAATATATGCAACCACATTCTTAATTATGCAAATGTCATAAGATTGGTTTTTAGAAAGGTGCTTTAAGCCTTTAAGCCAAGATGCAAACTCACCTTACCCAATTCCTACAGCTCTTGGAGTGGAAAGCCATTTGATACTTCTCATTCTAAAGAACTCCATTTGCTAGAAGCTCAAAAGTTGGCAGTCTAAATAGGTGTACAGAAATAACAACTAACTGAGTTTTTTTCAGTTTATCGTTAGCAAGAACAAAAATTATACTATTCAATACATATGCAATACAGCAGTCATTTGGAAACAGTAAGGCAATTAAACTGTTCTCTAGCCTGTATGTAAAGCTGACCTCTGTGCAGTTTTTACTTTACCATCTTCACTCTGCAAATGAGGATTTTCATATGTTCACAAGCGCAATTCAATTACAAAGAAATAGAAAGCATGGCGACTAAAATCGATAGCCCATTACAGTACCCTGTGACGGGTAATTTTAACTGCATTTCATCTATTGAAATGTGATACTACATCCTATTATATTCCATGCTTGGAAAACATTGCAGGTCTTAGCTCAATTTTATTGAAGTCAGAGGCAAGATCTTGTCCCCTGGTACATCCAGGAGATTAATCCCACACGTTAAAGATCAAATTTGCATACTTTATATAGAACTGAATGTGCTTAGTGAGAAAGCCCAATAAGTTGAAATATTTGCTACCCAGAAAGTATGTTGTGCCAGAAAAATTTGTCACTTCGCAGTAATTTTTTTTTGAGGAATTTTTCATTAAGTTTTTTGATCAGCTTTTCTGAGAATAAGGTAACAGCTGATCATGCAGGGGGGGGAAAAAAAAAAAAAACAAAAACAAAAAGGTCAGTACCGACAAGCCATAACCATACTTAAGGCTTCATGGAAGCAAGATCTCAGTTCTGCTGCATCTTCATTGCTGTGTATTCTTGAGCAGGAGACAGAAAACTGACACTAGTTAAACTAATGATGATTTAAATTGTTTAATAAATTAATTTTACGATGCTTTAACTTATGACATCCAGTGTTGCAGCCATACCTCTTTCAAGTCAACTATACACTTAGTTGCCAGGAGAAAGTGAGTGTTTTGGCAAAGGGGCAAAAAACAGTTAGCATGCTAGCACTCCGAAGAGCCAGTCTGGGCTGTCACTAAATAAAGCTCTCTAGCTAAATATTTTGATAATCGATTCAGAAGAAGATATTTTGCCTATCTTTAGGTTTGAAAAGAAGTAATCCATTGAGATGGACTGGATAATCCACATTCCAGAACTATTGTTTTCAGGCTCTCCACAGGCATCTGTCTGTCAGGTTACCCTTGCCTCATGTTTTCAAGGTTACTTTCTTAACAGTGGGTGGTTGGAAAGATCCTCCAAAACAAGAAAAAAACACGGTGTTTTTTGGAACATAATTCTGCAGCAATGGACAGATTCTCACAGCACACACAGGGCTCCAATGGCAGCTAAACAAGATGCTAATTAGGTGGCTGATGCACATGGAGAGGGAGAAAAAATACAGTGTCATTGAAAAGTTCTCTATTTTTCCCTACTGAAAATTAAATTCATCCCTGCAATGAACAAAACATTCAGATTTCTGCAGTAAACTATACTGAAATCTGAGGAAACCAAATATAACCCAAAACATAAATGTGATGAACAGTTGAGCAAATAAAAATTGTTCCAAGCAATTCTTGACTTTCATGATGTTTCTAACACAAGATTCTCCACCTTCATGCACAAAAGCACAAAAAACAGCACTTCATCTACAAAGACCAGGATCTGCTTACATCAGCAGTAAACTCCTTATTTAAGCTATAAGTTCACTTATAAAACTGAAGAGCTTGAAGAACAGTCAAGATATTTGATGACATTATGGAGGACATAAAAATTACAGCTTTTCTCAGACTAATGTGCTTCATTTTAATGTGAGTTTTGCTTGCAGAGAAAGTGGGAGATATGATTATTGACAGAAATACAATGTATGCACATTACACAAGATTGTTACTGAGTTGAAGGACTACTTAGCAGAAAGCCAAGAACATTTTCCAAAGTTATTATTTATGCATTTTCTTTCTTTAAAGGTCCCTTCACTAACTTAAGACTTTCCATCAAGCTGTCGTTACCAGCTTTTGCTTCATCTACTTAACTTGTACCTGTTTTTCCTCCTGGAATGCGGAATTCTCATTTGTAAACACTAACAGAAGTTTGACAGTCAGTACTGTTTGCACTTTGATACTCACCATGAGACACACATCACATCAAAAGAACACCTTTTACCTTTGTCCATATAACTAAAAAAAGAAAATGCAGCATTACCAAGAAGACAAAGTCGTCTGAGGACTGATGTTTTTGCTTGAGGTAGAATGTTTATTCCAGTGCCTTCTCACCTGCAGTCTGAAATTTAGTAAATCAACTCCTTGATCTTAGTTGTTTGTAAGCCAGTTTGTTTTGATTTTATTTGTTAATTAACAGTAAAGGAACTTACAATTTTTAAAAAATATTTAAGCAATACAACATTTCTGTGGATTCATCTGTGCTCTAAACATCTATGGTCAAACAGGAAAAAAATTTATGCAAGACTTGTCTTTTTATACATGCACTCAGACGGTACCAAAAAAAAAAGCCAATTACGTTTATGCAAAATGGATTTTACAGCATTTTCTGCTAAAATACCATTTGTTCAGTTTATCCATCTCATAGTGACAAGGAGATGAGTAAATATTGATAACATTTTTTAATAAAGTTTAAGAACTATTTCATTCAAGCAGTATTTAGAAGTTTGAATTATTTCTAAATTATGCTGTTAGTATTTTCTAAACTTTGTTCTTTTCTTTTACAATAAAAGCATTTCAACTAAAAATGACATTTGAGCACTATTCTTCTCTCACAGTACTATTTATGTGCTGCCTAGAGGAAGTATTAAGATACCACATCCCATACAGTATCAGTTAACAGTTACGAGCCCCATAACAAAAGAGTTCTGAAGAACTGCCACAAGATGGAGATAGATGCCTGCAACTTGAAATAAGAGTTTTTTTAAAAAAAGAGAAGCAAACATGCTGTACTCTTTTGACCCTCATTTTATAAATACATTACCTAGATGCACATTACTCAAAGTTACTAGAAAGCTAAATTGAGGAGGGATGGCAGGAAAGAAGAGGTGGAAGATAAACGCTATATAAAGGCTTTTAAAAAAAAAGCCTTTACAAAAAAATATCCCAGTTAAAACTGTAATGAAATTACCATAAAAACTACACAACATATCCTTCTAGAATTTAAAACTGCACAGATTTTGATATTAAGTGAATTAAATCCCTGAGTAACTTGTTAGTGTTTGAGGCAGACGACAGAAAATATTCCAGAAAGTTCTATTTTAAAGGCCATGATCCTAAGAAAAATGCAGTCTCCAGTCTAATAAGGAGTCCCATACAATTGAAACCAGGACTGAGCATGTTACCCAATACTAGCTGAAGTCCTTAATTTTGGTTTTAATGTAAATCACATCTTTAACAACAATTAGCATAGCATTCTTCCTCATTGCAGAGCAGCACATAAAGGGTTAACAAACAGGAAGAACTTAATTTTTAAATGCAAGGCCACCTACCAACAGTAACCAGCCTCGAGTTTACTTGCAGACATCCAAGTGTTTCAGATGTTCTTTGCACATGGACTTCTGAGTGTTCCCATGGCCATTTGCCCATGGCCCCTGTACTCTGATTTAGTTAATAAGGACACATGGGGAACATACTGAAATAAAGTTGTACAGTGGTTTGTGCGGTGCGAGACTAACATCTGCATAATCACTGAGCCTGAACCATCAGTGAGACTAGGGTTTACCTAGTGCATGACACTAAATTAACATATCAAGGGGAATCTTTATCAGCAGAAGCCATATGAAGAGTATTACTTCATGCTATTGTACAGAAGTACAAAGATTCACATGTTCTAAACTCTCTTATTTACTGCCTTCATAATAAGTGGACAAACGCACACTACCCCCCAAGTGCTTTTATTGCACAGGAAGCTGCAATAATTCCTAAAGCTAAAAGACTGCATGACAAATGGGGGACTGAGGTAAGTGAAAACATTTATGAGCACAGTTTTAAGTCTGGTACTTACTGGTACAACAGTTCAGCCAAACTAACAACTTTGGCTCTAACTCCTTTCTTATATATTCAGCATCAGCCTTACTTGATCCAAGTTCAATCTTATTCTTGACCACTTGAATTCAAGTAACATACAACTTTCAAGTGCACCAGAATTATATTTTGCAAAGCAACTAGCAGAAGAAAATGTAGATGAACTACCTATTTTTTTTGAGGTCATCTGCACATCAAATATTTTTCAGTGAGAAAAAATCAGGTGTATTCTAAGCAAACATATTTGGATATCAATTAGGTTTGAGCAGCTCCATTATCTTTGATCAACAAAGAGATAAGTAACAACTAGCATTCATTCTAAAGGCAATCCTTAACACAGCATCAGCCAGCAAATAAAGCAAAATGCATCTCAAAGAGAACTCCGAATATGCCTGTGTATAGGTTACTTCTACATCGTACAATAAAATATAAAGGGCCCTGAGGTAGTAGAGGGCAAATTAGCAGAACCGGAAACAGTACAGCATAATGCTATATCTGAGCCCACCAGCCCTGCTGATACTGAGGTCCAATTAGCTCTAGTACAATGCAGGACAACATGAGTGTGGTGCTTTCATACTTAAAGACTGTATGACTGAAGCGCACAAAGATGGTGCAGACAACTGCAGGCCATAATATATTTACTCACATTTCATGCAAACAGACATTTAACTCAACCTGCATCTAGCTAATGGGTTTATGATATGCCCTACCATGGCAAATGATTCAAGGGAGAAGAGTATAGTCTGCTAGATCCAAAGATCTCTGTGCTGACTTCCAAAATTTGAGGTCTCAGAAACATCTTTTATGGCTGTGCCTGGCTGGATTTCTCCATGTGTAAACATACATTTTTATGCACTTAATGTGAATGCATACTTCAGGAGCAAATAAGCAAGGAAACAAAACTTGGAAATGTACCTTGGAGCATGCCCCCCCTGCCATGGGACTGGGCAACTTGCCCTAGTTCCCCAAGTGCATCTACAAGGAAACTGATTCTCCATTTAGACCACAGTTCCTCCTTTTCAGTCAACCTTCCTCTTTCTCACCCAGACTGCCATGATTCATTTCATCTTATTTAAAAAACTGATACCACCAGGCTGGTTCAGATTCTTATACTCCAAACTCCAGCCAGCCAATAGAGAGCAACTGCATCATAGTTTTCCTGTGAAACTCTACTCAAAAGTAAGTTGCAAAAGACTACCACCACACCCCCAATAAATATGGTCATGCCACTCCAGGGTGGTATTTTTCTCCTCCCTCCCCCTCCAAATACAAGCAGCGTAGTCACAGCAAATCAGGGCATGTTACAGTAGCAAGTAGTGCAGACCAGCCACAGTAGATGCTCAGGACCTGACCTCCTCACTAAGTACTTCTGGGATTTTAATCAGGACCATCTTTAGCTTAATCCTGTAAACTGAATGCCCATTAGCCTTTGGGGTTCATTAAGCATGCTCCTGGACTAATCTTCCAATCTAATTTCATCTGAAAGAAGTTCAGATGATGAACTCTTGAGACCACACTGCAGTTTGAATCAAAGCATGGTAAGTAGGTATGACTGGAGATTCACTTCGGGAACACACTCCTGATCCAAAATAAAACTCTAATGTTGACCCACCCTAAAACAGCACAAACAAAAAAAATCATGAAAGGAAAGTATTAGTTACATGTAAATTCCCAAATATTGGAGAAAAAAATTACTCTTTTCCCAGATAAAAGAGCTTTTTAAAAGCTATCTCAGTCTAAGACCATGAGCTTACATGATACACGTGATTACTCAAGAGGTTCCCCTTCAAAAGGAAACCTTGGGGGAGGGGAAGATGTTCAATTTCAAAAAATTCAGCATGCAGCCAACACCTCAAAAACAATTTCTTAGAACGACCTTGAAATGAATGCAGCTCTGGTAACTGACACATTGCATTTTTTTTAATTCAGCTACTTCAGCTGAACGTTTTGTAGTTTAGAAGGCTAGAGTGTGTTAACTGCTATGAAGTGCAGAAACACCCATGGAGATAGGCATTTAAACCCTAACTGGTGTTAACTCTGGTTGCTGTTACTTCAGTAAAAGGCAGTAGTAACTGCTCTG